>NC_143445.1:11290000-11613125 GCF_987193195.1 Phasianus colchicus | reverse complement strand
AATTTTTTGCAAGCTTTTTAATGAAGCATTCATTGTGAATAGCATGGCAGGCTAATACTTATTTCCAACCGTAGCAACTGAAATATTCCACTGCGTTCCTGGCTTTCTGGTTTCTATGCTTGCATAATTACATGGTTTGGATAATTTATTACTATTGTAAAATCAGATTTAGGGCATTTTGTTCTTTAGGTCACTCACTTAATTCTCTTGCTGCCAATAATTAACAGTTTCTTAGCAGTCAAAAAACACTGTACAATCATCACTGAATAGTGAATATTTAAAATGCTAGGCATGGCAGAATGATGATTTGAATAGAAGAAAGTGAACCACAAACTCATATCTCTTTCCCAGTTACTGAGCCCCAAGCTAGCGGTACTTAGGAACATTACAGATTAGGTATGATTTTTTTTTTTTTTTTTAACTGAATCTTCATTGTTTGAGCATCCCATTGCATATGAGAGCACCTTGAGAACTTACAAACTCCCCAGATTACATCTGCACAATGGTGCACTTAGTGGGGAAAAAAAGATTTAGTCTTAAGAGATAATTATACCTCAATAAGAGCAATGAATTTCCTGGAACATATTTGGACAGTTACAGCCTCACCGCTACCAACATCATTTACTGTAAAGAAAGGCCTTAGTGCAGTTAGACTAAGTAAATAAATATCAAAACAGGCATAAGATAATAGGTTCAATAAACAAAGACAGCAGCTAAAACTCAGTATGATTTCTCTTAGCTACAGAGACTGTAATGTAGAAAAAATACAGGCAAGTTTATGATATAAAGCAAGCCCAAATACAAAGAAAATGTTCATGCTGGGGAAGAAAGAAGAAAAAAGATTTGATTTCTCATTTTCTTCCCTGGTGCTAAGTACATATTACTATTTTGTTCCTCCACACTTTTTCTTTCATCAAGTGTATTTTAATGTCTGGCCTCTCTTCTTCCCTGCAACTGGAAAGGCTTGCAACTAAAACACAGTTGGGTTTTGTTGGACAATACTTCCACAGTTAGCAATCCAAAGAGTCAGGAACTTGAGAAAAATATGATAAAATAATGATGACTAACTGGTATGTGTTGATGTGCTCTTACCCCACACGTGTACTCCCCCAAGTGAAATAGACATCCTTTTTCTTGTTTTCTTATCACTACCCTGATTTAGAGAAAGAGGATATTTCACCTACCACAGAGTCCCTAAAACTAGAAGGCTAGGTTCAAACTTAGAGGTTTGAATAAACCCTTTAAGAAACTATTGGGTGACTATGTTAAGCTTTGTATACTTCTATTAATCCTTTTGAAATAACAGATTGTTTTACATCTGTTTTGCTGTACTAAAGTCCACAGCACTGTAGATTCTGTCCTCTAAGTCCCTTCTTGCCAACCTTCGTAATTTCAGGAGCCACAATGCTGAAGTAGATGACTTATCCAGACTCAAGACCAAGATTGATGGCACAGAACTGGATTATTTTCACAATTTTAGCTCATATTGTTTGTTTCCAGTAGAACTTGTTAATATGATTCAGTTCATGCTAATTTAACACTGTGAAATTCTAGAAAGTCACTGTGTAGTCATATTGTATGACCCTGGGCTGGTATATTTTTGTTTTCTTTGTTGCTTTAGTGGGTTTTCCAGAATTCACCAGTGCTATTTCAGTACATCAGCATCCGTGAGCTAAAAATTACCTAGCAATTCACAGAATGGTCCACAAGGAAGAATTTTAATGCCAATTCATACATGCTGTAGATCTTAGATGGGTGGCAACAAGTAGAAGGGCTGAAACGCAAAAGATCTAAAACACTGTGGATGGATGGCAGAAAACTGCCTGTATCAGAGTCCTGAAGGCCTCCTATGATCATCCTGCAAGCCAGCCCTGTACAGAACCAGTGGATGATGTGGAGGTGTGTGTCAATAAACCACATAGCACTTGCATGCTCTATGTGCTTCAAGAAATGTGGGTGGAGATTTTCATGGAAACAATGACTGGAGTGAATGTGAACAGGCTGTGATGCACATAATTACCAAGTAGACATGCCCCAGGTTTAAGATACATAGTTTTTTTTTCTTCTCTGAATATTTACGTATGGTCAATGATAGACATTAATTTCTGAATTTCTAATTTCTGTGTGGGTTCTTTCTGCTTTTTCTGTTTCCAGAGCTGGAAAAAATTGAGGTTACAGTCATATCATCCAATCTAATTAAAATACTGCATTGCAGTGATGCAACTCAGTGGTTCTAGTCAGTCAGGAGCAGGCTCAGCACTGGGTAGAAAGTATTCAAAAATCTTAGTCTTTTCAGTTCCATCCCTGCCAAAATTTTCATCGAGTCTGAAATCCTTCATATTGTAATTATGTTAATCTTGCCTAATGGTGAGATTATGATTAGATACCATCCAAGCAGGTTATCAGGTTTGCTGGGCAAATTCACAGCAGCGGCAATGCTATAAATGTGTGATAGAAATCTTGAATCTTCAACATGGCTATGATTTTTAGCAAAGAAAGAATATGTACTTTGAAATATATTCTTATAAAGCATATCTTATAGTTCTTTTCTTACAAAAATCTTTTCAGCAATCTAGTAATCTTTTTTATACAGCCTTTTGAAAAATCTTAGAAAGGAAATAGAAGCTGCTAACCATCTTTTCTTTGTATTTCAGGTATTGTTGCAGTTCTTTTCTGTGGAGTCACACAAGCCCATTATACCTACAACAATCTCTCATCAGATTCCAAAATGAGAACTAAACAGGTAGGATATGGAAATAACACTGTCTTCAACATGTACAAGGAATAGACAATCTGAAATATAGCTGGATGGAATTCTGTTAGTGCAACTGAAAAGGTCTATGTCTTCAATAGGGGAAAGATGAGATTTTTCTGGGGAAAAAAGTAACAGTTCTCTGGCCAGACAAAAATGTAACAAACTGTTCTTCCCAATGTCACTCAAGGAGATAATAGTTCAGATCAATTTCCATAGAAAAAGGCTGCAAGGTTAAGAAAATCCAAGAGCTCCACTAAATAAGAGAAAAGCATTCTGGAAGGTTAGATCCATGTGGATTTTTGTAAGAGGACTGAAAACTGCAGTCCAGCCCACTGTCTTTAGTGATGACATCACTTAATTTCTACTTTGTTAAAAATCTGCTGTAATTAGAAAATAGAAAAATAATTACCATTTTATTATTTAAAGTTCAAAGATGAGAACCTACATGACCTGTTTTAGTTTGAACAAGTAGTACAATTGCTGAAAAGCATGGGGCTGTCCTCAGTACCAGAGAGATGGCATTGCAATGTTGCAAATACTCTCCAGCAGAAGGATTAGTGTCAGACTACATTGTTGCTCCCTAGTTCCTGTGACAAGTCATTTGAATGTTGTTTGCTTCACTTTCAATGTTGATTTGTATGTCCCAAGTACCTCAGGCTATAGAAAATCCATCTCCTGGAACAAAATGAGAATTTATGGTCCAGTGCTACAATTTCCATTAAGCAATCCAGTAACTTTTTCAGCAATTCCTCTGTTTTAAGCATTAGAATACAGAAACTTTTACCTCTTCTTGCACATCTCAAAATCAATTTAATCAAAAATCCAATTTTCTATCAATAACAGTTTGATAGAAAAAAATACTGGCCACAGTATTACTTCAACTTCAGACTCTCGCAGATTTTAAATCAGAAAAAGTTTCTGGTCAGTACTTCCAGAATGAAATGTTAGCTAGTGAACAGGATAGGTCTTATCAATTGCATTTCTTCATACCAGGGGAAGCTGAGAGGCTGATGCTTTGAGAAAATACTCTAGCAAAGAAGGGGACTTTTCTCTGGTAAATGTGTTATAAGAATAGCATTTATATCTACTATAGAATTGCTTTTATATTGCAGAAATACTGAATTCCATATACTATTATTACCCTTGCATATAATTGTTAAAGTTTGAATACAAGGCTGTTCCAGGGATTCATCTGCATGATTTAGTGATACATAGCTAGAGAGAGATTGGCCATTGAAATTTTAATTACATATGAATTTTTTCAACTACAGAAATAACATTTAGTTTAAATGCATACTGGCTTTGTTTTCATGCTTTTATTTCCAGTCATTCAGCAGATCCAAACAGAATAGTGAAAACAGGCTGAATCTACGCTTGAACACACAGAAAAAGAGCTCCATATTTCATTTTGAAACTCTAAGTTTTATGCACTCCTATTTTGCTTTTTCTCTTCCAGCATAAGCTCCAAATCCTCAGCTTCTCTGAGGATAGTTCAAAAACTCCTCCGAATTCTTCTAATTTATTTTCTAATCCATAGATTACCCTTCCACACATAGCTGTTTCAGTGAGATCTGCACTCCTCTTATCTTTCCTTCCCCTCAAGTATTATCTTGAAGAAAATTTACTAAACCACACACTTTATCATCATCATAATTACGTACAACTTTATTGCATTATAAATGGATATTGTTGCTAAGACCGATGGCCTTGCTCCCAAATTAAATCATTTTTATTGCTATTTACGGGCCAAAAAAGATGACTTTTTAGTTCATTTATATAATTATTCCAGGGCACTCTATCATTTTTTACAATATGACAGGTCCTTCAGTATGAACTGGTGAGCTGTAGTGCACACTGAAGAGACAGTGAGTTGAGACTGAAGTTAAACTAATAAAAAAATCAGAAATGGGATTTAAAACTGTAAATCAGACTGCGAAGTTATGTTATTTGTCTAAAGACTAACGCTTCATTCCTACTGTCTCTCATGTGTCTTGCACATGAGAAAAGACACAGGTATGATTTTCTTCATATACTAATATCAAATTAAAGCCTACTTTTTGTTCTTAAACAAGAATTTACAGCTCTACTTAAAGAACACCTGTTAAAGGATGCCATATAATTATTAGTCCCCATGTATTCTTTATTATCCAGTCAATCACTGCCTAACATCTGATAAAAGAAATATTACATTTTAAGGGTCTGAAACATACAGAAGCTGAAAGTAGAAGGTAATGTAGATCTTGTCATAGATAATAGATTATTTTAACACTGCCATAAGATGAAAGATTTAGTGAAAACACAGATTTTAGAGTTTTCATTCAATCCAAATGTCCGAAGTCTCACTAAATATTGATACAAAATCTGTGTTCTTACTGCTTGCTTATTATTGTGAATAATGTTTAATGGTAGTATTTTTAAGTCATCATCATCGACCTGATTAAAGTCATAGTGACTGTAGCATTAAAATTGACACCCCTTCCATGCCAACAAGATTTGGTCAGAGTGCTCTTGAGTTCAATACATATAAAGTTTAATTTATCCAGTATGTCTTCAGTGAAGGAGAAAATGGAACTGCTAGCACCTTATTGAAAGTTATTTGATTTTGTGCAGTTTTTGCCAGAATTATTTACAGCTGCTAGTATAACCTCACAAAAAGTTGCAGGCAAATATCTGCTTCTAAATCTTAGGACACTATAGTCCAGATTTCACAATGGGTTCCTCAGAGGTACAGTTGTATTGGTCTGATTTGCTCAGGTACAAGTAAATCAGTGACTAGACAGGATGTTGCTAGATAAAGAGAAATTACTGGTTTGCTGAAAGTGGGCAGACCATAAATATTTACAGGTCAGCTCTAGAATGGGATTCATGGATAATACCTGTATTTCCCACAGGAAGATAAGATATTCTTCACTTTTTTTTTTGTCTCCACACTCCAGCATTTTCACTCAAATGCCAATGGTAGATCAGCATATTTTCCTAATGACGAAGTATTAAGAGAAGCTTTTAACTTTTTCTAACAGTTATAAATATCCAACATACTATTGTATGTTTTATATATATATATATATATATCATACAATATATATACACTATATATATATATATATATATGTATATATGTATATGTTGTTTTTTCTTCTCCTTTAATTCCATGGAATAGACACAAGGAAGAGAAGAAGAACAGAGCAATCGATAAGTGTGCAAGGGTCTTTGCTTTCAGACAAAATACTGTGCCAGAAAGTTATAAATTCTGGAAAGGAAATTAAGAAACCCATCTCCTGTGGAAGCAGAGAAGGGGGAACAGTGGAAGGTACAGCAAGTTACGTCCAGCCAACAAGGGATTATGTTGCAAACTACTCTACCTGTCTCCATTTATTCCACCAGTCTAATCCTTGTTTATGTCGTGACCTCTGAAATACTTGTGTCTATCAAGTTCATGAGAGCTGCTTTCTGAAATTAAGTGCAAGAGCCTTTCTTACTGCATTGTTTGTTAAACAGTTACTGTTCCTGATAGCAAACCATTTGGGGAACACCTGCCCTTATAGAGAAAAACCTTCTGGCCTGATTGTTCAGCTGCTCTGGGAGTGCAGTATGTACAAGATGTCGTGTTAAGATTTCAGTGGCCCTTCACCTTCAAAGTCTTTACACAAGCTTGAGAATAGGGCAAAGGTAAAAATGAACTGCATAACTTCTGAGAAACTTTAAAGGAACACTTCACATCAGTAGGACTACTTCAGCAAATTAACTGATGCTGAAGGATTGAAAATTCATACTGCAATCTTAGTTCTTCGCCCACTGATGGACATAACATAACACTGATTTATTCAAATGTTCACCTCCACACTATAATGCAGACATGATTATCTCTGATTGTGGAAAGTCATCACCTTGTAGAGAAGTAGCTAATATCATCTGAAAAACTCTTGAAAATGCATTTAGTTTTCAAAATTTGTCAAGCTCATTTATGACATAGCATTTTTCATCACATTAAGGATTAACCATCTATTTTCCACATCATAAATTGAGCTGTATTCCAGGCAGTTGGGTGTAGCAAGATATTTTTTTTTTTTAACTCATCAAAAACAAATTCAAATCAGTATCGTCTCTTAACCCTGATCTGCTACTAAGTAACCTTGATACAGAGTTTAGAGTTCGCTGCTCCACTTTTAATTATAGACTGAAGCAAACTGGAACATATCTGAACAGCAGAATGTCACTTAGAAAGTCAAATATCACAATGAATAAGTCCAGATCTACTGGAAGAGGGGTGAAATCACTAAATTAAAGGAATGGCTCCTGAATAGCACCAGACTGCTTAATAAAATTAGTATTCTAAAGGAAAGGAGGTAGCTAGTCAGCTTTTAGCTGACTGTGTCCAGGTGAAACACCATCTCTGTGTCATTCTACTGCAATTCCATTGGCCTAACTATCACTATAAACAAGTTACACAAAAGCAGAATTACACTCACAATTTGAACAACAGATCTCCTCTCTCTGGATACACAACGTAGTGACTATTTTTCAAGATTCTTATCAGCTGTCTTTTCCTAAGAGAAGAAACAACAGACTGCAAATTCTCCTCCAGTAGCAGAATGCTTTCACCTGAGTTTGTAGCTGTTGTTAGAAGCCCACACCACGAATGCAGCTTGTTTGTCTTTCCCGTGAGAGAAGGGGAGTGCCAGTGGAGATGGCCTTGCCCTACTACTGCCACAAGTGCACCAATGTGCTCTTCTCAGGGGTCCCACTCTGGACATCCCGCACCTAACCTTCGTTAGGGAGAGGAAGTCCTCTCAAACCATAGGAAGCAACAATGCAGTGCCCCTTAGCTTAAAGCCTCCACAGTCACGTACGACACACATGCCCTGCGTGGATCTGCTATTTCTGTGAGTCTTTAAGAAGTAAAACATTTACAACTATGAATATTTCTCAAGTGTACAGTCTATATTAATTTATCTCTGGTTAACGCATACTATTTTCTGTTATCAGATATTGGATTGTTTATAGATAATTAGTTTACACTTCTAGGAAGAAAAGGCCACAAAAATGTCAGGATGTAATCACTCTTACAGTTCAGTCTCTTGACTTTTAAGAAATTCAAGAGTATTTCCAGGCTGAGGAAAACCCTACTTAGAGCAAAATGTCTTCGATAATTAGCAAAGCAGCAACCACCACAGCACATAATTCTCATTTTGAAATGAACAGCCTAATTGGCAGCTGTTGTTGTGATTTGTTGAGGAACATTACTTAGGAAAAAAAATGACCTTTTAAGTACTGAGAGATCAGATGTGTCCAGATAAATGATTGGCAGAAACTGAAATGAATGTATTTTGAAACAACACTACCACCAGTACCAAATTCTAATTATTCTTTGCATCTTTGCTGTGCACTAAAAGGCATCCCACAATCACAGTGCCTATGGAAAAAATTCTTACTAGAATGATTTTTCCATTAGCTTTTGAGGTATACAGTACCAGTGAAATATAGTACTGGCTGAAATAAGATGTCACGTTTGATGGTTAATATTGTGGGAATAAACTGGAAATTCTGTTTAACTAATACATGACACTCAGATCTGGCACACACACAAAAAAAGAGGGAAAGATTCTAGCCTAAGGGAGCCAAAAAAAATGCAAGTTCGTTTTGAGCATTAAACAGATTGCATGCATAAAGTATGTTGTCTCATTTTAGCGGAGACTGAACATAAAGTTAGGCCTGATGTACGCCATCCCCTTGTTTCTCATGGTTCTGTTTCCGCAGTTGAACAACCACTGAATCCCAGCTTGAGACCATGCAAGTCCACACTCAAAAGCATTAAAGACAAGACTGGTGCTTCAGCCAGTGCTGCTCAGGAAGGAGTCCAGATGACCATGACATGTACTTTTTTTTTTTTTTTAAAGACAAAACATACAGCAAAGCCTCCATTTTGCAGCTATTCAAAATGAACTAGAGGAAAGCAACACTTCTACCTGCTCCCTACCCTGAGATTTAACCAACACTCAGACGCTGAAATCATGGCAGAGGAAAGTATTGGGTCTCCATTCTGGCTATTTTCTGTCCTCTTACAGAGATCATGGGATCATTTCACTCTAAGACTCAAATTGAAAACAAGAGAAGTCCCAGTAATAGAACCTTCTAAAGGTTCAAAAGGTCATGTATGCTTAGGTATTCACTAGGCTTTAGCCTAATAATCCCTCATTCTAGCCCTCCACTCTCATCTTGTGTTTTCTCTCACAACTTAGGGGTTTACCTTCTGAGCCACTGATGAGCTCCAGCTGCACCACCAGCATGCTGACTTAGCAGTGTGTTCCTGAGATGGACCATCGCTAACTCAGTGCATCTGTACACAGCCAGTGGGTCTGCTACAAACAGGCTGCCCTAGTTTCTAAATTGCCTTCTTATCTCAAATAGAATATGCACCGCATGCATAGTGTTTGTAGTAATTATTACCTTTAAAATGGATTGGGATTGACAGGAAGTATACAATGAATTCCAGTTTTCTACAGAGTTATTTTCTGTGTTTAGCAGAAAAAGCTGAACATTGGGCATATGCCAGATGCATTATTTGACCAGATGCACCATAAGATCTTATGGAACGCTGCAGAACAATATAATGCTATAAAGAAAGCTAAAGCTGCTTACTGTACAGGTTTAACAAGACGAATGATAACACAAGAAAATCTTGATTTCAATAAAAGGAATTTTACTACCATGTCTTTCAATCTGAATATCTCAACAAAATCCTTCATTATCTGACCGATGTTCCCGATTTCTTAATCATGCTAAAAGAATGTTAAACTTTGATCTCCTTACACGCAGCTCCTCTTAAATTTGTGTGAAAATGCCTCTACTGTTTCTCTTTTTTACCTATGAGCTACAAGGTGGATGGTAGGCAGCTAGGAAACATTGCTGCAAGTAAACTGGGAAAAATAGGTTTTGTAACTACATACCTGAGTAATTAGCTAAAAAAAAATAAATCCTTTATTTTTCACAGGAGGAAATGAATATTTTCAGTATTTTACTCAGGATAGAGTAATTCTCAATTCTTTCATACAGAAATCTTATCTGTGTATCCATTCTATACCATATTAGTTAATCTCCACTTTACTCTGTTTTTGCATACCAACTTTAGCATTTCTTTAACTCAGAATGTGCAGATTTACCCTGACCTCATTAGCTCCTATCAAGTGTATGTCTCATCATTAATCAGTATCAGGAATACTACTTTCAAGAAAAAAAATAAAAGTACCCACAAAGACCCAGGAATAAAAACAGTATTTTGGATATACGAAAAACAGATCTCTTGAAACACAAAGGACAACAATTTTCCTTCATTTTACTTAAGCATAGAAACTGGAAAATACAAATGCTCAAATGTAATTGGTACCCTGAAGAAATTCAGAATTGTAGTGAAAGCAGTTCTTCTATTCTTCTATAGCAGTTTCCCTTCTATAGGGAAACTTGTTTTCTTGAAAAATGATGTTATTTTTGATGCTAGTAGGATAGGGGAGCATAATGCCATATGCAAAACAGCTTCCAAATGGTTTCATTAAAATTTTTACAATATGTTTAAACATTAAACCTTTTCCTTACATTATTAATAAAATTCTTTGATTGTTATGGTTTACTCTTCACAGCACAGGAACAGATGCCAGCCACTAGCTAACATATACCAACCAGAATTAAAACCTATAGGCCAAATTCTCATTGGAATGGAGCAGAATGCATATGGGAATTCCAAAATGATTTGCATGCTGTATTTTTTTTTTTTAATGAAAGAGTCACAAACGAGTCTCTCAATGTATATAGAAGAGTAAAATTGTATGGGGCTATGTAAGCTACTGCAAAGCCAAAAACCTGAGTCATATTGCAATGCAGGTCATGCAATTTCATGTCTGTCACCACATCTCTTAATCTTCTCACAAGAGCTTTGAAGAACAACCTCCAGAATATTTCCCCTTACTGTGAATAGTTAGCACTTATTTCCAGTTTTTAGGTCTGTGCTCTGCAAAGATCCAGCCTTGTCTCAGCTCTATAAAGCACATCTTCTAATGTTGTGAAGAGAACTTTCTCTAAGCACAATTTGGCCATCAAACCAGGGCCCTTCCTAATTATTGCTACATCATCATCACTGCAAACAGTGCATGTATAGAAAGGGGGAAAAAAAAACACAAAATCAAGCTAATTCTGGCCTCTGAAAACTTTATGCCTCATCATGTAGGGCTGAAACAGTCCAGAGCGTGGCTTACCATCACATTCTTAAAGTATATTTGGTTACTTTTATTTTTAAATTACAATTTATTTCAATTCCTGTGGCCTCTCCTTCTGCCAATAACACTTTCACACTGCACAGACTATCCTGGGGCAGTAGGAGGCCTGAAGGAGTCTGAGCTGTTGTGTGATTTCTAGCATTAACAAACTACTGTTGACAAAGGTCTGCTGCAATCTCAAATATGGTTTGTACATCACTGCTTTTCAGTTATGCTGACATGTCACTTCCTGCAAAATTCAGTATCAACTAAAAAACTGTACAAGAGAACTGTTTCAAAATACGTAACACTAAAACTCTCATACAATAAACTGCAATAGGAGGAAAATAGATACAAGAAAATAAGGCAGTATAACCCATCTGTTTAGAGACTGCACAGCTGTGTTTCCATTACATGATTAATGGATTTTATACCTTCAAAAGAGACATTTGTACCAAATGGTAGCACAGTGCAAGAAATACTGAACAACTAAGTGGAGCTCATCAGTTGCTCATGCTGCCATATGTGGAAATCATAAAGGGCTAAGATGCCCTTAGTCAAAATCTTTAAAATTACATGTCTATGTCACAACTAGGATTTGAAGAAGCGTCCTTTTATTTCTCAGAATACAGATCTGCTTCCATTCAGAAAAAATACAGAAAGTATCCTCTAAGCTTGAGCATCAGTTTCGAACTTTTGACTTTTACTTCTGCTTGTCTCACTAATTTAGGGGTGGTCAACACCTTTTGCCTCCAGTCAACTTCTGAAGAGTTCTGAGTGTTTGATAATTCAAAATAGACATTTGGCATCCTCAGAAACTTACACTCATGCGATGACTAATACCTTTCTTGAAAAACCGTTTCTCTGGATGAGGTGCCAAATGATACTTCTCTATTCCACTCACCTTTCACATTCCTCCAGGAGAACTGAAGATTAAAAAACACTCTTCGATGATTGTTTCTAATTTGTGAACCAAATAACTTAGAAGTTCTAGGAGCATCAGCATCATCCTTTCTGTCTTGGCAATACTTTCCAATAAGTTGACACTCTCAGGTCATTTTTAGGAACAACTTAATGACCAGTTTATAGCTGTAAAAGCTATTTCTTCTGCAGGGAAGGGAAATAACATTTGAAAGGCTTCCCGTGTTGCAAACGCGTTCAGAAGAAAACAAAGTTTGCAGAAATCCCCTTCCTAGGCAACTTCATTACAAGAATAATGATAGAATCAATTTTTCTACAACTAGATCTGAAGTTTATTGAACTCAGCATATAAATTCTCATGAGGTTCTGAATCTGGTGTATTATCACAAGCGCATACCAACGCTTCTACTGCTCTTCATACTTTACTCATATAAGTAATAAATATATTGAGTGTTAAATTTTGAACAGTGTCTCTTGTCAATTAATTGATAAAAGAGAATAAAGTTCTTTCTGAGGGCTGATTTTAATCATGTAATTAAAGATTTTGGCAGATTCCTTGTAAATATTACCATCCTATGCTTTCTTTCACCCTGAGGTCAAACTTTAGAAGTTCTGTAGATTTTATTTTTTAAATCTTTCTCTGTTGCTCTCATTGATTGAAGTAGTTAAAAACAAGAAAGATTTGAATTTATCTTCTTAATTTTCAACATTCTTTGGTTTAAACTTCTTTTGTTCAGCAAAGCCATTACAGACCTCTGAATTTAAGAAAGGATTTGCCTTAATGTCTGGAACAAACATTTTTCTGTTACTAATCAGAAGTTAGCATGTTCTCTGCCAGTCATATAACTATCTTAAAGATAGAGTTTTGGTAGTGGGGTGTAGATTATGCCACAAAGAATAATCAGATTTTATAAATACAAAATATTGTTGACCTTTCCTCTCCCTTGATGCTGACATTTTCTTTATTTCTTTCTCCTTTTAGTTTCTCCACTTCTTCCACAGGCTTTAGAAATCTTTTACATCTCCCAGCTTTAGAGAGAAATAGAAAGTTATTGTGTGCCTTCCACAAATTTATTGGGATGAAATTTATCAAATCCAGTAGCAAAGTCTACTGATTAAAAAAGAGGCAAGAACTTCTCACCAAGACATGAAAAGAAAGCTTGTAAGAATTTTCCTCTGTTAGTGTTTCTAACCTCACAATCAAATATGCTCAGATATCTAGATTGTTACCGAATACAAGTTAGTCTATCATGAATTTCAGTTAGTTTTACTACTTCCTCATCCAAGCCTGTTATTTTACAGACAAGCACTATATCACTAAGCTGCAAAGATTCATTACAGCTGTATAAATGATTTCAGGCAAGAGCTTCAAATTCAAGTATTCTTTTTCAGATTTTGAAACCTCTAATCAAAAGAGAAAGATTAAATAAAGCAATTACATTATAATAAAGACTTCTGCAATCTTAGAAAAATACGATAGCCTGCATACTCACAGCATTTTAATTCAAAATAGAGAAAAGCAATTTTCATCAGCTATTGATTTATCAATATCCTTGACTTCATGAACATTTTTTACAGTTCTATTCTAATTAAATAGCATTATTCAAATACCAAATTTTATAGCCATCACTTAAAACTAACTACTTGGGATTTTTTTTAATAGCTGTCACCACCAAGTCTCTCCTACAAAGTATAGCCAATTTTACATCTCAGATCCCCAGCTGATCTGAGACTGTTGCAATTTTCCCTGTTTTAATGTTATAAGGATATATTCCTGTAAGATATAACCCATATACTGGTGGCATTTCTCCATGTTCTATCTTAACCATATACCTGTAAGAGGTGAATGACATTCCTTCAGCAGGTATTAAATGGAGGAATATAATATTGCCATGAGGGAGTAAAATTCACTGAAGTTTGCAGGAAGTTCTTGCAGATGTCATTCAGTTTTTACCCAATACTCTCATACTAATATTACTCCCCTGAGATAAAAGAGTGAAGTTTGTAATTCTGCTCTTACCCAGTACTCTGACAAACTTTACTCTCTTGAGATGAAAGAATGCTCTTTGAAATATTAATATTTGAGAAATGTTACATTTTCCATCTCCTCAGCCATAAAGAGATTGTGGTGCAGAATACGTTCATTTTCTCTTTCAAAGAATTCTATTTTTATTACAGTAGAGATGGAAACATAGTGTTCCAACTTCCAGGTACACTAATTACTTACCAAGATAATCTCTCTAATGCTCAGTGAAAATTGAAGTAGTTCTATAAAATTGATCAACTTGCAAAACCTGTTCTGGTGTAATTTCCCTATTTGGAAATCTCACTTAACTGTGAAGGATAGAGAAAAGGAAGAAAAAGGTGCTTAGATAAACTTAGTATTTGCAGTAAGACCTGAAGCGTAGATAATTTACACTCATTCCTCTCTCTCCCAGTAAGTAACTGAGCTCTAAGTGACACTTCCCAGAAGACTATGCCAAGTTCAAATAGATTTTCTAACATCTCTGTGCACTTACAATGACTAAGGGTAATAAAAAACAAGAGCATATTCATTGAACTGTGAGTTTTTAAATGCCTAAATATATTAATTTTAATAGATATTTTTCATATCAATCTTTTGTAATATCCACACATTACAGAAAAAAATTCAAGTAAAGCAACAAGCAGTGTCAGTAATTTACTGAGCCAACACCTAAATCCAGTGCCCAGACTGCACTCGTAGTTTTTTTTTTTTTACTCTGACCTATACCCTGAGATGTGTTGACATTATTTCAAATTTATATTAATAATTACACATTTTTTTAGACCTATAAGCAAATGTATAGACTTTACAGAGAAGTCAAAATTGCATATTACAAATGAGAGGTTATTCTGTTTTATACGGAAAAGTAGATTAATGCTATGTATATACTGAAATGGTTTCTAGTATAATTTTCTGGTAGCCCTAGGGAAACTAGTGGCAGCATGCAATCATTTTAATGCCAATTTCATTTAAAGTAGAAAGAGGTTAGTTTGGCTGTGTGGGAGACAAGGGAAGAAAATTTATGGTTATGAACAAAATACTTAAGGACTTCGTCTAGACAAGTTTGCTGAGAGAAAAGGATTGAGAAGTATAAAATCAATAATGTCATGAAAGCACTTCAGGCAAGAGTCAAGAGTATGAATCTACTTTTGAAGACTATTGAGAAAATATATAGCAAGAAACAATGATGTAGCATTTTCTTTCTATTTTCTTTCAAAAACTGTACATCAAAAAAGTTTGAAAATGTTTTGGAAACTACAAGCAGCAGATTAATTTTACATTACTTTAAGTTTAAAATAAGATTTTGTAATGAAGAGTGAAACAACACCCTGCTTTGAAACCACTGACAAAACTTTATCTTATCCCAGCAATTAAATCACACAGTGCAACTCCTCACAGTGATGCCCCTTCCTCTAAAGATTTTTTTTTATAGATACACATCTATAGATATATATAAATCCTGTCATGATGCTCCTGCAAGACTGTTTAAATGATTAGAAATATTTGTCAAGTGACACGCCTGCAAAGAAACAGAACCATATTTATCCACTGTATGGAAATGCAAAGATATATGATAATCCTTATTGGTCTCTAGGTCTCATAACTTGAATCTTTTTGACAAGTAGTTTTTCACTAAATTTAATTTAAACTTGAATAATTTAAGTCTATTAAATTGCAAATATTTCTTGTGTTTGTTCTCATGTTGTTCATCAGTGCAGCCCTAAACGGAGACTGTAGAGTGTGAGCTTGGGATAACTGATGGTGCTGCCATAGGGTCCACAATATCCTCCCATATACTATTAGGCTTAATGCCTCTTTCCCTGTGAAAGTTGTTTTAAATAATGATTCTGACAGCTCTCATTTTTCCTTTGTTAGATCTTAGTGACTGCTATTAGATATTTATTTTTAGAAGCACAAACATATTACACAAAGTACATAAGCCCATGGAAGATGAAGAAAATGTCTCCATAGTAACATTTCTGGTAGAATGATTTATGACTGTTTGTAGACAGATCGACAAACTTTGGCCCTAATTCTGTATCTCCTGAGCCCAAAAGTGATTTCAGAAGTAAATCCTCATCTCTCCTCTCTAGATACTCAGCAACAATGATTTTTTTTTTTCCAGATGTGAAGAAACATGAAAATTTGTATTTGATATTAGGTTTTATATAATCAGCTGCAAGGGCAATCAGGAACATCCCCTCAAGGCAAATGATTATTTTGGCTTTGTTTATTCAGTGAGTTTTTTGTTAGTTTTTGTTCTGGTTTGTTTTTGTTCTATCCAGGAGAAATCCTACCATAATATTATATTTTAGGCTTATCATTTAAATCTATCCTAAATACAAGAACATTGGTTTGAAATGAGTAGTTCATACTTATGTTCAAAAAAAGCAATAAAATTTTCACCTCAAAATATTCATGATAATAAAAAATGTCATGCTATATATTAAAGGCATAGGCTCTTTAAAAATCCACTCAGGAATTTTCTGTTTCTTGGCATTACTGCACCATCCCCATTATTGTAGCGTGCAGTCACTTTAGCCAGGTTCGAGCCATTTCGCAGGTTCACCTGTGTAAGCATGACCAAAGCTAAATTTCCTCAGCTTCTTTGCAGTGTGCATTGAAGGCTGTGTAACTTAATTTCTGTTCCTGTCTTTCACCAGTGTTCTTACCAATCTTTATTACACAAACGAGAAAAAAAACAAGTAACTGTGACTTTTAAAGCGAAGTCACTAACTATATGTAATGCTAAATGGTTTTCAAAGTTTTCCCATGAAATGGGTTTGATTCCTCATCCCTTAATATAAAGGTGTATATATATATTAATATTCCTAGGTAACTTTGTGATAGAGTGATTAGTTAAATACGAGTCCTAATTATGTTCTCTCTTTCAGCTGTTCGAGTTCATGAATTTCTTAGCTGAGAACGTCATCTTCTGTTATATGGGACTTGCACTGTTCACCTTTCAAAATCATATCTTCAACCCTCTTTTTATATTGGGTGCATTTGTATCCTTTGTGCTAAAGAACTCTTTATCTATCCAAGTACATAATTACATTTGTGTGTATGTATGGATAATGTGTGCTCCACATTTAAATAATTAAAAAGTCAACAAGCAAACCTGTCAGCTCCTTAGATCCCCAAAAATCTAATTTTTGTCAGGTCCAAAGAATTCAGCTTTATTATGTGTATCTGGAAACCTGCCTTGATGCACATATGCTGGTGGTCTTACATCTTCTTATGCTGCTGCTGTTTTACAGATATACCATCTCCACATAGAAATGTCCCATAAGCAGAACTTTCCCAATGCTACCTATATTATATTAAGTCCCAAGGAATAAATTAACAGCTGAGCATTTCTCAGATCGTCCCTCCTTTGTATGTGATATTTCTAGTACACACAGTATTATTTACATCATATGTGATAAAGATACAAGTGGGAAGTTTTGTCTTGGTTTCTACCATGGTTTCTGTGCCAGTCCATTACCCACTTACACGGTGATATCGGTTCTTTTCACTTTAATTGTTCACATAATGATTTTTCTTCAACTCAAAGCAGCCGCCCTTTTGCTCTTCACTTTTTGATGAACAGTTGAAGCTTTGAAATTTGGGATTACACAGTTGCATTAAATTTTTGTTTAATTTCCAAATGATTAAGGTCTGCACCAGAGTTCTGCTGGCAAAACATTGTTTGAGATGACAGAACAGGCTGCAGGAGCCACCCACCACCACAACACAAATGAATCCTGCACTCAGCATGAGGAGAAATTGGAATGCGAGAGCAGCTCTCAGTAGCCTAGCTGAAAGCTTGTGTTGCAGAGAACCTTCAGGACCTCAGCCTGTTTCCTCTCAAACTAGCCTGGAAAGTACACGGCAAGTGATGCAATTGCTGCTAATGCTTGTTCTCCCAGGTATGTGGGAGCTCTAAGCAAGCACTTGGCATCACAGATAAGATGCACTCAGACACTACCACTCAAATGCTTCATTGATTCTACAGTACTCAGCATGTCTCAGACTCTTACAACCATAATGAGCCTTAAGAATCACATGACAAAGAGGGAACCTGCTAAATGCATGTATAATGCATTGTGGTTCTTTTATTTAATCTGAAATAGCCATTTTTCTCATTAAAGTAACTTTTGTGATAGTTCCACATACACATAACAAAGAACTCCTTTTGAAAAAATCTCCAAAGAAAGTGAAGGAAAAAAAGTGCTGGACATAGATTATAGGGGCTTCAGGAAACAAGAAAGTAATCAATGTCCAAAAGCATATTCTTTTCAAATTGCTGCTGAAGGAGATAATGCCATCACTGCAATCTATGGCAGTGATTTGACTGAAGAACTGTAGATAAAGTGATACAAATGTGATGCATCACGTGAAACAAATGTGATGAGTGAAAGTAGAGTGATTGAAATGGGAATGTAATGATGAATTTGAAACCAGGATGTCTAGGGAAGACAGCTTCTGCCACTGCACAGTTCTAGAATGCAATTGGAACCAGAAAGATGTGGTATGTAAAACAAAGGGTGATAATCTCATTTTTATTTCAACTACACATCAAGAATAACTATGTAAAAATGCTAGGTTTAAGTTGCTCCATTGTTTTGGCTTTTTTTCAGTAGTTCCTCCACTATTTTTCTCAACATCTTACATTTTAGCTGGCAGTCTTTGTAGCAAGAGCTTGCAACATATATCCACTTACTTTCCTTTTGAATTTTGGTCGAAAACAAAAGATTCCCAGGAATTTTCAACACATGATGATGTTTTCAGGTAAGTGCAATTTTGGTATTGTTCTCGTTCCCAGTCACCTTTAGGTAGTAGTACTAAGTCACAAAGAAGTCATTGTCTTAGAATTCAAGATAGCCTCCTCAAAGCCACTGAAGGAAATGGATACGTTCTTGGCAATTCACTGTGCTCTGGACCTATTTTAGTTAACTTTCTTGAAAACCTATTACCCAGAATGTCTGTCTTTTAATCAATTGCCAGTTTGGAAATACCACATTTTTATGTTGGGTTGTTTGAGAGGCTGTTGGGTTGTTTTGTAGTATAGCTGGCAGTATACTAAGAAATAAATATCAGACTTTGAGGGTGTTAGTACTGATACTCAGATCATGGTTTTCAGCAATTCTTTTTCACTTCAGGGAACAGTTTTATTATGAAACATGACTAGGAAACATTAATTCCACAGGCAAATTTTCCATGTGTTAGCTGTTATCTGAGAAGTTTACTCTCTAAATTCAAGTTTACTCTCAAAATTGAGGTTTTACTCATTTTTAAATCTGGTTAGCATTGTAGAATTACAAAAACATCCAAGAGAGAAAGCCAAGTTCTATTCTCAGTGCATCATCCACTGAACTGTTGAAATCTCAGCGGGAAACTATTTTTGGACTTGTACAAGCTAGAAATACCTCCACTTGATTTTTCTGAGGCAACTTAGAAAAAACTCAGTTTTTTAAGTAAGAATATTTGAGAGCTGAGAATATTTGTTCACTAAAAGACAAAAATGGATCCTCCAATAACATTTATGAAATCATTTTCTAAGGTTAGAAATTCAGCACTTCTTTGTCTTTTTTTGCTTTTTATACAAAAAACCATCCCTACTTCTATAGCTTAAGTTCTTGATTGACAGCCCTGCTGTACACTGATCCATTTATCCAGGAAACAAGAAGAACACAATGCACCACATTTAAAGCTTCCTCATCAGGAATACTCCACATCAGGGTGCCTCATTTATGCCTATATAATTCCACATATCTAGAGAGCAGCACAGTAGTTCATTTCTATATCTGTTCAATACTTCTACTGAAAGCTGCCACTGAAAATGTCAGTTAATGTCAGCTAAATTGCAGCCTGAGATGGTGACATATATCCATTAGGAACTGGCTTTCAGACTGCCTGCTCATCTACAATTGTTAGCAGTGTAAGATATATATGTAGATCACCCAGGTAAAGCTAGCAGGTGGCTAACTAGACAAAAGCTTGCAATCATTTCTTACCCAGATTCTAGGGACTGTTTTTTGTTTTATTTTTCCTCAGATAAAGTATGAAATTCAAGATGTTCTAAAATATATCTTATTCAACAAATTTTTGTCCTCATTCTCTCATCAGATTTCATTCTGCACAGGGCTAGAGGCAGAAAACAGCCAGAAACTGAGAGAACTTGCACACATGCATTTACTTCTAAGTACAATCTAGCAGCTGAACACTGAAAATGGTAGTACGGAAAATGTCTAAAATGCAAATGTTAAAATAGTCAGAAAATATTTTTAACTGTTTTCAAAGAAAGACGTTAGTGAAGAGAACTTTAAAGCATCTTTTTAAAGTAAACTGCATAATCTGTAAGACCACCAATAAGGACTGACAGCCTTTTATGCTGCCAGCAGCTTCACACTTCACTGAACACTTCACAAATGTGCGATTTTCCCTTTTATCTGCACTTTATAGTTGGTATTTTGTGCTCAGTTACCAATAGTGTTCTTAATACAAACTATGTACTATGGTGTCTAGTCTGCATATAGTGATAAACAAATATATCTATTCTGGTAATCTTTTCTGATATGAGTAAACAAGACAATGAATCTTGAGTTTGGAGCAACATGCTTATTGCCTACACAACATCAGCAGAGCTCTTGAAGCAAGATTTTGGCATAGCATCAGGTTTGAATAGGTCACAAAGAAAGCTGGGCTTAATGCATCATGCCATCACACACACAGGAGTGAAAACAAAGAATCTGGGATTGCATTTGTTTTCAATCTTACTGTTACTGAATGCATGCAACATTTAGTATTTTCTTTACTGAGTTTCACAGCCAAGATCACCATGAACATCAGTGTCTGAAAACAAGCCCTTAAGATTGGGTGGATGAGTTAGGCTTGGAAGGGGATTATGTAGCATTTTGATGTATTACATTCTTCATCTGTTTATCTTAGGCCTCTACCAACTCATTATGAAGGGTGGATTCACTTTTACAACAGTTTTTAATCATGACTCCTGATAAAAATTTATTGCAAATCAAAACTAGATTAGTCCTTGTATAATTAAGCCAGAGCTTCTCAAACTAAGTTCAACATCAGCTAAAACAAGGACAGCAGTCTCTACTAGCAAGAGAAGGAAATATTTTAATGTCTTAAATTTAATTTGACCTATTCACCTAGATAAATACTTTAATCACTGCAAAGTGGCTGTTTCAATGGAGGAAGAAATGAGCTACCATCAAAATGAGCTGATATTTTTCCTCCCCATGAGAAAACAGTTAAGATGAGCATCCTTGGACACATCTTCTTCATAAAGCCTACTTTTTGAATTCTGTGCCATATTTGTGAAAGTAGAGCTTTTAAACCTGCTGCCACTGATCTGTGTCAGCTGATGTAACTAGCTCAGTACTTGCTGCAGAAACAGCTTTGTGTTGTACTCTGCTTAAACTGTATATCTTCTATACCAAATAACACATTCTAGCTGTGCACTCCTAAAAAGCTTTAGAGTTCAACTACAAAAATAGTTGCTTGTTAGCAGTTAATTAAATGACTCCGCATGAACCATTAGTGTGAAATGAAAGGTTTAGTTATTAGGCTTAATCTCTCAGAGTACTTTTTGGATTCAGTGCATAATGTGTACATATAATGGCTTTGCTCTCTACACTTTGTACAATTATTTTAGAAAACAATAAATTTAAACAGATAAGTGAAAAATCATTGGAAAATATAGTGTTATTTGTAGAACGCATCCTGAGGGCTGGAAGCACTGATGTGCTTTCTTCTCCTCCCCCCCCTTTTTTCTTCTTTTTTTTTTTTTTGAACATGTCACTGTGCGAGTTCCTATTTAGCAAGCTTTGTACTACCCACAGGGTTGTTTCTTGTGAAAACTCCATGATAGCTTTTCTCACCACATCTTAGTGTTCTGTTTAGCCCATTTCTGTAGGTATGTAATTTTATAACTATTGTATTATTTCAAGTATTTTCAAGTTCAGTCTACATGTATTCTGCACCCCTTTTCAGATACTTAAATTATCTTTTAAAAAGTATCTACTACATTAAAATCATATTTATATGACTGTACATAGAACAGAGATGTTTTAAAAAAAACAGAGCTTTCTACTGCCTCAAGCAAGAAATGGGTATTGGATTTGGCTACAGATTGTTTTGTTATGCTAGCCCCTTTTCTCACTGCTCCTGATTTCACAAGAAGTTCTACTGAAGTGAATAAAACAATGCAGGGAATAGATTTATTTTTAACATGTATAAAGGCCAAATTAATCACAGAATCACAGAATTGCCAGGGTTGGAAGGGACCTCAAGGATCATGAATCTCCAACCCCCCTGCCACACGCAGGGCCACCAATCATTCCACCTAATGCTAGACCAGACTGCCCAGGGCCCCATCCAATCTGGCCTTGAACACCTCCAGGGACGGGGCATCCACAACCTCCCTGGGCAGCCTGTTCCAACACCTCATCACTCTCTCCGTAAAGAACTTCCCCCTGACATCCAACCTAAATCTCCCTTCCCTCAGCTTAAAACCATTTCCCATATTGTTCAACCATATTGTTCAAGACAAAGAACTCAGTGGCTGTAAGACAAATATGTGATTATATGTGAATATCAGAGTCATTTTGTTGTTTACTTTTCCAAAATTGTTCAGACTTGCATTAAACACCATACTTTCAGTTGTCTTGTGTCAGCATATTATAAATGCAATAACAGTTGAAAAAATCTACCCTTGGAATTGCGTTTGGGCTGGAAAGAGTAAAATTCTATTTTTCCATCAAATAAATTTCACCATTTTCGTCTGTTTTTCAGGTTTACGTGGTGCAATAGCTTTTGCATTGGCTATTCAAGACACAGAATCCCAACCCAAACAAATGATGTTCACAACAGCACTGCTTATTGTGTTTTTCACAGTCTGGGTATTTGGTGGAGGCACAACACCAATGCTTGCATGGCTTCAGATCAGGTTAGTACTCTTTTTACAATAATAGCCATAAAAACATAATGTAATCACTATGATCAATCACTGGATTCCTACAGCTTTCTGAAACTCACATTCTTTTTAATAGTTGGAAAGCACAAAACAAGTACTTGGCTTCCTGTTAGAGGTAGGATCAGACCATAAGAAATAAGTTCTCCCCAAGTTTATTAAGGATGTTCTGACCAGGGTCCAAATCCTTACTTCCTCAGAATGTTTCACTATTGTTGCTTCTAAATACTGTGAGCAAACGGTAGCAGTGTCCTCCTCACTACAGAAGAAATTGCTATGAAGGAAGCTCTTGCACTAAACTATAAATGTGTGTTCTTTACACAATCATCATGTGTGATACATTTCTGATTTTACTGTGAATATATTAAGAAATCTACCTACACTGCTGCATCATTCAGCTATTCATTTATTGCTCATTATCTTATATATTTGCTCCTTAACAGCAAGATTTTCTCAACAACTTGATAGTCATTTGTAATGACAATGTAGGTTAAACGAGAAGAGGATGAGGAAGCTGGGACAGCATATTTAATTTAAATACAGTGCCCTGCCCAAGATGCCTTTTTGAAACCTTACTTCCAACAAGAGCCTGATGCTGAGTTCAGGTTATTTCATTATTTAGACATTCCTGCCATGGTTCATAATGCCACCAAGAAAGAAAGTCTCTATACAAGTTCAATTTGTATTTCACAATTCCTTGTCATTTACCCTACATATAATATACGCTTTTGCTTATTTATAAAGTGATGTCTGATTAACAAGCTTCTGCATCTTACTGTTGTTATAAAATACCAGCTGAATATAAATAAGTTGAAGCTTTAATAAAGAGCAGATATAAATGCAGACAAAAGAAGAAGTAGAGTAAAAGCACATCACATAAACATAAAATGCAGGCATCCATACACAGCGAGGGGACTTTCCATTTCTTCCAATTTTCTTCATGATATCTCTCTGTGATATCAATTAAATTGATTGGGTTTAGATAAACACCTCTACTATCAGCCATCTTCATGACATTAGAAATTTATTCACTGTCAGCAACAGAGTTGCTCTGTATGAAAACAGAAACACAGGCGAGGAAGAATAATCCTACTAGATCTTGAGAACTTTGTTGTGATAGTACGAGGTTAAGAAATAAGCTTGAAAATATAAGATCCAATTTAAACGTTGCCAGTTGTATGGTACAGTAACATAAATTTTCTGAGCATAAAAGTATATGTACAGTCTTTGTGTTACCAGCTGGCATTCTGAGAGAATAACTGACTACCCACATCACTAAATATCACCTTATTTTTGGGTTTATTTGAGAATTATAGCTAGAAAAAAAAAAAAAGCCTCCCTTTACTCCCTAAGGGAAAGGGCTACAATATACTGCTCCAGCCAGACAATGAGTAAGCCTGCTCCAGCATATGAGAATAATATGACACATCAACAGCAATACAAAGATTTCTATTTAAGCATGAGTTCACAGTCAAATTGGAGTACTCAATAAATGCGCCTTCAGAGATGTTGGGTATTATCTGCTAATGCTTTTGGATATATGTCTCCCTTCATTCCTCATATTCTGATTGAAAATAGCAAGCCACATTTTACAGTAAATCTGCAGTGAGTAGTTTGGGGATAAAGGATTCTCCAGACAGGCAGAAAAGACATACAAAGCTGTTAATAAAACGTGTCCTATGAAAGTATTGTTGTGCCAGGTATTAGGTCTGGTTTGTTTATCATCAGCTCCTGTGCAAATGCTTGTCAAGGGATTTTCAGATTCCTTGTGCATCTTTTTGTAGCGACTCTTCAGTGAATAAGGAGGTTTTTAATCCATATTCCAAATAAGTACTAACCACCATTGAATAGTAACTTTTAATACCATACATATGAGGCCATTGCCTTTGGTACAGACTGACTATATCTACGTGCCTGGCTGCCCTTGAAATATGTCATATTGAGTTTACCTAAAGCTTCAGTTCTAGACCTCCAATTTCCTCTAAATACCTTTGCCAGAGGCCTAGTATACCAGATTTTTCTTAAGATGACCAATACTATATAAATTCTTATTCTCACCAAAAGTATCTCCTCATTGAGTTAGTCTATGAAAAAGCTCCAACCCAGGAAATGAAACTTATCAAAACAAACTATTCTCCTCATATTGAGTACCCACGTACTTGTTACTCCATAGCAATAACCACGTAACGGAAAACACAGAGCAGCAAGGTCCTAGGCTACAGCAAGTAAGGATTTACTCAAATACAATGCCCATAAGCACAAAAATAAAGGAAAGAAGCTGCTTACCTTCAGAAGGTCAGAAGATCTCACAGGAATCTCCAGCAAAAAACCCCCTACCCCCCCCCTGCCAACCCTTAAATGAGATTTGTAAGGGGTGCATCCTTGCTCCACCCCTTCTCATCACTCAGGTACACTGCATGCACCTGAGCTCCCTTGGGTGGCCCTGCCTTCTCACCAGATGTTCAATCACTGCTTCAAGCCATGATTCAGCATTTCTACTACAGAGCCACATTTTCAGATTTGCTCCCAGAGGTTTTCCAGAGCTCTGCTTATTCTCTCCACTGTTCAGATTTCAACTTTATAACTACCTTCACCTATTTTTTATTGTACATCTAATAAAAACTAAACCTAAAAATGCTGAGGTACACTTTCATAACTTTCTTTGCATGGACGGAGGCAGAAGATTCATACTGTGCTGGCATAAATGAAGCATAGCTTACTGTAATCAAGAATTTCAGCATACAAAAAAAAAAATCAGTAAAAATAACTTAATGGATCTTACAAGGATAGGAGGTGAGAACTCATGTCCTATGAACTGAACATCCTCACACCTAACTGCTTGAAGTCAGTAGATAAGCAAAGGGGCTCCAGAGACTCTTCTCTGTTTTGTAAAGTTAATCTTGCTGAATGACTACAGGAGCAGTGTGCAAGTAAACCAGGAGAAATATTGTTATCATAATGAAAAAAAATGTGCAACCTGCAATGTTAAGAATATACTCCACCATCCAGACTTAGAGCCATGAGGAAAAGGACAAATCTGTTACAGACAGCTTTCTCAATTATGCATTTGGTCCTCCTATCCATTCTTGATATGCTGAATCACTCGATCAACCCAAATATATAGTCCTTGTAGGGATTTATCCTTATCCATCTTTACTGCAAATTTGTATCGAATAACACTAACAGAATATAACAAATCAGACTAAGAATTGCAGAAAGACCTAATTAGAAGAATTATCACCAACTCATAGTATACTGCTATGCTGGCAAAATAAACTTTTTGAAGTTTTAAGGTTTTTTCCTTCCACTTTCAGAAGTTACAATATAAAGCATCCACAGTCTGGATTATTTTGTGGAGTTTTCCATGTGGTATGGCTATAGCAATGTTTTCTAAATTAAAAAAAATTATATACAAGGTCGCATCCAAAATGTTTTGATAATCTGACTTAGCTTTATGCTTTTAAATACAGCCAACTATTTGATTTTATCTCATCTGAAACATAGAATTATGACATTACTCATACCCAGTGTTAGGGTGTAAAAATAGGAAGATCAAACCGTTGCTAGCTCCTAAATTCCCACCTATTTTCATATATCACAAATCCACTAGATACGATAGGAAATGAATGTTCAATATACATAAGCAAACAAAGCATATGAACCAGAAGAGTACAATGCCATGGGAATACTGATTTGTCTCTTTACAATTAAAATATTTATTGGATCAGTTATTATTCCATGAAGTCAAAATTTTGGATCCTTTAACTCTTTAATCCACAATGTCTGAGAATCATCTTCTTGATGATTTAGGAAAGGCTAATGCAGTCTGTATTTTTTTTCCCAGAATATCTCATTAGGGATGCAGGTGAGCAGCAGGGTGAGAAAATGGGCTAAATGCTGTGGCTTGACATCTTGTAACCATGGCAGTGTCTGTCTAGCAGGAAAAAAACTGCTTGTTAGAGTAAGATTCTGTGCTTAACCCAGTCCTTTATCAACTGGTTATAAACTGCTAAAAGAGAGAACTTTCTGATGGAGCAGCTGGAATTACAACATGACATTGGCCAATATTATAAGTGTTTCAGTAACAGAAATGTTCTGCAGAGAGGCAGTTTACAATGCCACAGTGGTACCACTCCTAGCTGCCAAGTGGGAAGCTTTCATCAGATTTGGTCAGTACTTTAGGCTTCCAATACTACTCAAAGACAACTTGTCTTTCTGCTTCCCAGCAGAGACCCACAAATTTGAAACACAATATTGTGGGCAGTGGAAAGAATTCTGCCTTACCTAGAAAGACAGCTGTTGTGGTAAGAAATCTAGGGGCTAAAATGGAAAACATATGGCTGAGCCTCAGGGCTCTTAATAGGCAGCACTGAGGAGGACTCTTTTTTTCTAACACAGCCTAAGAATGAAGAAGAATGCACGTTTTGATCTAAGAATTTACACACTTTTAGGCAAAGTGGATGATGCTTTCTAAATTTGCTGCGCTGTGGGCACACAGCTGAAATCATGTATTTCTTAGCACTGTGCCAGTGACCTAACCATTATCAGAACCTGCTCTTTCACCTTTAACTTGATGAGAAACAAAGCAAGGTTTCTTCTATCTCTACCCAGGCTGGGGTTCTTCATCTTTACCTGATAATGAGGAAGAACCTTTACAAACAGTGAGAGAGAAACAACATGCAATTCTCTGTTCTGTGGGTAAGAGATAGGCAGCACTAGTCTCTGGTATTTGCAGCTTTAAGATGGTATAACACAGCAAACTCAGGTAGAAGTCACACCAATCTCAGCCTTAAATTCATCTGAAAGCACTGAGACGTGCTTGACAACTTCTCATCCCAGTGTTTTAAAAGCAAACTGTACCGAGCCCTTTTTATTGCTTGCCAGCTGGTCACTGAGCACCCCGCAGCTCCAGAGGCACACAAGTAACAAGAATCTCAACTCTTCTGACCACCTTTGAACCATCAGAGTGATAAAGTAACTATTTTCTGCAGATTCCAAGACTATAAAACAAATAATAGTAAATCTAAAGCAAGTCCACATTCCACATCAAATTGCAGAGTCCCATATGGTAAGGTGGCTTAGAAACATGAAGTACATAAAAGTTCAAGAGAGCTGAAGTTCCTAAGTTACTTTCAGAAGTTCAATTTTGACTGCTTCATGTGGTGCACAGTGGAGCAATGCCTTCTCTAATTTTCCTGGTTGAGGATCATCTCCTTACAACAGGTCTTTTGTTATACAGAAGAGAAAGATGAAACTAGATGGAAAACCAAAGCTTATTCCCAGTAACCGATATATGAAGAAGCATCAGCTTCTGCTTCACGTTTCTCCTCCTTGCCCTCCACATTGCTTTGGCTGCTCTCTGAAGCACTGGAGAAGATGCACGCTCTCATGACAGTGCTGGGAACACCTATGGGGTTTCTAATGTTGCCTTTCTGGAGATAGCAAGAGAGAGGGCAATATGCAGAAGGGAAAACCAGTCATGTGCCTACAGACGTGTCCTGACAACCAACCCAGGCCATAGGACTGCAGTCAGCTCAGGTGAGGAATGATTTTTTAGCTTGATCAGCCTGAATATTTTGCTCTGTCATTGACTTCTACACAGCTCACGAGAAGAGACTGAAGGAGTGCATCTCCTTGCAGCAATTAATCATTTACTAGATTCATGCAGAAGTTTGTTTTTTACTCCTCCTCATTTACTCCTAAATTAAGTGGAAAGTTTCCCTCTGAGTAAATGCATTTCAGTTTTCATTTTTAAGTCTCACATAAGCATGCAAAGATTTTTCCTCCTGAAGCACAGCTAGTCTTTGAGATACTCAGAAACCAACAGCCAAGAGCATGTGTTCATATCTTCGGATGATCCATAATTAAAGAGCTATAAATTATTACAAGCCTTCTTAATTGTTTTGCTTGTATCCCTTTGAACACATTTCCCTTTCACCGTTTGTCAAGAGGACGGAAGGTCAGTTTATAAAAGGAAGTTTAATTAATATTTTTCTCTTGGCCTTGGCACTTCTCTCTTCTATAACTGCATTGCTTTGGGTCATATTTCCTCTAGAGTCCTGGAAAACAATTTAGTGAAAGCAAAGGATCTGTTGATTTACTATTGAAAATATATTGTCAGCCTAAGTATCTTCAACTGTAATTTGCTAGTGACCACAATACAGAGAGAGAGAGTTAAATTAGAGGCAATATGTTTTCAAGTGCTGTTATATTTGTGTACATCATACTGCTTATTACTTTGTTTTGTTTTTAGAGTACTTGTTTCAAAATGAGTACTGTACTTGGTTGGCCAGCTGTCTGTACCTACATTCAAAGAACAACATTTCAACAAGCATCTTTTATACTGATGATAGATTGAATGTCACTGTGCTAGCAAACATGAAAGGCGGGCAGACACGTGAGAAGCCACACTTCTCTCTCCCTAGGCTCTCCTCACTATTAAGATATTGCTGATTTATGGACATTAAAAAATATAAAAATGTTGGGTTTTAGCTAGCTAAATGTATTTTTAAAACAAAAGTATTGCTAGATGTGATTATTTTCCTTTGCCTGGTATTCTTTTCCACTGGTTTTGGACTTGTGCATATGTATACCCTTAGTATGTATGTGGCATCTACAAGAAACAGGAAATGATCTGTTGTTCCTGGCTAAACACGTATTAGGGAAATGTATTCTGCTTCAAACACTAATGTGAACAAAGAAAGCTCTTCTAGGGGTGCACCCACGCTGAAAGTGTTAATACAATTGCTGCTCTTATAGAAGTAGCTAGAACAGGATTAAGCTGCTATGTGCTATAAATCAAGCTGCAGTATAAAATTAGATATTAAATGTACTGAATGTTATTATAAAAAGAAAAAGTGGATAATTTCCTTCCATTTCTATCTGAAAATGAGAAATCATCCAGGGAATGAGTCTCAATGATCTGCTGAAATGCCTATCATTTATTTGCAAGGTACTTTTCTGCTAAGATAAGGTGTGAATTTGATCTGTTGAAGTTATTCACCATAGCAGTTTGCCTGAGTGATACTAAACAAGGTTTATAAACATTTGCACTGTAATAGTCCTTGTTAAAAATATACAGGCTTAGGCTTTCTGTCTCTGACTGTAAAGGCTGACCTGGGCTGCTGGTGAATGGGAAATTTCAGGTTGCAACTGTGAACTGTGCATGAGATGTACCTGTCTCCTGCTGTCAGCTCTGTTGGTCCTTATTGGCCAGAGGGGTCTAATTTTGGGCAGAGTCTCCTAAGATAGCATACTGATCATTAAATCTCACATTGTATTTCTAGCTCTGAATAGCTATTGAAAACAGAAAAGATGAGAGATAAGCTTTTATTGCTAGAAAATTTGTTACAGGAGAGGGGGGAAATTCCATAGCAGTAGAAAGATCTGTGCCTTTCTGCATATTAGGAATAAAGGATATGTGAAATTTCCACAAAATTGGGATCTCAAAATCCCAAAATAGTTTATTAATATTTCCAGAAAACTGTAAATTATCCTATAGCTTGGAATATAATCTGCCTAGAAGCATTTTAGTATTTGTGTCAATTGAAGAATGTATTTTATTTGCTTTTAAAATACTGTTGCATTGATATGTCTGAGTAGGCAAAAAAACCCAAGTGTTCTTCCATTTCATACAGAGACATTGCTCTTCCATTAAAATGTATCATCCTTTTGCACAAGGTAGCTGTTGTGCAGCAACCAACATGATAAAATATGTATGATCTACAAAAATGGAATGAATCAAACCATCTACAAATGCTGCTAAGGAACTTCTTAATTACCTGGGACTTCAGAACAAACTGCTGATTTATTGCTTTGTGTCAAAATATGCCAAATTTGGACTTCTAACTAGTTCACCAAAATTAAATCAGTGCAAGTATAAACCCAGTTGACCTCAAGCATATGCAAAAGTTGAGTTTCTCGGGGTAAAAGAGAAAATAGAGAAAAATAATTTGAGCCCTTAAAAGTTGGAGATAAATCTGTGGTAATGAATTCTGGCTCTAGAAAAAAAATAATGATCAAATTTTACTGAGATACATCTTATATCTTTGTTTTGTAGGAATTAGTCAAAATGCCTCTTAACTCTCTCTACTATTGATCAGATACTGTTGCTTTTTGTAAAATAATTCATCTGGAAATTGACTTGTTTAAAATTTCTTGTTCAAAGAACGAGTATGTTATGGTTTAAGCTGGTTTTCCAGGGCAAATTAGTTATATAACAGATCTCTGAGACTTCATCTTGGTGGTGAATAATACGCAGTGTTCCCTCCATAGAGGCTGTCTGCTGCTTAGGATCACAACTTTGTAGCTTCCATTAAACTGCCTTATTACATAGGTCACTCCAAAAGTAATGCCTCATATTAATTTCCTTGGGAACAACAACAGATACAGAGAGCACAATAACATTATTGGATAGAGCAAATTCTCAGCTACAAAGCATTATTTTTCAACACAGACACCACCATTAGTTATGCATTTTTGCCAGCGATGAACATGAGCTTGCATGCCATTCTTGTTAAAATCTGCACCAGTGGTGACCCACCACTGCCACTGCTGAATGCACCACCTACTGCCTCCCTGGGCTCAGATCCACTCTTTGGTCTCCATAAATATTCAGCAGAATGTTAATGGGTGCATTTTTGTCCAAATGGAGGAATTCAATGACACACTTTTACTTCATACGCACTTCTGTGTCAGACACCATTTTGTTGGACAGCCCCTCTGCTGCCATCTGTCACACAGCAACAAAATGTAATGGAATATTGGTGAGAAGATTCAACCTCTTTTGCCATACCACCAGCAGCTGCCTCTGACCTCATGGGCCAACATAATAAAATAGGAGGTATTACTTTCAGATCAGCCCTTGTAGTTACATAAACAGACAGAAACATGACAGAAACAAACTTCAACTGTCACAAAACATTTCACCTGAAATTTTTAGCTTTATTCTTTTTATTAAATGCAGGTAGAAGGAAAGCTCTGGCACCTTTCATAACTAGTCTAGCAATTTTGTGCAGAATTAGTTGAATGTGAAAGGTAAATTAAAGCAGATATTTAATAACCTAGGCTCTGTGTAGCAATGTGGGCTTTTAGTGGTTAGTAAACAGCTAATTATACTAGAATACAAGCTTTTAAAACTGAATTATCAGTGCAGAAATAGTCTGACAGTGATTTGCTAGTTAGTACATGTCTCAGATTTATAAGAGAAAATTACCTCTTAGCTTTGCAAGAAGTAATTGATTTCAGTGTATTTAAAAATACATTTTCAATTTCTGTTTTTTCTTTTACTTCTTCAGAGATATACCGTTTTGTCACGTCATGACAAATAATCCATAAAGCAATCTTGAAATTGCACATTAAATTATTATTTTTTAATAAATCCAAGATATTTTCTGTGTAAATAAAAATACATAACAGATGTCAAACATCTGAACTCTTTGTTCAGGTCACTGCTTGGAACATTGTTAGACTGTAGGTTTCCTTCTGTTTGATTTTTTTTGCGTGTATGTGTTTTGGGACTTTTTTTGTTTGGTTGGTTGGTTTTGTTTTAAATAAATATCTATATTCCACCTTCCTTTTTTTTCCTTATAATGGGTCTGATTTAGTTAAGCTGTATACTTACTCTGTCAAATATGTTATCAAAAGATCAGACAGCCTTCTAAACAAACTGTAGTCAACTACAGGTAACTGAAAGACAGTTTGCAGTACCTGGAAGCATGTTTAAATGCAATAAACTAAAATACATTGTATATTTAAAGATTTATTACAGAGAATTGTTTTCCCTCCTTGTTATCTGCTTGGGACCCTTTGTCATATAGCAATATCACTGTATCCCAAGGGTAGCTGAAGCAAGAAGATAGAGGAACAACGCTTACGGCAAGTCATATACTGCCTTCTAATCCAAATTTCAAATTAACTTTAAATTGAATTGATCAAGTAGACACAGCTGACTTGCAGTTGTTGCATTTCAGTTTCTTTAGCATTTCCAATTCAGTGATAAAAATGCTTTACACCTCAGTTGGATTTGAATGCATTGCCGCCACCTTTCTGGAGGAATTCTAGCCTAAACCTCACCATGTTGTAGGCACTCCCTACATATATGCGTATACATTCATGAGATGAGGAAAGCAGAAATTAATTTTAATCTACTGAAGCAGAAAATGAGATAAAATTACTGTGTTGACTAGTTGTTGTTGTGTTCACTAAGGAGGTTCCATCTCTTGTCCAAGGAATTATTTCTGTTTTATGTAAAATGACTCATCAGCTGAAGTACTGTAATCTTCTGGGGAGGAAAGATCAGAAAACAGGTCCTTCTTCTTCCAGTAAGCTATTCAGTAACCTACAAGATAATGCCTGCTCATATGCTTTCTGACCTCATGACCGACACATGCAATTTGAATTCACTTAATATCAAGTTTTCAGAAAAGATCAAAGATCAGGACTTTTTCCTCCTGAAATTAGTGGGACTGTATTATCCAATAAATCAGACTGCCTTTTATTGGTCTGAGGATCTAATGTTTTGGGTGACTAGCTCCCATTTTAAATGAGCACCGCTTAAGCTCCCGAGTGCTAATGTTCCTTTTGAAACTGATACTGAGACATGGCTTTACATTTCAATGTTTCTGGAAGTATTAAGAAAACTTCTCAGGCCATAAAATAAGTTGCCGAAGGTGCCTCAGTATCTATGTATTTCTTTACTACATGATGGTCTCAAATATCCCTTCTATCCCAAACCATTCTGTGGCTTCGCATCTCCAAAAATCATATTGTAATGCTTACAGATTGATAACTAATAAAACCACCCTTTCATCCAACTTGAAGCCTGAAGCCTAAATCCTTCCTTACTTACACTCAGTACAATACTGGAAAAACAGTGTACTGAACCCAGCACCAGAGCATGTCTTTGCATTGCCGTATGGCTTTCAAATCTAAATTGAAATGGCTCTCTGTCATTTTGCTCTCACTTATTTTGAAAATCTGAATTACAAATACATGACCGGTTGTCCAATTTACATTAACCAAATGTCACAGTTTTCAACCCAGTTTATTACAGATACCTCTGCTTGCATTATGCTTAAATAAAAGAAGAAAGATGACTGTTCCCAGAACAGTAAAATATTTAAAATGAACAATTAGTCTTTTAATTTTCCAACGTATTTTGCCTTTCCAGATTTGTCATTCTGATAGTAAGCTCCTGGGTTATTTTGTACAAAACTCTCAGTCATACCAAGCTAAACAGTCTGTCAGCATTCACCCTAAGAAGTAACTACACAAAATCCATTTCAAAAAGCTTAATTTATTGATGATTTTGACAGTAAATCCCTCTAAACAAGGGGAAGGTTTTCTTTTATAGAACTTTTTAAAATATTAAACAGCTTTTATAGTTTAAAAAGCAGCTCTCACATATATACTCTCCCTGGATCCCAGTGTTACATCTCAAATATTCAATAAATCCTTTTGACTTAAGAAGTACTGTCTTACAATATTTACTGACTCATTAGGAAGCAGAGTATGTGGAATTTTAAGCAACAGATTTGCCTTTCAGCTACCAAGTTTTCTTGCTCTCTTCACTAACGTATGAACGTTCATTTCTTTTCTTGGACTGTAGGCAGAAGTACAACATGCTTTGGGGATCTCTAATTGAGGCAGTCTCTTACTTTTGTACTTTCTTACTTTGACTCTTCATTATTTTATGCAAGTTATTGTCTGTCATATTTGCTTGAATTCTGATGTTGGTTCATAGTCACAACATGCAAGTTATTCTTACTTTTACAATAGAAAAACATAATGGGAGTAAAGTAGAGCCTCTGTCTTAACTATAATGCAGCAAACACCTTGCACAGAGAGAGAAGTCAGACTGCTTACAGTACACATCCTGTCTCTTCCACCACATGCACCTCAAATGGCAGCCAACCTGAAAGTGCTTCAGACTTTATGCTCAAGCTACATATGGTTTCAAGTCCAGGAAAATCAATAAATAAATATACAGCTTTGAAGAGCGTCTCCAAATGTTCTTGTAAAAAGATAAAGATTTTATTTAATTAAAAATAGAATAAGTTACTACTCTGTCACAGATTATATATACAATTTAACAACAACATTGTGAAAATGTATAGATATCTGAATTTCAGCAACATAAGAGCACCACACCTGGGCTTCTGAGTCATTCATGTCTACTTAAGATCTCTTCAGACAAGTGCATTTCTTAAATATGCATAGCTTGACAATAATGTGAGAGAACTAAGTTCAAGAGTTAGAAAAATAAAGCCTAATTTATTTAGGCTTTATTTAGGGTATTTTCTGAACTCTAGAGAGGGACATGACCTGCTTTGAAATAAGGACAATATCTGTAGTTTTGGATAAATACAACAGTTAATGTAAAAGCAGCTCTGTTGTTGTTGTACAAGTAAAACTGTCCTCCATACAAAAAAAGAAAAAAATAGAAGAACATTTTATGACAGCTATATATTACTCCATGATAACTGGGTGATAAGCAAAACTTGCATTATTATGGATAACATCTTGTTTTGTTAACTATTTTGTTAAAAAGATTTTTCTCCTCTGGAAACTGTACTGCAAAGTGTCAGAGAATTTGTCTATCTACTCACAATTATGAAGGATTATGTCTTTGCAAACCCCTATATTAACAGTAATAGCTTTTGCGCTATCAGACATTGTAAACAGTGTTACTACAGATCAGTATCTATTCTGTGGCTTTCTGTGAATAATCCTAGATATTATTTGAAACAGTCACAGGAGAACTGAAGGTAATACTGAAAATGGCAAACATAGCCAAGGTGAATTTAAGATTATATTGCAAATGCAAACTTAAAGTCATCTAAAATCTACACTAAACTGAATAATGCAATCATCAGACCAAGATTATATTGGAATGAAACAATTAATGAATTAGAAGCAACGTGGAATGAGATGAATACTAGATCATGAAGGGGAGCATACTTTTCCAGCACTTGCATAGAGCCACTCTGACAAAAAAAGATGTTTGAAGTTTTATGAACACATGTGATATCAGGAGCATATAATTTATGTAGAAATTTCATTAGAATAATGGAGTAAGAAAACTACAAGTAAGGAAATGTCTCTTTTTGAGTCATTTTGCTACTCTTTGTTGTTGAGAAGCAAACCGTGTTAAAAGAAGTAAGTTAAATTTTCCATTAAGCAGTGCTTTTGCATGTTGCCTTCACAAATGACACTGCTGTTTATCTGGCTGTATTTAGAGCAGCATTAAAAATGTTTCAACACCAGTGAGTAGAGATGTTTCTCTGACATTAACACTGAAAGGATAATAATCGTTGTCAGATAACAAAAATTTATGCAATGCTCTTCCTTTCTAGCACACAGTATTTTACTCAGTTTGACACTCTTCCCTAAGCTTTTCCTTCATAAAGTTTGACCTATCCTTTAAAATATAGAAATGTGAAAGCCCTGAGTTGGCAGAATTTAATGTATGCAACTTATCTTTTATACAAAAATGTACATTTTTCGGTTTCATTATTATTCTTGTCTTTGTGTATATGACCAAGTTGCAGCCAACCGAGCACTCACCTTCTTACAGTATTTACTCCTCTACAAGGAAGCATGCAGAAATCCTATCAATGCTTACTCAGATTACCACCTGCAGTGTAAAGACTATTGTGCATATGTGGCTAAAGCCACATCAAGTTTTCAGAATCATCATGTTCACTGACACTTTAAAGCAATTGTTCAGTGTACCTTTGAAGCTATGTTCACATATACCATTTGTTTATTTTTTACAGTAATGCGTACAAGTCCTTAGTATCATTTCCTGCTCAACTGAGCACTTCAGAAAGCATTTGGGAAGCATATTCAAAGCTGGGAAATAAGTATGAACTTGAACAATGCAGCTGATTTCAAATTTGCTTGTGAAAAGAGCCATCTAAAAGTAAAGATCAGTGACACTGATAGCCTTTGTACAGTTTTCAGGTTTCAGAAGCAAAGCCAGTAGCATTTACACAGTAATGTTTGATTATAGCATACATTCAGTTCAGCCAGCTTTGTTCCTCACTGACAGTGGCTGTGCAAAATCTGCTCATAGTACCAGCTGTGTGTGACAAATCTCCAATGCCAGTGAAGTGCATAGTATGTGTTTCCCCACACGGGACCAGGGAACATGGAGTTGATCATCTCATTCTTTAGACAAATGCCTCAGGAGCACTTAATGTTTAACTTTAGCTGAATCACATTTATAGTAATGTGAAACATCTACAATGGCTCACGCTTCCCTCCAAAGTTTTTCTGTTTGTGTTCAAGTAAAATAAAGGAATCTAAAGTGGTTCAAAGAACAAACATTTTACTGCTCTGGTGAGAGAACTGTTTCTCAGCCAAGAATTAACTAGCCTCATCTGTAGGAAATTGTGAAGATACATCTCAGCAGTTTTTTCCCTCATACAGAACTTTTGTAAAATTTTCTAGCTGTCAAAACTCATTAGTAGTCTAAGTAGGAAGCCAAAAAATGGCCTAATTCCTGAGGATTTGGGTGGGTTTTGTTTGTTTTTTTGGGTTTTTTTTTTTTTTTTTTTTTTTTGGCTATGAGAAAAAATGATAGTTCTTGTGAAGCGGTACTGTTTCTGTCTTTTTGTATCAACTGAAAATGCATTTTAAATAATGTTCCAAGTTGTTTTGTTTTTAAATAGATAGTTTGAGAATTTTATGCAGGATACTTGATCTATAGACTTGCTCACAGTGTGGGGATAGGAACAGTAATGCTGAGTTTCTTAAAGCAGTACTGATCAGTACTGTGCTTTGTGCACTGCCTCTTATAAAAGGACAATACAGAAATGCACTTCTATGCACCTTTCATTTTGTAACATCTGAATTTTAAAGTCAAACTGCACCTACCATCACTAGAGTAGATCCTTGTCTCCATGTGATCACTTTTCCTTCACACATTTAGGCTGATATAAGTGACACCAGGTGGTAAGAAAAATACAAGATCATTTGGCTTAAGGTGAGAGAAATCAACATATAGGTTTTTTTTCTTTCTTTTACAGTAGTTACAAGATAAATAGTTTGGATGTGAGCAATCACAGTCAAATCACATCATCCTTGCCACTGTGTGCTGTGGCCCAGTAATATTACAAAAGCTGAGATTTGTTGAGATTTACTGCGTTGACAGCCCAAAGAACTACTTCAATACCACTGAAAGAGGTGTCAAATCCTATCCTTTCTCCTATGTCAGTGCTACCGTATTGTGTCAAGAGATCTTATTCCAGGTTCCCCATCTCTCATCTGAGACATAAAACTCAGGTGAAAATTAAATTGCAAAATGCTGTCTCCATGAGAAAGTAAGAAGTTGCACGGTATGTGCCAGCTACTATCATGTATTTTCTTGAGGCTTTAGATACTTATTTATGTAATATTATTTTTCAAGTATTAATTTTTTTTCAGTGTCTCTAATCATGACTTACTGTTCCTGAGTGATGGGATCTTGGAACTACATTTCTCTCCAGAAGTGTCTGCATATTAGTTGAATCTGAAACCAAACCCTTTTTTTTTTTTTTTAAATAACTTCATAGCATAATTTAGTATTAAAGTTTCTACTAACTTATACACAGATTAAAAGGCTTAAAAAGCAGAGAATAGCATGCTCACCTTCCTCTATAGATCTCATTTTTTACATAAAGAAGCTGCATGAAATAATCTTTTGCTTTCACTGAGAAAACAGTAATACCAAGAAATGCCATTCACCAATCAGTCTGCTAGTGAGTGATGCCAGTACAATGTTCAGTGGGTTATTAAAATAACCACCACATTCCCAAGCAGATCAAGAATGCTGACAGACGGCAAAAAAATGCTAAGGAAAGGCTCTTTGAGCACAGTCAATGCTAGTCTAGCTTTCCTTCTCTTGAACTCAGTGATACCAGGGACATTGCCTTGAACAAGAGGGGTTAGGCCTATGCAGAGAACCTTATGAACCAATGCTCAAACTGTAATTCAAGTCTCTATAAAAAGCACAGGAGGCATTAGAAAAAGAAAGGGTGAAGTAAAACTGGGGGGAATGGCTGACACGCAAGCACACTACATACAGTTCAGTTGCTAATGATGGGAGAACAGAATGAAGTTTTGCCAAGCTGACTGAGGGGTACGAACTTCATCAGATTCCTAGGTAAACAGTTGCATCTGGAAGATCTGATTTCCAGAAAAGAATATAAAAAGGGGTAAAGAATATAGAGGTTTTCTTTGTAAAACAAAGTTTATTAATCTAAAGTTTATTAATCTAAATTCAGACTGAACCATAACATTTTATGAAGATTTTTCTCCTCCCTAAAACAAGTGTAGAAAAATAACACAAGTTACTTGGCAAAGCAGGACCATAAATGGAAAAAAGTAAAGTGATAACTCTGCCATGTCCTGAAATGCAATGAAAGGTGCAGGAACAATGTGACAATAGCCATGTATAAATAAGAAAGCAAGACACAAATATAGATGGAATCTAACAGAGTTGAATCCAGAGAGTATTTTCAGTATATCCATGAATAAAAATAAAGTCTTCAACTGGCTTCCAGCAATTTTGAAGCATGCATTTAACAAACCAGAGGAATTGCTCCTTCATACCTCAAAGGTTTAAGTCCAACTTCAGTATTATGTGGTTTGTGGCATCTCGTAAATCAGTGAATTTATCAGTTAGTAAGATCTGGTTAGTTTGCTGCAGGTCATATGTCATAATGGCATGGTAAGTGTGCAGAGTGGGTTTGGCATTCTGATTTGACATAGAATTCACTGTAATTCATGCAACTGCTGTGTCTGTGGAGATAAACATTTCCCCTGTCAACTGAGATTTGGTAATTTATGGTGTAACAAGATGCCCATACGTTACAGCGTAATGAATCGTGTAACATCTTATTTTAGACTGAGAATCTACTGCAGTGATCTGAAGACAAGCTCCAGCTCTTATGCTGTCATCACACATAATGGAGATCATTCTGGTCACTGCCAAGCTTCACATCCATTTTATTCCAGTTCTATTTGCATGCACTGATAATACTACAAATGATGATTTCCAGAAATGCCACAGAAGGAGTTAAAATGATGCTCATTTAAATCAGCTTTGGCTGGTATTTATAAGCGGGAGGCTTGATTCCTCACTGCAAGTATGTCCACATAGAACAGTGACATTCATAACCTATCTGACATACCAGAAGCTTTATAGAGACATAAATCACTGCTTCTCAGATTGTCATGATTATAAGACATCCAATATTGCATTCTGCCACACAGACATACCTTGAATTACTTCAAAGTGACCAGACTATTTTAGTCCCTCTGGTGATAGCAAGATAAAGCAGGATTAATGGAATAGTGAATCAGATACCTGATATTTGAAGATCCAGTTTATCATTCTGGTTACTATCTGCATAAGTACATGATGTAAATGTAAATGTAAGTCAAATTCTTCTTTTACATTTTAGAATTTTACTTCACACAGCTGCACAGCTGTAGGGAAGTGATTTGTAAAATTTTAAACAGTGGTATTATCCACACTTAACTCTTATTCACATGATTTTATAGGTTTTTAATCGTATTCTTTGTTCCATGATGTATACATGACAGAAAGAATTAGCCACATGACAAACAGCTGTCATAACCATTTAGAAAGTATCCTTTACCTGATAATCTACTTTAATCTTTCTCAGCATGAAATTGTACTGCTTGGTTGTTTCTGCTGTGAGACACAAGCAATTATTCTTGCCTTGAACTTAGGCTAAAGCATATTCATTTATTAATAAAATCAGCTTGATCTGAACATTGACAATCTATACTTTTGTGGAAATTCCAGAAGGGGTTTATGTCGTTCAAAATATTGTACTACAGTTTTGAGGGCATCAGTCCCCAACAGCAACAGTATAAACCAGCAATACAGCAATCTATAAGAAAAAGCATTTTAGGTGTCACTTTGTTAGGCATACACATCACAGTTACTGCCATCTGGACTAGAATCATGGCCTGAGCAGTCATTATTTACCCTGAAGTGTTGATGTTCTTTTATTTCAACTGTTATGATTTATTAGAGTTGGCGAAACAATCTTTTCTGTATTTTGTTCATGTTTCTAGTATTTTACAGTTAATAATTTGTACTGAATGCAATATGCTGATGATGGATAGCCACAAGCTTCAGATTTATTCATGCAAAAATATTCAAGACTCCTGTTGCAAATTCAGTTTAATGGCCAGCTTTGAAAATTGGGTTATAAATCACTTATTCAAAAAGCCTTTCATGATATGGACAGGTTTTGAGATAGAAGCTGAAGCTTACAGACTGTTTCAGTTGCACCAAGACAGCCAGGGGAAGACTGAGACAAGTGCACTGAGGTTACTTCTTCCAATAAAACTTCTGACCATTTGGGAAATATGCCACTATTGCTATCATTTTGCGGCAGCACTCCTAAGGCTCTGAACAAAACCACAGCTCTGCTGAGCTAGAACTGGTACAAACACAGAGTATATTTGTAGAGTGTGCTCTTACAACTTAATACACAAGACAGAAGAGCAATGGTGTGGAGCAACTTTTATTATCCCCATTTTGTAATAAGAGATCAGACACAGAAAGAAATGCCAGACTTCACTTCTTGAATTCTTTTCTTTTTCCTACGGAAGAAGTAGTAAATGAGACTTAGCTAATTCTGACCCTTATCTGGCAGTTCTGTAATATCATGTGCCATCAGGTACACATTCACCATCATACAGTAAGAGCGGGGACAAGTCTCTTACAATAGGAGACATTTCTCTTGTAAATTTTCCCAAGCCTGATGTTTTGTTCATTGTATCCCTTGTTGCATTATTTAATGCAGCTTTTAGGTGTATTATTTAATACACATATTAATAGAACTGTTTCCCGGGGCCTTGTCAGTGCTTGAACACTGTTTAATGCAGCAGAACAGCCTCAGCAGGATGATGGACAGTACCACCATCTGTATCACTCTCAGGCCAGTTATTTGTGGCACTTCTAGGAGGTGTGGTATGGAACCATGTCAGGTTGAGGTTACTGATAGAAATGGCCCTGCAGGACAATCTAATGCATTAGCCATAAAATTAAAAGGGCCTAGATTAAAATACTTGCTATCATGTTTTCAACTTAAAATAATCCTGTTTTCTTCAACTGGAACACAGTTCACTTCTGTGAATATATGATAGGTACAAACTGGACTAGCTGGGACTACAAATATGATCCAGTGTGCGTAAACCAGTCACTGAACTGCTTCATTCTGCAAACACATTAAGCTTAAACAGGCCCCAAAATAATGTTTCTATATTCATAATTCAGATTTGAGAGAAATGTCTCTGTTTAGAGATTTCTCGGCAGCTAAAGTGAGTGAGGGCTGAGAATCCTAGCTGTAGGTGTAGAACCGAAATTCTGCTCTACATTCTGAGATCCTTAAGAAAACACAAGTTTAAGTTTTTTTCTGTGCCTTTATTGTAGAAAGCAGAGATCTAATCCTACAGCATTAGCTTTGTGGTAATTTGAATGCGAGAATGAAAAGTTTGCTGACGGAATAGTAATTTTCTACTCAGTATTCCTATAGATTAGTTTTGTGATTCTTACTAGTGGTTCCCCTGACAAATTGGGATTTATCTCTCCATCCATTTTCATTGCAAACCACATCATAAAAGATGTTATTGACTGCTTTGTATTCAGCGAAAAAATCCTCTTCTTATAATCAAATGCATTCTGACTGTTGATAAAAAAGCGATGCACTTGATAGCACACAGGGATTTAAATACTGAAAACTGCAAAGGGTATTTCTGCAGGCCAGTGCACAGTTCCTAGCAACGCTTTGGCCTAATTGCTAGAAACTGGCTGCAGTCACAAGCTTCAGTGCTGGATTTTGTATATAGAAACTTTGAACAATGTCTAAATCCAGGTTTTGATACAGCCATTATGGAAAGGCAGAAAGAATGACATAGACTGGCTTTCAGGATTTTGAATTCCTCAGTATCGAAGACATTACTAAAGCCCACCAAAATACGTCCAGTAGTTAAACTGCACAGCAATGTAGATTTGATTAAAAAGTCTTCATTGCATTTCTTTCTATGTGAAAAAGTGTCTTAAAATCTAAACCCTCCTTGTAATGTGCACACTTCAGCAAAAACCATTCTTAAAATATTCTAATAAATTCTAAAAGAAAAGCCTATGCAAAAATGAAAAAGCATACTAATGGATACTTCAAAACCTAAAATAAATATGTTTTTTTAAACGAACTGTACAATCATGGAGCAGAAAAAAAAAAAATGTTTCATTGTGATTAGCAGCAACTGGAATAAATCAAAGTGCAATGAAAAATTAACAAATTGTCATGTTATTTGTCAACATTACACCTCAAAACCAAGAAGTATTAACAAAAACATGAAACAGCATGTACTAAAACAGGAGGAAGTATTTGCTCGGGAAAAGAAACTTACACTGCCCTACAGCTTCTGTCAACCAGTCCTTTTGGCCTCCCACTTTATCTCAGCATACCCAAGAACAAGCTTGTGCTGAGAAATCTGTTCAGTATCTCATGTTCTCAAAACAAAGGAATAAATCACCTTATACTATCATAAAACCAGTCTGCTTTTTGGGTTTATAGATGAAGTAATCTCAGCATGGGGCTAAAGAAGTCCATGCCTGAACAGAGAGAATGAGAAGAGATTTCCCCAGTGGGACAAAGGGGAGGGAGAGCAGAACTTGTGGAGGCTCTTTTAAGCTATCAGTGGAAAAACAGGATAATCTTAATTATTTTTAATTGTGTTTCTCTCAGTGCACACCACATTGTCTCTGGCACCAACCTACACCAAACAACAGCTCTTGACACGACATTTCTTATTTGAATAGGTCGGCCTGTTTCACAGAAGTGTGTACCTGTGATCTGCAAAATAATCCAATCAAATTTAATATCTTCCAACCCTATGTAGTATTATATACTGAAATACTCTGCCATGTACCAGTTCCTTAAGTGTTATAAAAATAAGTTTTTCATATTATACTTCTGTTTCGCTGTATTCTAAAGAGTCAAATCATGGTAAACAATGATTCTTGCACAAAAAATCATCTTTAGTAACATTTTAATTGAAAGGAGGGAAAAAATGTAGAGATCACAGTGGTACTAATTTTCTAATGAGAAAAGCCAGATTTGTGTCACAGAAAAAGCCATCTATCCTATATTCAATCCAAATAAATTGGTTTAGATGTTATCCTAAATATTAACTATTAATATTAATATTAATTATTCTATTTAACATATAGAATAAGAAGGTGCAAAACCAGAAAGTTGGAAATAAAAGCATACATTGTTTAGAGGAGTCTAGAAGAAATGAATGATGAGTACAGAAAAACCAGAAAGTGGGACAAAAGGTTGGAAAAGGGATAATACAAACCATGAAACATGGTTACAGGAGAAAAGGAACAAAGCTGGCAGCAAGGAAGGACAAGTAAATAACACTAAATGTGGAAAATACTTTTCTGACTTCTCACAGAAATGGAAAATTGAGGATGCTAAAAGTGACACTTATCCCAACGTTAACAGTAGAATATTTCTTAGAGGTCTTCACTGTAATTGATTATGAAGTTTGCAAATTCTAGATGTTGCAGCCCTGCAGAGGTCAAGGATAGAAACCTGAAGCATGTAACAGCTTAATTTCAGTTGTCTTGACTGTCTTGTGTAATTTGCTAGGTTTTGTTTTCAATATCTGCCATTTAAAAATAGCATTCTAGTTCACATCAAGTTCATCAAATTAATTGCTGCAGACTGTGATTTTCAATGGTAGATGCCTAATGTGAGGCTTCCAAGCCTATGTTTGGGTAGGAAATACTCAGCTTCAGAACTGACTGAACTGAATCTGCTTAGTGCACACTTAATGGAATCACTAATGTTCACATTTTTACAATCTATTTTTTATTTTAATCCTTTAAGAAACTTGACAATAAAATGCAAAGAATGACCTTTTTTTTTTTTTTTTGCTTTTTTTCTCAAGTAACTTTGCATCAGTTGATAAGATAATCTATCCACACTAATTTCCAATAGTGAGATTCTCCTTCACAAGAAGAGGTTTCATGTGAATATCTTCATTTGTGCTGTATTATCATAATCTACTATCTACAGGACAATCAAGGCGGAAGTGCTAGCTAATTCTGTAGCCATAAGGACTCAACGTAATACATATTCATACAGAGAAAAGGTAGCATACCACAGGAAAGAAATACCTGCATAACTCTTCGAGCCTGGATTTTTTCTGTGCTAGTGGATATCTATTGTTCCTGATTAGTTAACAGTTATATTTCTGAGACAGTCAGTCCAGCAGCCAGAAACTGGTTCCCGCTGATCCCACTGTCCACTCTTTTTTACATTCTCTCTTAGTGTTCTTTTAGTCTCGGGTGAAATGTTTTCTGTTGTCTTAGCTCATTCTGTAATAAACGCATCGCAACTCCAGTACACACAATCAGTCAGAACTGGCAGTTTCTCAACTCCAGTAAACTCGGAACTGCATGAAGGCTAAATTACTTCTGTCCCAGGAGACTGATTCTTTGAGGTCAAGTCAAGCTCATTAAGAACAGAGCATGGGGAACTTTGTGCTGGAGTCTTTCAGCTATACCTATCATGCATAAACGCTTTGAATTCTCTGTATTATTTCTTTTATATTATTTCTAGAACTATGCTGTCCCATAACTATTGCTTTTCCAGTGTTTTTCTGTGTCAGCCAAGTGACATTGTCAGTGAACACATCCAGTAAGTAAGCACAGTCTAAAAAACAGGGTATACAATTGGATTTAGGAGACTTGGATTCTCTAATTCTGACCCGCTTTATGAGCCTGGGATGATCACACCTCCACCTGCACCACTGTTTCCCTGCTGTAGCAATTTCCATACCCTGCTGCAGTTCAGCCCTCCACTGCAGCACAGGACTGTCTCACACTGTTGAGTTTTACAATGTTGAGCATAAAGACACCACAGTTCCGTATGTGACAGTAACAAGGTCAGTGTCAGACTGATGGTTAAACCTTCACGTATGTTCCTTTTTCTTTTCCCCTGTAAATGTTTCCATTACTGGAATGGAAAATAGCTAGATTGCTTTACTTCAAACTAATGAATAGGTTAGTACTGTCAGAAGACTTTTCTAGCAATTCAAGGAACAGGACATGAAGAAGCAAAATAAATAGCTATGCAGTCTGTTTCCTTGTTGAGTTTCATTATTAAAAAAAAAAAAAAAAGATTAAAACGCTCAGATTCATTGAAACTCAAAAGCTGTGACAGAAACAAATCTTTTTTCACTCTTGCATCCAGTATTTACAAACAAAAAGTGTCTACTGTGGATGTAGTTCCTGTCCTTGTCTCTAACTGAAGAGTGTATGCGTAATATTTACAGAAAAGAATGCTGAGTATGTAATTGTTAATATTAAATATGATTTTAAAATTTACATTTCTGAAAGCAAAAATACACTCAAGGAGTAGGACCATTAGAAAAACAGTACAGTGGCTTCAGATGAACAACTGGTGTAAGAATACATTTTCTTTGTATCAGTAAATTCTGTATTAGTTGAGTGGCCCCAATACTGTGTGGCAGCTTGTGAGGCACTCAGGGGCTGTTGGCTGCTGGCTTTAGATTTCAGATTCCTGTGATATGAAGGCTTGTTATTAGTCATCCCTTGCTGCTCTCTTTCCTTTCTTGGTGTGAACATCATCAGAAGCTTTCAATCATCATTCAGCTCAAAACACCTTTCAATTGCAATTTCTCTTCCACTCTCAGCATCAGCCATACTCAAAATACGTCATTTCTTCCATATCATTTTTCTCATACAGTTTTTTTTTCCTATTCATATTAGTGAAGCCACTCACATTCTCATCATCTTCCTTATCACCCTCTGCAATCTCCTTTGCTCCCTTGTGGTTTGTTTGCAAAGCAAAGCACTTTCCAAATGCTACAAGCCATGCATAGTCAAGAAACTTCATAGTCTTGCAGTCTTCTCCTCCATTTAGCTCTTAAACTCTAGTTCCTCCTCAGGTGACTTAACTCTCATTTACAAGATATGGTGAAGATTTAACCTCACTGTTTCATGTTCATATAAACCTGTTAAGAACTGTCCTGATCTGAAAAGTGATCCTAATGTTTTGTCAGTTTTTTTCTGCTTTTCTCACTTGGTAGGAAATGTAAGGCACAAGAAAAATGTTTCTTCTCTCAAAGCTCTCAAATATACATCTGACCATTACCACATTACCATATCTTTTTTTTTTTTTTTTTTTAAACAGAGTTGGTGTAGATCCAGATGAAGATATGAAAGCAGAAGCTGCAAACCAGGTATGTATGTGCTGAATAAATCTGAACCACTCAAGAAGGAGAATATTTGACAAAGCACTATCGCTGGAAAATTTTTAAACCAGCAAATTATAAGTGAAGAGAAGGAACTGCAAATTGTCTCTATAGTACAAGGTACAGAAAAGAAGATGTATTTCATGAATATTTTGTAACTAAACGTGTTAGAGAACTTTGAAGAAAATTATAAAGAGGTGAGAAGATATCCTGAGAATTCTGATAAGCAGAATAGTAGAAATGTAGCCTTCATAAATCCAGCTATTAATCACCTTCCAGATGAGACTTTTTGGAAAATGCAACATTTCAGAACAACTTTCCATTTCCTGGAATAAAAAGAGAAAGCTGCAGTGTTCTGTCCCAGCAGGTCAGGTTTCTGAAAATATTTTTAACATAGAAGTCTATCTGTATTTTGAACATAAAAACGTTAAACTAAAGGAGCTCATTTAAAAAGCCGCTGAAGGTCGTCTGCTACCTTCCCTATTTTGTCACCCCTGTATAGAATTCTTTCAGATGCAGCATTGTCTGCAACTATAACTCTGTAAGAGTCAGTACCCGTAGAGGTAAGGTGTCCTTTAGCATGCTAAGAGGAGTAAGGAAAATCAGCATGAGAGTTGGCAAATTCTCACAGCAAAAACAAAAACAATAGATAAAAAAAAGTGCCAAATATTGTGTTCCTGTTTCTGGGTAATACCATCCCAAGCATTCCTTCAAACTGCCCAACTGCAACTGAAATTACCCAACAATTAGAAAAATGTAGATAATAAGTTAGGGCAAGAAATGAATGAGAGAGTCTATCCACATGGAAATACATTAAAAATATTATTAGACTGAACATCTAAACTTTACCCACTTGCATATATCAGAAGTCATTTGGGGTCTCAGCTTTCACTGAGCTCAATGGAATTCACATGCCTAAACATCCTAAAGTTTCTCTGAAAATAATAGAAAAAGTTGATTCATATCTGATCATATCTTTAGTTTTACATCTGAGTCCCTAACAAATGGCTGGTACAGCACCCTGTTGCACCAAGCTGTGATACTGATATATTCTGATGCTGAAGGCACAGGTTACAAATATCATGCTCTTTAGTGACTTGGTGGTAATTCTTGCAATGCCTCTGCCCAAATTCTGTCCGAATACAGGATGCATAACTTTATTTGTGTTGTTAACCTTTATCTATTCTTGCGTGAACTTCAAAACCATTTAATTTCAGAACCATTCTCCTTTGCAGCAGTCATGAGCTCTCAAACATAACAGAATGCTGAACTGAGTGGTACAAAATTGACCGAATGCACATGGTTTGTGAAGACTTGATTTCTCCAGAAACCCTGGGCTTCTGGTTTCCTCCTTCTTTTAATAAAAATGAAAATAATTGTTTATGAATAACAATAACATGTCAAGTGCCCAGCTGTGCCCTGTGAATCAACACCTATCTCTGTTGACAAAACTCAGGAACGCAATTCAGGAGGTGTAAATAAATGTAACACATTTCACGCTCTGACACATCCACGGCAGTAATCCTTATAGTATAAATTTTACTTTGGAAAATAGCTTTGCTGCACTGATTTCTTCTACCCTGCGGTCTTCTATTTTCATTTCTCTGAGTTTTTTGTATTTGATATCTCGATCTTTTATTATTACAGATCTCTATCGCATTCTCTGTAGCCCTCTTTCTTTAACTCAGTATCTATCAGAGTTATTCGATCAATTTCAGGTTATTTAGTTAAATTTTCTCTTCTTTTTCTCATCTTTTTCTTTTCTTTTTTTTTTCCCTTTGTTGTCTTTTTGCTTTCCTTTTATTTCTAATATTTATCTATTATAATTTTTCTATTTATATAACATTTTAATATTTTTATTTCATTTCCCTACTTTACATTTTCTGTGTTGCAACTCTTCACAGTGAAACAAGTTGTTTTACTTGAAATGACATTAAACTAGAATACATTTTGGCTTTTCATAAGTATTACTAGCTCATATCATAGTTCAGTCTGAATCCTGCACAGTGCATATTCATAAACCTCACGAAGAACTCGTATAAGTAACATCAAGTGCCACTGTCTTCTGTTGCCACTTAATCTCTCAGCCAGGTGAGCTGTGAGCCACCTGCCAACTCTTAGAGCCATTAATTAGAGCTTCAGGGGATTGTACAAGAAGGACTGAACCCACTCAAGAATAAGATATTTAAAAGCCAGCAAACGTGTGAAGAGTAAGCCTCTAGACTCCCCCCTACTCAGCCAGAATGAAGAGGCCTCAAGATCTGCTGCAGAAATTTCTCTCCATCTCCTTTGTGACCAAAGTTCCCGAGTCCATGATGGCTTGGAACTGGATCCTACAATTTTAAGGATCAGAACACTAATATTATAATCATCAGTCCATTTATATGCATGTTTAAGTATTATGGGAAAATATTTTTTAATGTGTTAGGTTAGAAGAAAAATAATTAGATAAATTGTTTTAAAACTGCACAAAGAAAAGCATTGCTATTACAAAGAAATCTAATTTCCTACAAACAGAAACAAGAAAATAAGAAAATATCCTTTAGAGGACTGACAGTCCCATTCCTAATTCCATCATGCCACTGGTATTAATGTGATGCCCAGAGCAAGACCAAACTAGCTATTTTTGCACAGAAGACTCTCACAAGTATATTATTCCAAATTATGATTCTCAGTAAAATGACAGCCCGTCTACCTGTGCAGAGTATCCCAGAATTAGCTTACAGCATGAAAAGCAGTATTTTGAGTCAGTGCATTTTGGTGCTTATGACTGCCCTTACTTTTCCAATATTTCTGTGTTCCTCTCACTCTTGGAGAGCAGCACAGAAGGCAATGTCATGGTTATTAGAATACCACAGTCCCTTCGAAAATGACATTTGGTTAGCTGTACACTAACAGCATCCGAGCTTGTAGGAGTAAACTGAAGTAATCCCACAATGGCAATTAGATCAAAATGTCATTTTACTGATCTTAGAATATAGTGTTCTCAGCCGCATAATAAAATTGGAATCATTAATAAAACTAAATGCTGCATTCCTCCATTAAGTATACAGTATAATGAGAAATGTGTTGTATGAGCCAAATTCTCATGAACCAATTTGCAGAGATGACATTCCTGTAACAGAGGCTTTTCAGATTAAAAGGGGAAAAAAAGTGCAGTAAACTGTTACTGGTTTGACATGTATTTTTAATATTGGAACTTCATGTTTTTTTGTCATAAAAATGCATTTCACTTTTTGATTTGTTTATTTGCAGAGTGCATGTAGCTGGGATAAAAATACAACCAAAGCAGAGAGTGCATGGCTGTTCAGAGTTTGGTATGTATTTGATCACAGGTATCCTTTTCTGTTCTAAGCTGCAGGTGATAGTTTCATTACAACTGGCACTTTCAGAATACCCAAAACTGGATATACTTTCAGAAACAAAAACTAAAGATGTTGAAATCAATTATACTTTTGTAAGGAGAAGAAATATTGAAAGTTCAAAGAAGTTCTAGAAAAGTAGAGGAGTGCAGTGGTGAGGCTGCTTGTGAAAACCAGCTGAGATGCAAAGCTGTGCCCTACAGCAGGATTACCAGGAAGCTCAAGTTCATATTTCCTGGACTTCCGAGCCTTTTTACATCCTTCCACATTCATACTGATGCAACACTCATATCTACATTTGCCTAAAGCAAAGGTGGAGCAAATTCTCTTCACACCCTTGCTCTTTTACTCTTTACATCAGCATTAGTGACTCTTGCTGTCACTAACACCTGTGCAAAGAGATGGTAAAAGCAACCATTCTGGTTTAATGCATTTCAAATTCACTCTGGAAAGGCTTTGTGTATGTCAGTGAGATCCCAGAGTAATAATCATGCCTTAGCTATTAACAGAAAATAAAATGAATACACTAGAAGTCCTGATAATTTCCACGCACAGTAACTAAGGAGCTAAATGGGCAAAGCTTCACTTGTAGTCTGCATTATTCAGTAGCATTTATACTGATTATTCCTTTATCCTGCACTAGTGAGTAGAAATTAACATTCCAGTTATATGCATGTTTTTCTGATATGATCTGCAATGAACTAAGATGAAATATTTCAGCTTCCTAAGAAAAATTCTAGTGAAGTTATCTTTCAAGAGCCTTTTGACAGGGAAAAAAGAAAACCAACAAACAGTATATATATGGTTATAAATGAATGTATTTACCTAATTCATCTATCAAAGCAGTTTTAAGGGGCCAAATAGTATTAGAATATTTTCTTAGAATAATTACTTATGAATACTTATAAGTAGTAGGTAAATACAGTATAAAGCAGGAAACATGCTTAAACATTAATGCTGGATACCAGAATAACTGGCTTTAATACCACCCAGGCCTCTGTTTTTTTCTGAAAGAATAGCCTGTGGTTGTGATTTATCTTAAAAGCTGTAGGTTGGAAGAGATAGATGAATGGGGGGGAAGGAGAAGGAAAAAAGTAACTGTGCTCTGAAAAAGAAATAAGAAAGCAAAAGGCAAGAACTCGACAAAGGTATGAGTTAGAAAAAAAGAATGAAAGAGACAACAAGGGTAGAACTACAAATCAAGGGACAGAGGAGGAAGTGAAAGAGAGAAATCGATATGAAGTAGTTGGACAACAGGGCCTGCAAAGTGAAAAGACTGTAGAATTCAGCAGAAGTGAAAATGATGGTCTTCTTTACTACTGTCTTCCCAAAGGTTATCTGTATGGCAGAGATCTTAAATCTTCACTTTTGGCATTTGATCTAGAAAGTGATTTTGAATCTGGGTTTGTAATGCTTTTTTCTACAAATTCTAGTTTCTAACTCTTTTGCATTTCAAGAAAATTATAGCAGTGTGATTTTTTTTAATGAGTCATAAAAAGAACCTCTTTAAGTCATAATCTTTCTTCAAAATTCAGATGTTCAAATATTACAACCATGCCTTTATCCTAAAATGTATTTCCATTACAAATAAAACACCTTGAATTTTACAAATAGTGAAAATGTATATCTGTACACAATAATGGTTCAGCCCAATAATCCTGTGACTCACAGCACTGAGCATCTCATCAGTATGGCATTTTTTGAGATAACACTTTTTGTGGAGACAAATTATCCACACACACTTTCTAGGTTTGTTTTTCTCCAATGTTACAAAGCTGTGCTGCTAAATTTAAAAGAAGAAATTGTCATGTAGCACCATGTTTGTGTCCAGTAAAAAATTGCATGGAGGATTATTATATGGTTTCCAAAGATAAGATAGTGAAAAATAACCATCTATCTGGAAATATAGTTTGAAAGTATACATGATTGTGACATTTCTATAGTTAGGAATTTCCTCTTAGACATTAACACAAATCTGCTGACTTTTCTGGCAGTAACATCTCTTATGCCTGTTTATTTTTTGGCCAAAAAGCAAAAGGGAGGAAATGTCACTGAAGAAGCCAAAAAGTGGTGCTGTTTTTTGTTGTCATTCTGAATGATTTTCACTTATTCCAGTCAATTTAGATGGGGACAATGTGCCAGACTAGAGTAAAATTATACAAAAAAAAAAAAAAAAGACTTTTGAGAATCAAATTTTATATTACGAATAAAACAGTAGAAGCCTTATCCAGAGCCAGCTGGATTCAATAAGGATTGTTTAAGCAAGTATCTTTGATTCAGGTATCAACACCTAAGAAAAACATACCGTTCTCTAAAATCTAGGCTGGGAAATTTTTACACTGGATTAAGAAAAATGAAGAGATCACTTAAACCATCTTAAGTAAGCACGCCAACATATGCTCTTGGAATTTCATCTCAATTATTTAAACAAGTAAAATGCAAAACAAAATACTTGGTATCCGACATTGGGATAATTCCACTGAATTTACTTCAGCTTCCTTGTTTTTACAACTCAGAGTGAGTTATCATTTGAAGCTGTGATATACTCCTATGGGTAAGTGGAGATGTGAGGAAAGCAACACAAAATACTTCATGAATTTGTTTTTAGGAAATAAACAGCACAATACACATACCTTTGTATTGTTTTTGTTGTTGTTTTTTCAAGGCAGATGTAGCCAAGTTTAGCTAGTAAGTCAGTGGGAATTTCATCTTGCAGGGACAAGACCTGAGTACATAAAGGCAGAGCTCAAATAGGTGGTGAGCAAAGATTTCCCATCCCAGATGCATCCCACAATGAAATTGTAACTTTACTCCCAACTGGCAGCAATCTGCTTTAGCTCTTCTCAGTCTTCTACCTCTTTACTTGCTTATAAACACTGCTGTTTTTGGCTGCCTAATCTCTACTTGTCTAGAGTTAGAATTCTTTCTTCTCTACAAAGGCCTTTATTCCTTTCATAACCTCCTCCTTAAAATGAAGGAAAAATGAGTCTAAGAGTGTCCTGTAAACAGCCTTTATCTGCTTCTCCAACTACTTTGGACTAAACTTATTCTGCTATTTTTGGTTTGATATGTTATTACACAAAACTTCCTTCTCCTCACGTATTCATGAAATCCTGACTTCCTCACATGAGGTCATTGTTGCTCTCACTGATTGTTCTGTAGTATCAGTCAGGAAAGTGTCTGCACTGCTCTCCCCCTTCTTGTGGAGCACTTGCATTGAGGAGAAAGAATTTGAGACTGCTAAACTGACATACATAATAATGCAATAAAATGCAGAAATAACTGAAACTGAAGATGAAAAAGGGAACATAATGCTCTGCTAAGACTTTTCCTTCCACAAATGCTCACCTTCTTCGTAAGGAGAAGCTCATATCATGTTGCAGGATAATTATGTGATCTTACTCATCACACTCTAGCTTGTCCTGAGAAGAAATTTCTTACTTTATAAAAGGAAAATATGTGCAAGAGTACAGTAAAGGAAAGTAAGAAGGAAAGGAACAGAGGATGGCTTCACATGCTCTTAGGTTTCAAATAAGAAGTATTAAACTGCAAAAGTTAAGCCTTGGTCCCACCTACAGCCAAGTCTGTTCTTTTCTGGCAATGGGGTAAGATGGAATTTTGTGCTGTGGTCATCCAAGACCAAATGAGCAGAGCTCTGCTGCTGCTTATTTCTGGCAGACATGAGGGCTGATAAGAAGTCAGGCAGGAATCAATTGGCAGAGGTGTACTGCAGGTGTTGCAGTGACACGTCTACTACATCCCTTGCGCTGAGCTACCAAGCCTGTGTAGGAACACAGCTGACTGGCTTCCTCAGAGATTTGCTTTTTGATACCCTCGTGCACACTGTCACAAACAGAGTAGTACAAGGGGAGGTTTCTTCTTTTCAGATTTCTTTTGACTTTGAGGAACTAACATTTGGTTACACTGAATAGAAACAGGAGTCTGGTTCTGAGTGAGGCAATTCTCCATGTAACAGCTGCCAAAAATGTTTCTACTTGAACTGCAGCTATCCGTCATTCAGATGTGTACCGTTCAGTTAAAGAAAAAGGTTGTTTGTGTCCTTTACACTCACCTGAAATCAATCAGCCAAAAGAAATAGTGTTATTTGTAGACTTCAAAAGTTTCTCCTCCTTAACTTATCAGGGCACCTAACTTTTTATTTCTGCTGTCCTTTGTACACAGATAAAACAGCCACAATGGCTGCCTATGAAGCAAGATAAGTGCTTTTCCATGCTTGTGAGAAAATGGAAAAACTACCAAAGGCAAAATTCCATTCCAAGGTGAACTACCAATCAAATTAAAATTCAGAATTTTAGGACTTTCAAATGAATTTTTCTTAAGGGATAACTTACCACTGTCATATTAGAGACAGACATTTTGGAAAGAAAAGGCAAGAGTCTGTAAGCAGGCATATGCATACCATTTTCTTTTACCTGCTGTAGAATTAAAACTTTTTAATTACTGCTACTCTGGTTTGATCCTTTTATCACTGTGGTAGTAACAGTAAAATGACACTCAGTGGCCTAGCTTTGGACCAGGAATTTATTTTGCTGGACAGCTTCCAAACTGAGAAAAGACAACCAGACAACCCCCTCTGAGACTTCAGTCTCATTACCAATCAAAGAAGCATAAAAAATTCAGTGCAAGCACATTCAGGTAGCTCACAGAAACAGTAATGTAGAATTGGCTATCAGAAAAGGTAGGGTTCATAGCAGAGAGATGCTAATCAAGCACAGGAAAGTGTTTTGCAGATTTTACAAGCAGATCGTAAAAAAATCTGAGAATAAAACACAAACCCCAGCTGAGGGATTTTAGTGGACATCATAACACAACAATGACACAAGAGCAGCTTACTAATCATAAAGCTTTCTCAAATGCTACAGACTTGAGAAGGACAGGAAACCAAAGGACATTTTATTAGTAGCAATAACTACCTGAACTTAGTTCAGAACTTATTTAAAAAGAGGATTTGTAAGCATCTGATCCATGAGAACTCCCTGTTCTTCTCTCTTTCCTGCCCAAGTATTTTTACATGAAAGTTCAGGGAGACCTTATCGCTTCCCAAAACTACTCGAAGGGTGTTGTCATGAGCTGGGGGTTGGCCTCTTCTCTCGTGTAACTAGTGATAGGACTAGAGGAAATGGCCTCAAGTTGCACCAGGGGAGATTCAGCCTGGACCTTAGGAAATACTACTTTTCTAAGAGAGTAGTCAGGTGCTGAATGGGCTGCCCAGGGAGGTGGTGGAAGTGTTCAAGGAACGTTTGGATGTTGTGTTGAGGGACATGGTTTAGTGAGAACTATTGGTAATGGGTGGGCAGTTGGACTGGATGATCTCGAGGTCTTTTCCAACCTTGGTGATTCTATGATTCTATGCTTCTATTACTGAACATAATTTAACTGCCAACTACAAACAAACGTGATATAGAAAGAGATTTTAAAAAATATTGTGGTTCTTTTACAGTATTTGATGCATGCTCTTTTTCACCTTCCCATTGCAAAAGACATACATAAAGACTATTTGTGATAGTTTCCTGATGTTTTTATTGCACAACATGAATCCTTTAACTCACCCTTTTCCACCATGATCCTGGAGGAAGAGGCGAGCTGCAGGAATTTTGGTTCCACAAAGTATAATCAAAGGGATCAGAAGTAAGGAGCTGAAGTTTCAAATTTTTACTATTTAGGTTTTTCATCCTGACACTGAAACTCATACATCATGGAAAGACCTATTTATATGTTTAGAGTTGAAAAATATAGCAAAAAATAAGTATGAATTTCAAAATTACAAAGGAAGACAATAGAAAGATGGGATGAAATTCTTTTCAGTATTTTAACTTTATCCCTTCGAGCAGTACAAAATAATATACAAACTAAATAATTCTGGAAGCAAACTGTTGTGAATTTATTTTCTCTTTACTTCAGTGGTAGCAGAACCATTGTTAAAACTTTCTTTAAGGCCTTCATACTTTACATTGTTCTTGCCTATAAAGGAAGGAGTAGAGAAACATAGGGGAATGGGATTTCAAAAAATCAATGTTCAAAATAATGATTAAACAGTGCAGGCACGGTATGAGTGAAAAAGGCAAGCATGTCATTGCTACTGTGATTTGAGACAAGGAGAAATGCTTTTGTGTGAAAAGAGATCCGCTATATCCAAGAAAACATTTTGTGAGCTGTTATTGAATCCTTGTTCCCTCCTTCAGAGACATGCAGGGCTAGGTTCTATTTTCTGTACTTTGTGTCAAATGGTCATTGATTTTTGAAGGAGTTTTTCATGGTTTCTAAGGCAGAATCTGGGCTTCGGCTTATTCAAAACAACTCAGTGTAGAATCATCTGCTTTTATATGTAATATCTTAGCTCATTTGACATAGCATACCTTTTGTTTTTCAGTTCAAGGGCTGCTCTCAATTTCTGATAACAACGATCACAAGTGAATAAAAAGAATGTTTCACAGAGCCTAACAGCCCCAATATAAATGTATGAGTCTTTGTGCAACTATACTGCTTTCTTTCATGTAAAAATATATTAAAATACGTGAAAATCTATAATAGCTAAAAAGTACAATCTTCCACAAGAAGTTCAAAATTTTAAAAGCAAATTATTCATAAACAAAATATGACATTTTAATCTTTCCAGTATAAAACAGCTCTAAAGCTTATTGTAAAAGCCAAAATGTCATTTTTTTTGAATGGTTCTGAAAGGTTTCCAAGGCTCATCAACTGCACAGAGACTAGCAACTCACCAAGTATGTCAGAAAATTGACAAAAAGTCTAAGTGGAAGTGAAGATTCTGGAGTCTGCCTTTTGCAGGGTGCTCGGCACTGGCTGTTAATGTGCCTTTCATATTGGAGCAGAGGGGACAGGAAAGGAGTTAAAGCTCCTGTCTGGTGTTCTGCCAAAGCTTTCTGTTGGTTTGTCTTGCTTTGTTATGTCACTTAACCAGTCCTTTAGACACAGAGATGACGTCTGAAGGTTTTTGACTGGGTATGACCAATTTCCTGTTCTAGCAGCTGAAATTAAAGAATCCCCTTGTCCTCGGGCACCAGTCTGCTTTGTGTCTGTTGGTGAGCAGTCTGTGCCCCAGCCTAAGCAGACTTTGCCCATTCCCAAGAGCTGAGGCACTCGAGCCATTCCTTCCAGAATTACCAAGTACAGAAGCTGTTCAGCAGACTTTCAAGTACCACCACAAGCACATAGCACTTCATACAACCAAGGCCCCAGTCAGACAATCCAACCTGCAGAACCACTTTCATTTTTCTGTTAATGTTTTTTTTTCAGCTGCATTAAGCCACTGTAGGCATTTGTAGCATGTTAAATCTTGACAGCATCAAGATTTAGGCTTTAGCATAAAAGAAATTCAGCAAATACAATAATAAGATAGGGCAAAGTTCAGAGGATTTCCTTTACAGGCAAACTTTATGAAGAAGTACTATGTTAATAGCTGTAGTCAAATATTCTAGCACAGACACAATTTACAAGTAGAAGAATTCCTCCTTTAAAAAAACACTTTGCAGTTCTGCAGCTTCCTTCTGCCTATATAGCTGTCTATTACAGTTTCTATCAAGTCAAAGTACAGAACTTGAAGCAGTTGCACCAAAGCTTAGTATACTGAATGGAATCCCAGTATATTGACCGGGACAAACTGCTGCTCAAGCTACCATAGTATCTACTACAGTAGATTTTACTGATGGATATTGATTATTATTCCTTGTGACAATTTTTAATTCTATTTTTCCTTCCCCTTCTCACTTTATTATTACAGCATAGCCAGCGTGAACACAGAAAGAAGCAGAAGACTAGGCTTTTATCAGTCCACTCAAGCATGAAATTATAGTTTGTTGGCTGACAATACATAATAGTATAGACGAGACCAAAATATAATATAAAAGTACTGGAAGCTGATAAGATAGACATAACCGTAAGTTAATTCCTTCTTCCAAGGCTCCTGCTATTTCATTTACAGCCTTGAATGCACAAAAAATATTTTACATTACATCTAAAGCATTTTCAAATGTTCTTACGCATGTATATCTTTCACTGTTGCCGTCCCAGGCACTTAGCATATATCTGAACGGTTGGATGTGCATGCAGTACACACTGCATATGTAATACCATCTATAAATGGTACTTCTTTTATAGCAGCAATTGTCACAGCAAGATGTTGCTAATTATAACATTACCTAAGCAAGAAATTGATACTCCTTCCTAGGAAGGGTCTGTTATTAATGTTAAATCACAGCAGTGTTGTTGTAAAACCATGAGACTATAAAGGAATTCAGAATAATTAAGGTTATTACCAGGAATGCCAATGGGCAAATTAATGACAGGCCATGTGTTAGAAAGTACTGTTGAACTGAACTCTCTTACGGAAACCTATTATTGGAATGCAAAACCCTAAGGGCATTCACAATGCCTTCAGAGGGGGATATGGATCAGACCTTCAATAGGCCTCGTTTGGAAGCTTTGTCTGTATGCTGGCATTTTTCCCACTTCAGTGGTTGCTGTTGAACAGACACTGTTGGTATTGGCTGAAATAGCTGTGAGCTGAATTCAACTATTTCAGCATCCTCAAAAACAGAAACAGCAATAAGGCTAAGCAAAAGTACGAATGATGGGGGAAAAAAAAATCTAAGAACATTCCAGCAATCAGTGATTCAAAATAGTGCAATTCTTGGCAGCAGAGAAACTCAAGATCTGTTTTCTATTTTACGATATTGAAATAGGCGTCTGATTCACCATAACATTTGCATCATCATGCATTCAAATATATGGTTAATCAACCAGTCTTAGTATCAGTTCATGGCACTTCTCAAAGGGATGCAAAGGGAAAGCGGAGGGGATAAATCAGAAAAAATAAAATATTGATTTATGGCTGACTGTAGGTTTGCATGAGCTGATGAAGCATTACATTTCATGAGTTCAGGACTGTCAAAGGTTGCATACATCCAAAACAGGAGAGAGGAAGGTGGTCTTTTGTCTTAACACTATTCTAAAAACTTCAAGAGTACAATGGAAGTCAGAGCATAAAGCCAAGAGGAATACAGCCTATTAATTTACCAGCCTAAAAGAATTGGCAGAGCCCTTCTGAAAATAAAGGCTGACCTTTCATTTATCATAAGTACAGACCTAGAACTCAGGAACCTCTCAACTTCTATAGGTTCAGGTCCTAATAGAGGGTGGTGGACTTCATTTGAATAGCTTTTACTTTATAAAACTAGCATCATTCCTCCTAGCCAAACGCGTTCATGGCTCTCCTAGTGAAGGCTATTTGACAAAACTTATCATCCTGACCTTCACTGCACAATGGGATCTGCTTAGTTTCTCAGCAAATACAGATTTGACATTTACATAAACTTTTACAGGGTCAGATGAAGAAAATTCATTGACCGTATTTTCTATACTTTATCAGTAGATAGCTGGTTGTCATTATCTATAGGTCAAATTGAACTTTGTTTAAGAAAATCTGCCTCAGATCCAAGCAGAGCACTTGTTCTACTACTATAAAAGCTGCATCACAGCCAGCAATCACAACCACAAAACCTTTTACTCTCCATTCTTAGTGGTAGAGGGGAATAGGAATATGCTATGACTTACAGAATTTGATCTGTGGTAGAGAAGAAACCAATTATTTTATTCCATGAACACTGTTCTTTCTACTACTGGAAAAAGGAGTAATTCCTAAAGGTGGGCAATAGAGGAGTAGCTGGCTGCATAGAAGATTTTCAGGTGTTCTCCTTCTGTCTATGTCACAGCTGGTCACAGAAGTACCCAGAGGGAGGGGAATGATAATTGACTGTAATGCTGACTTTCAAAGAGCATTTGTTTACCTAAGGGACAATGAAAATCACATAAAAAATGTGCAGGTTCAGTGTTTGTGGGGCTGCTGTTTCAAAATGTAAGAGAGACTGTCATGGAAGGTTAAGAAATGCAGGTTTAAACACATGAAAGTATAAGTGTTTTATCTGCTGAGTTTGATCAGATTTTTTTTTTTTTAACTTCGCACTACCTGATGAAAAAAAAAAGCTTTAACCTGTTAAATATATGTTTATAAATTATTATAAAGGATGTTTTATTTTTTGAGACTATTTAAAAAAAAAAAAAATTGGTCTTCCATGTAATTATGTAATAGAGACACAATCAGGCTATGAATGGAAAATCTCTCACACAGTCCTTGAAGTTAACAGCGGTTAAGGAACTTTGGCTGTCTAGTCACTAGAAATGCATATAGTGTGTTCTGGTCAGTATCCTAAAAGCAACCTGATGATTTTTCTAACTGATTCTTTACCACATTGTTGTACTTTCAGTACTTAATTTTGAATGCACAGGCAGAGGAAAACAGTTAAAAATTGAAACTTTTCTTTATGATTCTTTGAAATAGGGTATTTTTAAAATAATGCAATCTTCAAATGTTTAAGCAACAGTAAACAGTTACTTGTAAAAGATTCGGGAATAAAAAATTATGATCAGATCTTTTATTATAAACTTCCTCAGTACCACCTATTTCAAAGAAAATCCCCCACTCTTGCTTTGCAGTGTTTCTAAGTAGATCAAGAAGAGGCTCCTTCCTCTCTTCACTTTGACATATTGTTGAAGATCCGTGGTCTGAACTGAGAGATGATTTCAGCTGTGGTTCTAACATCAGGGTAACAGCACAAGCTTCAGGGCAGTCTGTTAGTCTCAGTTTATACCAGTACAGGAGAAGCTGTTGAACTGTACAGTCTTTAAGCCTTTCATCATACATCTTTGACTTCAGTCTACTAAGAGCCTCATTCACAAACCTTCCATGTTAATGTCCACTCTTTTCTAAACTAGTTGGAAGGAAGTTCTCTTCCATTCTACACGGTTTCAAGCTGGATTCCTCAATAAGAAAACATGAGGGAAGCAGATATTTCCTCAGCTATCACACTACCCTACCTAGCCTTGGTCATGAAGCTGCTTATGTTGTCTCATTCCCCAACAGCCAGCTGGCAGGTGGGAAGGGGGAACGCAGCCATAGAACACAGAAACCTGATTTGCACTTTAACTGTCAGCAGAACATCAAAAATCAGTTTCAGGAATTTTGAAGCATACCGATAAACCCTAATGTTTTCAATATGACTAAAATAAGAATTGTTCGCCTCTTTAATAGGGAAGCACAGACATGGTTTTTACTCATGAAAAGCCCAGTATGACTTATTCAAAACCTTATTCTGCATTAAAGATACAGAAAAGCACATGTCATAAATGGTTAAGGTTTTGAAATTCTTTGTGGATTATTCACTGAAATTTGCATCGCTACACAGCACAGACTATTTTTGGATTCTGCATAAATAGAATATCTAATATAGAATTACATTATAATGGAATATGTAATAATTCAAGTACTCAAAGAGTTCTTCATGTACTGCAGGCATTCAAAAGTTTCAAATGCATAAAATATGACTACATTTGCTGCACAGATGACTGCATATTAGGTTTGTTCACAGTTAATTAAAACTCAGATTGAAAAAAATATATATGCATGTATATACAGTATGCTAAGACATAATTAAACTGCTGTTAATATTTTCTATCGTGGCCAGTGGGAAACCGAGGCAAATAAAGATGGGACTGTACCATAGTGCTTGAACCTTCAAGCCAAATCAAAGGCTGATACTTTGTGCTACTCAGAAAATGCTATTTATTAATAAGCTATGAAAATGCAGATAAAGCAACACTGGATCTGATTGTTCCACAGGTTGCTACATGAATTCAAAGAGAAAATATAAGAAAACGTAAGAACAGTATTTTTATCTGCTACTATTCAACTCAATGAAAGCTTAAATTGTAAAATATAAGAAAATAATATTTAAAAAAGATAAGAATAAAAATTATGTGAAAAATAAGAAAGTACAAAATACATTGGCACTCCGTTTGAACATTTTCAACTCTCTTTTCCTTCACTTTTGTCTCAGCTATGTAACAGTGCAGCCACAACAGCACTGCCTCACCAAAGGCTGCTCTGTATCTTGTCTGCTAGGACATTCTCTCAGGAAACAAAACCAGTTGCTTCAGTCCCTCTTGGGCCAAGAGGAACCAAAGATCCTCATTTTTACTTCCCAGATTTCAGGCTATTATGTAAGAAAAGGCCAGTAACCCACCTGGCAGCTGAGATTTATTGGTTGAGTTCACTGCTGTCTCAATGAGTTAGAGATGGTACAAGGACACCTAACTTATCACGTCACTTTGGGAAATAAGGCATAAATGAAATACCTCCACTGTCATCTCCAAACTACAGTGATTCCAAGGTGTCTGCCTCCTTGGTGCCTCTCTCCCCAACCCCATTTGCTTCTTAGTGTGCATAGGGATACGATTAGGAACCTACAGAGATTTCTAGCTAAAAAGGCAGGTGTTCTATAGTTTGTTCTTAACAGTGTAAAATGCCAACTCTGCTAATATTAATGGATTATGTAGCTGCCATTAACATAAAGGGTAGCTGAAAATTACATTTTTGTTTAATTTCTTATATGTAATAAATACATCTACATGTCTATATTTTTTTAAGACTGTTGCTGCACATTCAACAGGATAGCCATGTATTTGTGGTTGTTTTTAAGCATTAAGACATGAAAGCTTACAAGTTTAAATGCAGAATATGCATTATGCCTTAGAGATAATGCTTTCTGAATCTTCTACCTTTACCAACCTATCCACCCTTTATATATCCCAGAGCAGTAATCTGTTAATTATTCCAATAAGAACAGATTGATAATGTTTTCTTAACATCTGATATGTCTGATCAAAATAATCAATTCCTGGACCAGATCTTCCCACATTCAGTCCAGATATGTAGCAGTTCTTCTAAAAGCACACAGCTAATCTTCAGGGCATTTACAGCAATATCCCTCATGACAATCTGGCAAAAAGCATAAATAAAATTTGGGGTGTCATTTTATGCATAGATAGATCCACTCATCGTAAATAAGCAAAAATGCCTATGCATTCACAGGCAAGCAGGCGCGTGCTTTTCCTGCCTCCATGTGAAAGGCAATTGCAATCTGACAGCTACACTGAACACAAGAGCAGTGCCAAGGCTGAGCAAGCATCACCTGAGCACACATGGAAGGGAAAGACCGAGAGGGTATGCTATGAAATACAGTGAGTAAGCTGTGACAAATAGTCATGGATCAGATTATGTTGGCAGCTCAGGGCAAATGCAGCAACATTCATGGGCCTTCTCTGCAACTCCTCCTAATATTCAGCAGCTGGAAGCAGCTCCCAGGACCTTCCCTGAAAGATGCACACTAACCTAGGGTGGGGAATTCCCCCCAGGAGGAGCCTCAGCAAGACCTTGATCCCCTAAACCTCTCTTCCTCAACATCTGAAACAGGTGGGGAGATACAGCTTTGAGCTTCTCGCTACCAAAAGATATTTCCTCCACAAACTAAAAGGGGTATATATTAAAGAAAATTCAAATTCTGTAGAGCAGTTAATCAGCTGCAAAGCAAATAGCTATGACTCAGTTTATCACAAACAAAAACAGAACAGGAATTAACATTAATAAGCTAATGCTTCATCTGATTGTGTTCTTTTTTTTTTTTTAATCTTGTTTCTAATTAATTTTGACAGATTGAATTAAAATACTTCTTTGCTTTGCGTTTCTTGTGTATGGGGCCCTTCCTGATCATTTCCTCTCATAAGATTGAATGCTCTCAGCACCAGACTTTGTGAGCACTTTTTCTTTTGAACACTAGAGAACTAAGTGCTTATTTCCATTTGTAAAATATTTTTGATCTATTAAGAAGCTTCTGGGTTTTTCTGGGGGGAAGGCTCTTCTACTTTATTTTTTCAGTTTTTCAGATGTGAAAGCTTTCTTTGACTTGGATATAAATGCTTAAGTTCCCATTTTGGCTGTGGGGCCACATCCCCATATTCCTTTTGAAAAACCCTCCTGTGTTAGCTCCATCACAGCAGCACAGGAACAAGCCTTCGATCCTTCTCTGTACTTTCTGTCAAAACACTTGCAAGAAACATTTCTGAGGCATTTCAGCTGGAATTAACAAGAGAAGACTGATTTCCTAAGGTATGCATTCCTTCTCCTGACAGAGTCAAGGAGACAAGCTGCTTCAGGAGAAAAATGACTTTTCTAACATCCTTTTCTCCTTGGGATGTATGAACAACTCTCGTTAGCATTAATTTGGATTCTAGTTGCTTACTGAGGTGGGTGTAAGCTCATCAGCAATTAAAATTTTTTAGAGCTACTGTGTGCAAAACTATAACCATCAAATCATGTTCAGAAGTAATTCTAAAGAGCTCCAGTCTATCACACACACTCAGGTTATTGGATTCTTATGTTTCTGTACCCTGTGTCTTAATACCTGAAGTTTTGATGACTGCTGTTACAGTACAAACCTTTCAGGAAATGAAAGCTGAAGAAGAAATCTTCTAGCAACAAATTTCACAGTAAATGGCAGAGAGCTTAGAAGTTCATGGGGTATAATGATTCCGCACAGATTTTCAGCTAGACCCCTTGGAACTGTGCATTAATTACGTTTGTAATAGTTGTGTTATCTGAGCATAGAGGTGAGTTTTATTTATTGTTTATCCTGCCTATTTCACATTCTATTTTAAAACTAGCGTTACACAAATTGTTATGAAAATAGCATACAGGAAAAGTATATAGGTGAATTACATGCAAAAGCAGCACACATTCACTGCCACTTTGTATTAGTGTCAATAAAACAACACACTATCCAAAGAAAAAGTAAATCAAAAGTAAGTCCCTTGGAATGAATGCAATTGATATGATGCCTGGCATAATTTAGCTCTTGTGCCAAACACTAAATCCAGCACAGATGGAGTCAGTTACTCTGCGTTAACACTGCTGTAACTGAGGGCAGAATTTTCTTGTTGATACCTTCCTGTTGTTTCACTGGGTTATGAAAACAGATGTGATGGTGGTACCAGGCAAGGATAGCCTGTCTCTAATGGTGCATGGTTCAGCATATGCTTTCAGTATTTATCAATAACTATTCACTAGTGGGGAATGATAGCCAAGATTACATGCGTGTTGCATACTGACCAGTAAAAGGAGTATATGCCTGAATGGATCTGTATGCAAGCTCTGTTCCCTTTTCACATGCATGTACTTAAAAAAAATAAACTCTTCCTGCTCCCTTCTCACAGAATGGTTGTTGGGCCCTAGAACACAATCAGAAACATACAAAGTAAGCTTAAATGAGCTTTTCTGGTACGATAGTGATTGGTGTTTGCATCCCAGTTCTACTAAAGCCTGAGATGCTTTTCCATGGACTGCTCTGAAAGTTCAAGTAAACCGTAGCTGAGCACAAGGAATCTGAAAGCAACCTTCTCTAGAGTCCTGCCGAGCAGAGGCACAACCTTTTTGCATGTGCCTTTTCACAGTGGCTTCAAGTTCTGCAACCCAATTAAAGTGCTAGATGATCTAAGATGCTCTCAAGAATGATCGCACTAAGTTTTAACCTAATTTATTCATACACCGCGTATAAGTTGTGTGGACAAGCAGAACAGAGAGCAGGTGATGTAAGGAGATAACATATTAAGGAGAAATATTTCTTCAGACTGTATATATATAAAACATACAGTCGATGAGAATATAAGTAAAAGCATCACTCAGCTTCAATCTTCCCTTAAGATTCCTATACCATTAAATAATATATCACAACCAAATCAGAGGCAAATTATTACTGCTATATTAGGCAAAACACAAGCAACCTAACATTTAAAGCTGTATTTGTTCAGTTATATTTGCTCTACACACAGATATTATGGCATTTTAAAATAATGTGACCCAACTCTTTCTGAAATGCCAAACGATGCTAATTTACAGCAATGGGGAGGGAGGGAAGCTGAGGACACTAATGGCTACAAAGTTAACCTGCAAATTACAAGCCAAGACCAAGCAGTGCAGCAATGCAAAGACAAAGTAAGACATTAACTGTGTGAATTGGGAACAGCCACCTTCTCAGCAGGAAGTTAACTCTAGAGGTTTGTAATTGCAATTTCCAAAGAGAGAGATTGTTCATTGAGAAGTAAATAGATTAATCACGATTTTTTAGGTTTGCATAAAAGTCATTAATGATGAATCAAGCTTTGAACAATCATTAACCATCAATTTCAGTTTTGTCTTTCCCATGCAGAGGGGAATTAATCATTTGTGTACAGGAGTCTGTTTTGCTTTCCTGGTAAAGGGAAATTTCACCATTTCTCTTTGGCCCCTTTATTTACTCACTCAGCTTGATTTAAGATTAATTATCTAATGAGTTTCTGAGTATGTATGCATGCAAAATACATGCATGTTAGTATATTCAAAGTTTCCTTCAGTTCCAAGAGACTGATGTTTCTGCAGTCACATAGCACGTGTCTTTTTGTTGGACAGCCAAACTCCTTCCAAGACATTTGCTTGAAAATATATCTGCATTTTCCTTTATGATTTAGTAAATCTTTACCTCTAATCACCATATGTTAATGCAAATACTACAGGCTAGCTGAAACTTTTCAGCGTTGCTCTGCACTGTTTTTTGTTGTTTTTTTTTTATTGTATGGTGCTGAATGTCAAGTAGTATTCAGGTGTTCCATTCCGGCTCTTTGATTCTCAGTGAAGCAGTACATCATCTGATTTCTCCAGTTTTTGTTCCTTGTTACTGTTTGGTATGCATCCAGCTGCAATTGTATCATTTTCCTACATGGCTGTATTTTGTCTTCACCTAATTCTGAAAGAGCCTTAGAACCTCTAGCTGAGCTCTAACTGAACTTACCAATAGACACCAATATTTTCATGTTGTACTGCTTTAGAGCTTTTAATTTGCATCCCTGTTTTTCGATATTTCAAAATCTTATTTCAATGTGTTTGGTTGTTTTGGAGTTTTTTTTTCAGAACAGACTCTATTTATTGCTAAGATATGCTATTTAAAATGCTATTCTACTTTGAACAGGTAAACTTCAGTGTAAGTAGACACAGCAAGAAAAGGCCATAACAAAAGATTAGGTAGAAAACTAAATCTGATTAATGATTATGACAACTCTTGCATGTTTATTCTGCTTCTAGTATTACTGTCCAGTCCTGGGAGCTGGGTATATATCCTAATGATGAGACCACAGTAAGTCATCCTACCCCTGCTGCTGAATTGCCATAATTTGGCTAACATAGCATTTAATGTGTATTTAGCTTAACAAAGCTACTGCACAAAGGTATGATCGAATCTGGAGAATAAATAACAAATCAGAAGAATGAATTTGGGCATTTCAAAAAACAAAATGTCCTGGCTCACAGAGCTAACAGCTTTTTACCCACTGAGATAAGGTATGCCTCTGGTCTTAGGGGGGTGGGAGAAAATTGTATTTTTAAGCACAACAACCAGATCTTTCACTGCTGAGTGAAGGGAGGAGCATTAAACCAAATAGCCAGGAAGAACTGGAGCAGAAGAGCTGTCAGGTTCACCCACTCCCTTTTCTGCCTTCTCTTAGCACAGTATGTGCAGCTGGTGCCTGATGGCTCCATGTCCCCCAGCACTGGGCTTTGGTAAAAGCTACCTGCTCCCTCTGCTATCGGGACACTCCATACCTTCTATGTTCAGACCAGGTAATTCCCATGACAACTGTTCACCCTCTCTCACCACTTTGTCTACAAATAGTGGTCAGCATGAACTACTTTTCTTGGTTCCAAAATTAAAAGTAGGATACATTTATTTATTTATTTATTTATTTATTTTTGGAGTTGTGTTGGGATAATCCCAGATATACAGGTATATAGACTGGGAGAAGAACTCCTGGAGAGTAGCCTTGCTAAGAAGGACTTCAGTGTCTTGGTAGATTGAAAACTGAACATGAGCCAGTAGTGTGCGCTTGCAGCCTGAATGGTCAACAGTAACCTAGGCTGCATCAGAAGAGGTGGCAGCAGGGTGAGAGGGGTGGTTGTTCCTCTCTGCCCTCATGAGGCCCCATCTGCAGTACTACATCCAGGTCTGGGACCCCAACACAGGAAAGGTGTCAAGCTTTTTGAGGGGATCCAGAGGAGGGTTATGAAGATGATCAGAGGGCTGGAGCATCTCTCCTATGAAGACAGGCTGAGGGAGCTGGGCTTGTTCAGTCTGGAGAAGAGAAGTCTACAGGGAGACCTTATTACAGCCTTCTGTATTTAAAAGATTATTATTAACAGGAGGGAAATCAACTTTTTACATGAGTAGATAGTGATATGATCAAAGGGAATTGTTTTAAACTAAAGGATGGATGATTTAGATCAGATGGCAGGGGAAAGTTTTTCACAAGGGTGGTGAGGTGCTGGCGCAGGTTGCCTAAGAGGTATGGATGCCCTGTCCCTGGAGATGTTCAAGGCCAGGTTGGACAGAGTGCTGGTACTTGATCTAGTGGTTGGCAACCCTGCCTGTGGCAGTGGGGCTGAAACTAGATGATCTTTGAGGTCCCTTCCAACTCAAGTCATTCTACAATTCTAATATTTCTTTTTCCCCCCATTAGCTAGGTCTTATTTTTCTTTATTCACATGTTCTATTAAAAGCAATCCCTTCTGTGATTACAGTGGAGTAGAAGTGCATTTTTTTCTATGGGAGACATTTTCAATATTTTGAACACTGAAATACCTCTCAAGTACTCTTAAAATTGGTACCCACGCCACTGATTCTGTGCCATGTGGCATCAGTAGATATCATCCACTCCCAAAAATGAGTCACTTTTCATAATGATTGGCACTTTCACTAATTAGCAATCCTTCCATGAGATGCACATGTCAAGACAGTATGCAAGTTTGTTTTCATGCTACTGCTGCATGTCTTAATTTTGTTAATACTGCTTAGACATAAAAACCAAGGCTGCACCAAAATATTTATGATATTTTTCTTTAAGGATGACTGTTATCTTAGGAGGTAAACTTCAGAAAATAATTCAAGAGTTACTAAATTAGAAATTCCCTGAAATTACAACAGGAATCTTTAGCAATCCCCTATTTTACCACCTAATTAAGCATATGATAGACATTTGCAAGTTTAAGGATTCTGGTCCAGGCTGCACAACAGCTTCAGTGTGCAGCTTTACAGACATTGTGTGGGTGCCTTAGCACCACTGAAGACAAGGTGAGCTTTTCTATTCGTTTGTAATACAAGTCAGCCTGAGCTTTTCAGCCCAGTTTTCAAGCCTAAGCCCTGTAATGCACAATCCAAAAATCTGTCAGGTGTCAGAACAGGTCTCAAAACATTTCACAATACTCATTCTTCCAGAATCACCTTTGGTGTAAATATTGCCATTCCCTTCCTGCAGCTGAATAAACTAGTACATAGTACTACATAGTAATTAAGGTAAAAATTGCTGACCCAGATGTCAATTTCTACATACACAGCAACAACAAAATGCACCTGGAGCTTTTAATTCACAGGTGATTCACACTATTTAAGAATTTGTTATCTTCTCATTTAAGTTGTGAATGTATTAGATGGAGATGGAAAAATGTATGTGTTGGTAGATTCTGGAAAGAAATGTTTAACGATGAAAGGAAACAAAACATTAACTTGACAATAAAATTCTGCTTTTCTTCTTAAGTGCTGGAAAGATATAAAGACAATTAAAAAAAAATGGAGCACTCTATTTATTACCAGTTATATCTGTGAACATATCAGAATAGCAAATCATACCATTTTTTATCTGTAAAAGAAAAAAATTAATTTCAAGACATTCCCAAATAATTTCATTGAAGAAAAAATAGAAAGAATGCGTGGAAACATTTTGTGAACATTAGACATCCCTATTTTGCTATTGTTCCAGTTCTCATCAAAACTTTCTCATCAGATTTGGTGTCATTAGAGAGAAAAGTGGCAAAACTGGCTAGTGAGCATTTCTTATGCCATCAGTTTTTATCTGGCAGGCAGAGTGAGTGTTCTTGCTATGAAAAAAGTCAGCTAATTTTTTAGAAGAAACCATGCAAGAAGCATGTGTTAGAACTCTACTTTTGTGCAGTTCCTACATAGTTTGAAGAAGAAAAAAGCCATTATCTTCATACAGATGAGAGTGATGAAAACATTAAAACACCACAGTTATGCAAATATAACTCATTGCATAAACGAGGCACTGAAAATTTCTATATATACAAACATATGCTACTCTGCCTAAAAGAAATATGTTTTTTGCAAACCAGAGGAGAACTAGAAGGGAAAATCCAATGAAAGCAACTGATACAATAAAATAGTTGGAAGAAAATCTCATCAGAATAGGGGGAAAAATTGCCACTGATATCAGCAACGTCAAGATTGCACTGCACCTCAATAGCTGGTTTGAAAGCTCTTCTCTTAGAATGCTGAGTAACATTAACAGTGAAATATATTTTAAGTGATAACAAAAGGCAATTTCCTAGCTGGAGGGATTCTAAATAGAGGTCAAAGAAAACTGCTCATAAGCTTGAGGTCAGGTTTAATGTGGCCTTTTGGACATGAAAATGAGGGAAAAAATCCTATTTACAACTAAAAAGTACAAATTTTGGAAGTGTCTTCCTTGACCTACTTGTGTGCAGAAAGCCTGATGGTTTCACAGGACTTCCCACTGAGGTGAATGCTAATAGCATCTGTCTTTTCCACAATGTCCACACTTGCTAACATTACAATATCTAGATTTTTCTATTGCTATTTGCTACAAATACAAACTACATTTTAATATTATGCAAAGAACCATCTTAGAGTAGCTAAAAATATATAGGCTCCCCTAAAATGATAACCATTTGATGTAACATTTACAAAATCATGTTAGTCTTTTATCCTTTCCATGGGTTATTACACTTATCTTCTCCCTCTTTTCCACTATAAGAGGGAGAAACTGAGGTGTATGTTTTCTGAAGGGAACGATTCGCTGGTTTCTGCAGCTGGAGTGCCAACTTTCGTTATTCTTGGAATACCCAGATGAGAACATATGGTTATTTGAGAAGTAATGTGCATTCCTTTCACTTCAGCTCTTATCAGGTGATATCATTTTCTTTTGCAGTAATCTAATTTGAGGGAAGTAGTTCTATAGTCCTATTTACAATTGGTAAAAATGGGACTAAAATGCATCTTCTTGCACTGTTCAGATAATTAAAAATATTAACAATATTTTGACTATAACATTTGACAACTTTAAAAAGGTTGAAGCTTGTCCAGAATGCTATTCTTAGATAATCTAATTTATTTCAGATATCAAGCTGCAATTTAGAGGCTTCATAAATTAATCTAATATATTAAAGCCCTAACTCTCAACTAACATCCCTAGATTTGAAAAAATTTTAAAGTCCGTGTGTACAACCCTGTGCTTTGTTCCTGTTAATCTGTATTTCACAAAGTTATCTTTATTTTGCTTTTAACTTCATTATTTAAAAAACAACAACAACAACAACAACAACAAACAAAACAAAAAAAAAACACCTAGAGCATTAGTTCTGTCAAAAAACACATCAAATACCAAAATGGAATACATTAAATTTCTGCCATATTAAAATTTCTTGTTAAGTTCATAGGGCGCAAGTCAGCAGTGTCCAATAATCCACTGTCATACCAGCCTTATGCATAATTGTCTATCTTAAGCACAACATACACACCCTAGAGATGGAGTTGAAGCCTTCCTTGCTGCTGAATAAAGTCTTTACACGCACAAATCTGAACCTTTCTGACTTAGAGTGGCCACATGCAGCGCCCAGCAGCAGGCTCAGTGCCTACTGTGCTTGTGTTGCACTACTGCTTACAGATAAGGGCAGGTTCAGAACATAAAGGAAAAGTATTACTCAGTGCTTTCACTTTCATTCCACATTCGCTCCCCAGCTCTAATCCACACTACAGTGGTTTGGGCTTTTTTGGCATTTTTCTGGTCTCCATCTGATTCCATCAGGCTTTGATAGCATCTGCTTTGTCATATTATGGAGAAGAGGCTGATGAGCACTGGAATTATAGTATTAGTAAGTTGTTCATGGTCTCATGGAAAAAAGGCATAAGTAATACCAAGGGTATATTCAGTTCCATTGTCAGCTAACTGGCAGGAAATCCTATCACAAATAACATCTTTCAGTATTTGTTGACAGAGAAAGGTATAAAGCAGTTGAGCTGTAGCTTTTGAGCAAAATTCAGCTTTTAGTTATAGAACTGTAAGCCTAATGTATTTTTACAAACTTCAGAGGGATTTTCATTTTTTGCTAGTACAATTCAAACTAAAGTCATGCAGCGTATTTTACTAGGATCTCTGTAAGAAACAACTCCAGTGCCTGTACCAGAGAGCTCAAGACGATCCAAATTTCCCAAGATACCAGACATTCTGAATCATAAGTGCCAGATAAATCCATACCATGGAAACTAATATGGTCAGTAGAGTGCTTAAAGGCATTCAGAATGCATCGGTCACACTCCCAACTGCTAGAAAACTTCTGTTCACCTTTCTATCTTGGCTATATTTCTATTTTTTCTATTTCTATTTCTATTTCTTACTCTCTCTATACATAGCAACTAGCAAAATGCAGTCAAGACTAACTTTAAGACTTCCAAATGTTTCTATAAAGAACATTATAAATATAGAACCACACATCCCAGTCCCTTTCATACCTAAAGCTAATCCAGAATCCTAAAAGTAAACTCATTAACATCAATACAGAGTTTACCAACCGGGTTGAGATTACTTTCTTGAAGATAAATTTTTCTTTCAAGCTTCCTGGGGGGACTGTGTCTGACACCGTAACATGATGGCATACTACAATATCGTCTACCACACATGGAGGAATAAGCTTCTATTCCTCTGGTAGGTACAAAAGACACCTGCCTCATGAACTTCAGAACAGAGTGGATAAACAGCATCATTCCACAGCGTTGCAACCAATCACCTCCTGTTTTAACAACGCGGGGTTTTTTATGAAGATGTAGATAAACCACCAAACTAATTTAATATCTCTGATGAGTAGAGGTATTTAAATGCTCTTCATAAAAGAATTAGAATGTCAAAAAACATAGCATTATGTATTAAATAGATAATACTAGATAAAAATTTTTAACTGGTTAACGCACAAACCGCTCATCCCCTAATATTAAACGCAACATCTGTTAATAAATCCAAGCTAGAATGAAAAATGAAATACATCTTAGTGCTCTACTCATATTTTACCAAGTGTCAAACTGCACTCAGGAATTTTTTCTCAATTGGGAGTTTGCTTTCAGTACAGCAATAGGTTAGCAAACATGTTTCAGTTCACAACTAAAGAGAACATTTAGATGTAGGAGTAGAAAATTGAACGTTTCCTGCTGTTCTTTGTACAGATATCAAGCAGTGACATCAATTCCTGCTTTTCTAAAAGCCAAAGTAAATTATAACTAACCCACAAAATAAACCTGCATTCAGTACCACGCAAGAGACTTGCAGTGTAATTCACAGACATAATTCAGTCATAACATTCTGTTGATGGAGACGAGCAAAGGGCAAAAACAAATGTCAGGCTTAGTGATCACAGATCAAAATATAAAAATAACTATCACAGACATGATATTTATTTTGGAAGTATTTACCAGCTAGGATACAAAGAAAAATGAAAGAACAGTAAGAGTTGTTACTGATGCTGAATTACAATGTGATATATTAAGTGCAGAATTTGGGATATAATGTTGTATGTAAAAAAGAGGAGACTAGTTATTATCTGCATATTAAAAACTGAGACATGGAAGCAAAGAAAAACAGCTATAAACAGAATAAAGAAGGTGTCTGAGGTGAGAATGGTGATTATAAGACATTTATTTCATTTGTGACTGCAATGGTGACCTGATAATACACATCAATTGCCTTAGACCCAATCTCAGCAGTGAAATGAGGAATATTAGAGGAATCTGAGTGTAACAGTGACTGAGGAAGGAACTTAGCCTCCTAAATAGTCCCCTCCACTCCGTGTGTTCCCACACATCTCCCACACTACTCTCTCTCCTCCTCCTTCCCGTGGCTCAATATAATTACCTTGACCTTCTTTCCAAAGCCCTGGCTATTGGAGAGCAGCTCCCTGATCAGAAGAGGCAGCATTCAGTTATGAAGGAAGAGTCCAGTAAGACTTTTAGAGATTATGTTGAGAGAACAGATAGGTAAATCTGTTAATTTTGAGGTTAGTTGTCAAAGCACTATTACACTTCTTTAAAGATACAAGTAAGGTGTGATTGTTTTGCCTTTTTTTTTTTTTTTTTTTTGTGATGTTTATGTCATTAAGATCACCTAAAAATAGTCCTGCAAAAGAACTGCTTACTGTAGTCAAATCTGGTGGTTGATCTTTTTTTCAGAATACTGTGGGTTTTTTTCTGTACGTGTTTTCTCTGAACACCGTTTGTTGCTGACTTCACAAGCCTCTTTTTTCAGTGTCTAGCCTCAAATGCACAGATGCTGTATCTATCTGAATACTAACATAAAAAATATTAAAATCTTAGGGAAAGGTCCACTGTCCACTGTATTAGGAAATATTGCATCCCACAAACCTGGCTTTTTTAGTACAGGAAATCCTTGTTGTGACCTCAGCCCACAGAAAGCAGTGCATCTCAGCAGTGGACTATGCTTCATTAGGTAGCAGAGAGGAGCAATCCCAAGTTAAAGAATAGCTGGCAATTTTAGAGTAAATACCTCAGGTGGCTAAGTAGGGTAAATGGAATTACATAAATTTCCTCTTTGCAGGCAGATCCCTAAATAAAGTTGCTAATTCTGATAATAATTCTTAGTCTTAGTACAGTATTTCTCTCTTTTCCATTTTGTCTTTATTCAGTGGCCCAAGGATATCAATTACTTGCTGCTTTTAGTACATACTGACTTGATTTGCACAGACGTCTTGCATGAATTACTCTTCCTATTATTGTTTCTCTATGTAAGTAATTTTCTCAAAAGGGTTGCAGTACTGAAGTAAATTAAAATATATCTTTTGCTCCTGGTGTACTTAGGACTCTAATCTTGTTTCATATAATAGCTATCGCATAATTTGTAGGATGAACCCAAAGAAACAATACCATTGAATTCAAAGGCACATTTTCAGTATATTCAACTGCTATAAGAGCTTGAAAAGCAGCATACTGTAATACTTCCACAAAAGTATCCAAAACATGTAAGTAGCTTCCAAGTTCTTACATACTGTGACACTTATCAATCTAAACACAATACTTTTTGTCTGTGAACCCAGAAGCACCTGCATTTTGTGGTGCTAAATTTCTGCCCTGGGTGTCTGCATTTCCACCTGGGAACAAACAAGCAAGCCAGCTGCTACCTGGAGCAAAACTCACAACGTTGTCACCCCCACCTATGTCATCAGTCTGCTCCAGTTCTCTAGGTGTGCTTAGATGACAAGACTGTGCAGGTTTTCCCTATACCAACAGAGCTTGCTGGCCATGGAAGTTATATGAGAGGATACAGTTAAAAAAAAAAAAGTGGGAATTCCTTCAGGCACTTATACCTCTGTTTCTCCTATTGCAGTGACTTTATCTTGTCTAAGCAATGAAATACTCAATGAAGTAGAGAGAATAATGGAACTCTAAAGCCTCAAGCACGCCTTGTGAAGGAAACTGAGGCTCAAGGCTACGTCCAAATAAATAAATATTAATAACATTAGACAGGACAAACTGATACCCACCTCAGAGCATAACATCATCCTGGCTGTTGCAGACTTCAGCTCTGGATCTCACAGAGTAAATCTGAATCGAAGTCTTCCCAACATGCTCTACCCCCCTGCCCCATGAGGTATTCAGATTTAAGGGGAGGGAGCATTACTGTTACAGAGGGTAACTACCACCATATCCAGTTCAAGGCCCCAAGCAGAGACGGACTTGCCATTAGGAGTATCTGCTAGACCAGAGACCTGAGCAAGGGGAGGCACCTCGGCTTCCCAGTCTACCTCAGCATTTAATTCATCTGCTGTTTCCATGGTTTTTCATCTGGACTCATCTGGACTCTGGAGAATCTTCATGCCTAAGCCTGGTTATTGCAGAACCCAGAGCTCATAACTGCAGCACGCACTTGGGGAACTTGGACTTAGGTGGTACAGTACTGAGCATTACAACACCAAAGTACCCTAAAGTACCTCAAAACCCTGGAACTTGTTCCAGAAACTGTTATGATAAGGACACTGCAGTAGCTCAGCAGCAGGTGCTGTAACTCCTGTGCACGTACCTACTCGAATAAGAAAGGTCCAAGGAGCAATGAGAAAATGGAATATCAGCAAGGGTATAAAACTGAATCCCATAACCTATTGTAACAAAACTGTATCATCACTTTAAAAAAAGCAACTATAATTTAACGATCACCACACTTGACTGACAGCTGATTACGAAAATAAGATACTTCTTTCTCTGTTCTCAAAGACATTTCCATCTCTGGCAGTGGCACAAAACAGAACCCTCTGTCCAACCGCACTGCCTAGACAGGATATAAGAAAGGGAAGCAATCCATTTTAGAGGTCTGTGTTGCACAAGCTTGCTAATTCTTTTTAGCCAACAGCTTGCTTTATGTGACTACAGGTCTGTTGGCATTACTTATAAAGAAAATCTCTCTTCCCCTGTTTTCAGCATTGCCCAATTATGTAGGCTGGGGAACTTATACCCAACCTTTATTTCAAGTTATACTGGCTCAACAGTGATACTTAAAAACAAATTGAAAGCAGAGCAAATCTTTGAGTGGACACCCGTAGTTCACTGGGCACTCAACAAACCTAATTTATGTGAGAATTGCTTGATTTAAGAGTCAGTAATACAACTCTGAACGTAAACATGCCCTGAGCTAATAAATAATGTTGCAAAAAATTGTAAAAAGTCTAAGCACTGTGGTTATTCTTTGAAGAGATACTGAAATTTAATACCACAAAGAATATAACTTCACAAACAAATCAATTTTTCAGAGTTATCATCTCTGTTTTGCACTGGCTCCTGGTGTGCATACATTCATCTGCACACCTGCACAAATAGCCTAAGGGGGATTTTGTGTATTCAAACACCCATCAACAAGTGATGTCTTCCTTAAAAGCAGGAATATGAATAGAACTCCAAAAGTCTGTGAAACAAACTGAACTTTTTACATTTGTTTTCACAACCTTTTGGTTTTTTTAATCAATTATGTCAAGTCCTAGAATCAAAATGTGAGAATGCTCCTGTGTTTTCAGTAATATTTTTGCAATCTTTCCATATCCACAAAGATACTTAATTAATCCTTTAATGAAATTTAGTTACCCAGATTGAGAATGCTTTGGAAGGCTTTGGGGACAAGATGACATTTGGTCATGCTTGTTGCAAAGAAGGAAGTTTACTCCATTTAAAAGATAAAGCCTTGGAGGAAATAGCTTTATAAGTACATCATAATAAGAATGCCATTCTGCATAATGGTGCCATCCACCTTTTCTAATAGTTTATTTACCATCAATTCCTCTAAAAGAGGAAAAGGAATGCACAGATTTTTATTACAATAGACTAAAGACTGTACACCTATATGCCTCTGTAGGAGACTGCCAATGATATCGACTATATTCCACTGAACAACATAATAACTACTAGGAATTGTCAATTTCAGTCCCAATAAAAATCAGATCAACAGCTGTGACTGACAGTAGCATTCTATAATTCATCGCAGCCAGCTTCAAGGTCTGATAGCATTCAGTGGCAGAAGGAAAATCATTGCATTCATACCCAAAAGCTAAAGGAGAACTCATTTTGAAGGAATTTTTCTTGCACTGGATAAAAGTACACTAAATAAGAGCCATTTGGAAGACAAAATGAAAAGCAATAAAGGTATCTATCTTATTTCTTATGAGTTTGCTTTTTTCAGTTGTTTTTAATTCTCTAGTGCAATTTCGAGCTTTGACTGAACAAAGTAAAATCATATAAATAGGAATCATTTTTAAAGAATCATTTTATCTGTAAAATTTGAAGGTAGAGAGTAAAATGAATGGGAGTGTGGGTATAACTATGTGTGTATGAATATTGTGTTGGAAAACCTTCACAATATAAGGGCAAAACCCTGCTTTATATTTTTATTATTTCTACACTGCTTCTCAGAACTCTCAGTAACAAACTAGGGACTGCAGTGTGCTCAACACTGCGTTAGAACCAAACAGAAACCCCTGTATAGCATAGAGAATAACAATCTGCCAGACGTATTACCAAACGGACAGAGAGAGATACAGAATGACACTTCCAGACAGTTATCTGACAGGAGAATGAGCTGTGATACAAGCAGATTAATTATTAATAATCATTGCGCCTTATCTGGGCATTTAGGGATAGTATTTGGTTGTAGAGTATGAAGGAAATGGGTGATTGCAGTCTAGGAGCAGCAAGCTTTAAGAAAATATTTTAGGTAACTTTACACATTTAGAGTTTAAATCACTAGGAGTTTTCTGAGGAAACTCTGCAATGTAAGAGGCAACACAAACAAAGACATGCTGTCTGAAGATTTAATAGGTTGATAATGTGCATTAGGATGGTTCAACAGTGACAGAAGCAAAACTCCTAATCCAGAGGGAGATGAATCATGAAGTGGGTCAAACCCATGAAAATGATGTCAATCAGATAAAATCTGAAGAAGTGAGGAAAAAGAAAAGAGAATCCTAATGGAAAAGAAAGGAGGGAGGGCAGACTGTGCAAGTGAACACTCATGGCATTTAGCATGCAATCCCTTAGCAGTATCCCATTAAACATCAACAGCACAGCAAAATAGTTCACTCTTCTTTCAAAGCTGCAGTGTTACTGTTTCAAAAGTTAGAAAATTACTATTGCCAGTCCATCCTTTCTGCATGCAGTATGTACTGATACAAACTGGCCAACGTTTTTGAGACCCACTTCTGTCGATGCACAGAAGTTCTTGCTCTGTCTTTCTATTGCAGGGCTTTCGCCACCTCCTAATCATTCCGCCAGACATCAGGACTTAGAGAGTATAGGGAGAAGGCTAAAGTTGGTGAGCCTCCTCTCCCAAATCTAGCTTGCATAGCAGACCACCTGATAACAAGAGAGTGGAAAGTGAATCACAAATCTTTCCTACAACTGTCTGAAAAGTGAAACTTTACTGAAAGAGTGCTCAAAATTGGAATGATGAATTCAAATAATTTAGCTGCTTTACTATAACCACATAAGTGCCACAAGGTCAACTCACCTGACAGGGCACACAGAACACCTCACTGACTGTCCCAGAGTGACAGGAGGGGAAGCACGTGCTTCCTAGGCACCTTGCTCACACTGTCAGTGCACTTTACTGCAAATGACAATCAGCCTGATACTACAAGAGGAAAGACTAGAAATAACAAAATCAAGGAGGGAATTATACAAGGAGAGAATGTAACTTCTGATTACGCCTACAGTAAATGATATTCACGAACACAGCGAGGGACAGCCCTGTGCTGTTACAGTACACACCACCAGCTTGCCATGTTCTGATGCAGAACAGGCACATTAGGCAGTGTGTCTCAGTTTCTCCTCTTGTCCAGTCCTTGAATTCCTCTGCAAATACCTGTCAGAAAGGATAGCTAGGAATTATGTGACACATTTTTCAACCATAGATTTTGAAGTTCTTGCTAAGATGACTGTCTTTACTACTAATCTTAAAGGTTAGGAAAAAAAAGGGGGGGAGGAAAGGGAGGGAGGAAGCAGGCTGGAGGAGAAATGGAAAGATAAGCAGCCTGTCAAATATCACAAATGAAGTCAGTAAAAGACCAGGAAGAATGCAGACCTTGTATTTTCTTGTATCATATACCTTCCAACACACGTTGTTATTTTGTGGACCACATAAAAACCAGTCCAAATATTCTTTTTCATGTGGCAGACCTGCCCATCACCTTGGAAACCATGAGTTCACTGAATTGTTTGTCACAGGACACCAAAACTTCAAGTTACCAATTCAAAACTTCATCATTACCACAGGATCATATTATTTCAATAACTGCCTCCACTAGTTCAAATAGTTTCTAAATTTCTTCTGTCCTTCATTTCTCTCAGTTTCAAGTCTCTTTCAGTCTCAAAAAAAAAAGAGAGCTAATATCAAGGTTTTATAACATAGTCCCTTTAAAATCTCATTTGTTGGACTTTAAGTGTGAATTAAAAATAATTAACATTATAGAAAAAACAGTCAGTAAGAACTGCCAAGGTCTTTTGAAAAACCTGTCTATTTATCCAGACTTTGAACTACAGAGACAAAAGCTTCTGCATTTCAAATGGTACTTCTTTTTGAAGATATTTTAAAGACACTTTATTTCAGAAGCAGGGAGAGTTGCATTAATAAATTCTCAGAAATAAAGCAGGCTACAAAAATACACCACCTTCTGAATTCAGAACATGGAAATCTTGGCTTAGTCAATAATTGGCTGGATTAAAATCAGAGAATCCTTAGAGTTGGAAGGGACCTTTAAAGGTCATCCAGTCCAACCCCCCTGCAACGAACAGGAACATCCACAGCTAGATCAGGTTGCTCAGACCTTGGTCCAGCTGTCCTTGAAAGTCTCCAGAGATGGAGCACTGACCACCTCACCGGGCAGCCTGAGTCAGTGCCTCACCACCCTCTCTATAAAAGATTTTTTCCTTATATCCAACTTAAATCTCTCCTCTTTAAGTTGGAAACCATTTCCCCTTGTCCTGCTGCCACACACCCTGCTAAAGTCTGTCCCTTTCTTTCCTGTAGCTCCCCTTTAGATACTGAAAGGGAACAAACCTAAGTTCATGTTATTCAAGAGGTACTTTTTTTACAGCTAAATCTAGGAATTACAAAAAATATCCCAGAAAGCTGTTATTAAGGAGTGATAAATCACCTTATGCCTAAGTATTTTATTTCTTGAGAAAATTGTATCTGTTTACAGATGCTCAGAGCAATGTTGCTTCACTCCAGCTACTGAGCAGCTTTCCTTCCCTTACTGGGTGTTGTTACTATGTATTCGCCAGCTAAGGAGGAAAATGTGTTAAGCAAGAATGTTTTGCAGAGTGTTCTCATTTTATTAGTCACTGGGTGCTTGATCATATTTGGTACTATTAAATTTCTTCTCTTTCTATTATTGTTGTCTCCAAGATTCTCTTTTTGCTAAAGTAATCTAATTGTCTTCTGTATTGGCGATTCCGTCCTAATTTGCAGCTGTTTATAAAATCCACTTGTGAAAACTGCTTTCATGTCCCAGTTACATTTAAAGCTATGACCATAGGAGCAGGGCCCAAGGCACATTTCACACAACCTCTCTCAATTCTTGGATGCCTTTTGTAAGATGACCCAAGCTGCCTACAGGGGAAATTAATCTTGTAATGTGTTCTATTCCCTTTTGCCTCTCTTGAATATTTTCCCCATGAGGCATTGTATCTCACATGTTTTACTTAAATGTACATATATTTGATCTGCTACCTTGACCTTGCTTAACAAAGCATTTATCTTATCAAAGAAAGATACTGCTCTAGCCTGACGCAATCTGCTTTTGTTAAAGCACACTACATTTTATCCAATTTTCCATGTAACTTAATGTACTTGATTACCCTTTTCCTTCAATATCCAGAGACTTTACTTAGTACTGTGGACAGACTAGTGTAGTTCTCTTACCACCAAAATATTTATAATCTTCTGTCCTTGACCGCTATTCTAGGTCAGACAAAGCAGTATTTACACGTATGGTTGGGCCCTAACTGTGCTGCTCAAGTACTTTCTCTCACAACTGTTTTCAATAGGAAAAAACCGTTTCACCTGAACAAAAATGTCCTTGGAAAATTCTGACTTTTCCTTGAAGCATTTTTATCTGATAAATCTAAAATATTTATATTATAAATGTTAACTTGTCAACTCCCATGAATTATTTTCTGATCAGAAGGAGCTTCCCTTCTGATGTGCAATAGTCAGGAACTGCTATGACAGAATCCAGAGTAATTTCCCACTGTCATGCTTAGATACAGAAATTCATACATATTTCTGTCTCTTCAAAAGCTATTGCTGCAATCTATGGAGATATAGAAATAGCCAAGGGAGCTGTTTTAATGGTAATCCAGTAGAAAACGATTAGCAGCACAGGAAAAAAGTATTTGTAGTAAAGCTGTCATAAGCCCTTACCTGGATCATGGCAATGCCAATCATCCAAAAGGGACAGATGAAGGGAAATTTTCCTTCTTAGACTTTGGCTGAAGTGAAACTAAAAAGTAACAATTGCATTTAGGTCTTTCATAATACTGATATTGACAAGTCATCAAGCTCCTGCCAACTACTGTCATACTGGATTGGGTGCTGATCCTGCTTCTGGAAACTGTATGTCATGTCTCTCTCTTGCATCTCACCAACTGCCCAGAAGATTAGCATCTGTTCCTGGAAGATGAACTGCCATGGGCAGAGGCACTAGAAATATCCTGCCCCATCATAGCTTGCCTCTTTTCCCCTCTTTTCATATATGTATGTTTTCGTGTTTTCATAGATGGCATCCCCAGCTGCTTGCTCTCTTTCTTAGATATGGGTAGCATAGGAACAAAGAAAGCTGCAGCATGGAGAGACATTGATCTAAGCTACCCAGGGTGATACAGGGCCATGTACAAAGCTAGTATTATAGATACCGCAATAAAGCAGTAATTTTTCTATTGTTTAGCATCATACTTACATTTAAGTACCTCACAAAGTCCTCAAGATGCCAAATTATTTATGCGTCCTCTGCATTCTGTTGCTGACAGACTCCAAGCTAATGATTATAATTGAGTACAAAGGCAATACAGATTTGTCAAACTCATTCAATAACAGATTCACACGCAAAGACCATGAAATATTTATTCCACTGGCAGAAAACAAAGAGGAGCTTAGAGGATGTGCTTGCACAGAATGTTACCATGCTAAGTGAAGCAGAGCTAAATAACTAGAAAGACTAAAAATTAAGGTTGCACAGACATAATTTGGGACAGCAAGGCACATAAGAAATGAAGAAAATACCAAAAAAAGGTGCTTAAGTTAAACATTTCTTGGGTACTATGCCAACTATCTTTTCAGAAAGAAATGACTTTCCTAGTGTCAAAGTGCTTCTCATGTTTGAAATAATTAAATTAAAAAGAACAAATTTTAGCACAAGGGGTCTCTAAATTATCCACTCTGACCTCCTGGCTATCACAGACTCAAGTTTTATCCTGTATTGATCTCAGGAACACATACAAACACATATCAGGGATGTATCCATTTCTGACCAAAAAAAGTCAGCAATGGAGAGTTTACTGCTTCCCTTCGGAATGTTTCCCACTGGTAGTTGCTGCTAAAACATCTACTTTTTTTTTTTTTTTAATCTTTTAGCAGATATAGATCTGTGCTATTTTAATCTTTTTGAGGAAAATGGATGGAATTCCAGATTTTTTTCAGATTGAAAGAGATCTTACATCTTCCTCAACTTTTTGAAACCTCTTTAGAATATGGACCACCACACTGGGTATACAGTGTTTCAGCACTAGTCTCACTAACAGTCTTTGTAGGTATTGACACTAGTTTTATTCTTAGCTCACAGCTTACATGCATTGTTCCCCCCACCCCAGACCTCACTTCTTAGCTACAATCCACAACTACTGCAGAAACTGCTGGTTCTTCTTATTTGTTTCCAGGAGTGCAACTAAAGGAAATATATTGGAGTGAATCCAGCTTACAAAGCAACTAAGGTGTGACTGCACGACTGCACTGCCTTTATCGTGATTTAATCTATATCATCCATACATACATTTCTCTATTTCCAACAGTGATAAAGTTACCAATTATCAAATTTTCTACTGATTGCTCTAAAATCTGCATGGAAACACTCACCAATCCATGGCAGTTCTCCACCAGCAATTACTGTTTCTAGTCTATCAACCAGCCAGTTCTTAATCATTTTAATGCATGTCTTATTGATACTGTGAAGTGCTAATTTCAATCATAATGCCATTATAAATGTCTTACACAGCTTATTAAATGCAGATCATTTTTATCAATCAAACTTGTAATTTCTTCCAAGGATAAAATCTGATTTATCTGACAAGTTCTATTTTCTATATATACAACTTTCTACAGTCTTATGAGTAGGTTAAAGAGATATTACCATTCTACTACAGTTACACATTTTCTTGAAAGTTGTGATAAAAAGATTCTGAACACACAGTCTATGATGTTCCATCACTGAGGTCTGCATTTGTAGACATAGGAAAAGTTTCTAGTACCAAATATCAGAATCTAAGATCTTACTTTAAAAATTTATATCAGGTGATTTAAAATTATGATTCGCTAAGCCTGGACTGGTCCTTTTGTTTTCATATTTTTTAAAAAACTATTTGCAATGTTAGGCCTCTTTTATACTTTGGCTGCGGATTCCACAGTAAGAAGGGGGAAGATAAATGTCTACTAGTTCAAAATCATGTCTTCAAAGTTTAGATAATGTCTAGTGCAAAACAGTAATAAATTGCAGGCCAAGGCAAGTACATTTATTTGAGCCTTTCTTACTATTTTTTCCCTTTTTTTTTTTTTTCTGAGAAGAATGTGACCTTTCAGCCAGCTCACTTCCTGGTAGAGCACTGCTAACTCTATATCTTCACAGACACTGCATAAATGTCAAACATTTCAACCATTTCTATGCTGCAATGTTATGTAAATTTCATTAAGTATTCAAAATATGACTATATGACTACTGCTAGTAAGACATCCAGTGGGCTCATAAGTATGTTTTAGATTTCCCAGATTCTAAACTCTCCACAGTTCTGGCATACCATCATGGATTTTAGAAAAAAATTGCCATCCTCTTAATAGGTCACCTCTATTCTGGATTATTAATTAATGAGACAGAAATCTCATGTATCTAGTGAGGAGTTCAGAGCAAGGATTCTGTTGAATAGAGGAAAGAAAAAGAGAAGCAGTGATCTCAGTGAATATGTTTTTTAACAAATCACAATCATGGAACTGCTACACTTGTTTGTGCACTGTATAGCTGGCTCTTGTTTAATGAGTGACTCATGGCTGAAACCCCAGTAGCTGACTTTTCAGGCTATAATGAAACACCAAGAATAAGAAAACCTCATGCTCGTTCATACTGCACTGTACATTTCCCCATCTCTACTACTGTTTGCATTTGGGTCTGTGCCTACATTGGTATGTGTGCAATCCGTTGCACCAATGACAAAGAAGAAAGATGCCAAATTAAAACAATAATATATTTCATAGCGTGTCTCCAGAATCCTTCTTTGGAAACATAATGAACTGTGAGACGTGAGGTAGGCAAGCCTTAGCAAAATGGCTTAACGTCTCTGAAACTGCTGCCTAATATCCACAACATCTCTTGTAATGTGTCAAAGTTATCCTGTAAAAAAGGATTACAAAAACATTTTATCCTTTGGCCAAACACAGCAATGACAGCATCACAAGGGCACAGATTTTCTCATGCTGTAGCAGATCCAGGTACCATTGTGCTGATTCTCCAGCAGCAAGTAAAATAAAAAAAATCCTACAAGTAAGCTTCATAGGTTGTAGAGCAGGAGACCTAAGGTCTAGTACCCCCCATTGTCTCAGCTTGCACAGCTCTATGTGTGTTACAGTATCTGATTATACATGCCTTTCTCACACAGCCTGTGATTTCTTCAGGAAATGATTGTTGCAAGTTGAATACCTGCTGTAAAACTATACTTTTTTTTTTTTTTTCCTGATAACAAGTACATTTTCATTCTGTTAAGTCCTCACATACCCTTAAAAATGTAGTAAAATAGTAGAAAATCTTATATATTCTCATTGCAGTTTCTAGTCTCATCCTGTTTTCCCACGTTCATCCAGCTACATTTCCAACTGTGCATCTCAAGCTCTCCCATCACAGCGCACTGCTCCCACTACTGTTCTCTAGCATTCACAGTCTTCCAGGAAACTTTTTCACACAAAGACAGATATTAAGAGTTTGGCCATTCCACTGCAGACTAGACAGGTAATAGAAAGTGTGAGAATAGCTATCCTAACTGGAAATATAGTGCTAGTTTTTAGATTTGTTTCTATATTTCATAAATTTCTCCACTGATCAAAAAGCAGTTTAATCTCTTAATATGGATCCTCTGTACTGTTATTTTAATCTGCCATTATTCCTAAGCAAAATACTTCATTTAACCAATTTAGAATTTTAAACTGTAATATTAGGATAAATACCTCACATTTATTTCTCCTTGCATTATTAAAGCTGCTATTATTCTTGTTCAGTAAAAATCTTCCTTTTGCTAGGATCTCTGTCATCATTCATTATTCTCAATTGTTCTTCACTCTGAAATTTCCATATATCTTCATGAATGTTACATTGTATTTTCTAACTGGTGTTTCTCTACTTTAAAATATCCTTTCAAAAGCAAAGATCTGGCTTGCTAGAAGGCTGCTTTCTTTGAATTACAGTGGAACCTATTCCTGTGCAATATATTATCTTCTTCAGACACTGAGCCCTCCACTTCTTAATGTGCTTTCTTCACAAACCCATTAGAGACTTTCAACTTCATCCAGCTATCTAATTGTGCACGTAACGTGGGTCACACATCAGAAAAAGCTGCAAGAGAATCTGCAGACATAATCTTTGGGCCAATCTGCTCACAGGACTAAAGGTTCTCAGAGGATATATTAAACTAAACAAGCTTTCTATTAACAAGGCTTTACAGAGGCTATCCTGCTCTCAGCAGCTCAGCAAGATTAAAAGACTTTTCTTTTTTTGACACTCCCAGTAGTGAGTGCTATTATTCATTACCTAACTGCCTATAAGCACAATATGTTACATGAGTCAGTATAGCATTATTCCAAAAATAGGGATAGAACATGCCCCATTTTTCTTACATGGTCTTTGAATCTACTCCCTCATCTGGAATGAGTATTGTTTCACACAAGTATACAAATAAGCAATAATATAATTTTATGACTGCGTGGTATTTTATTTTTTTACTATTGGCTTTGCCACAAACCTCACTCAAAAATGATCATCTTGGTGCTCCACTTTTGTATTCAGTAGGGATACACACCTCTCTGATCACAGGGTAGCTTGTACATTCATATTACTACTGACCTATCAGTCTCACCTCTGTGCCAGGAATGATCATGGCATAAATCCTCCTGGAAGCTATACTATGGCACATAGAAGACAGGGAGATGATATAGGAAAACCAGCATGGCTTCACCAAGAGCAAATCCTGCTTTGCCAATCTAGGTGGCCTTCTACGGTGGTATAATTGCATCAATGGATAAGGGAAGAGCCACTGACTGCACCTATCCAGACTTCAATAAGGCCTTTGACACAGTACCACACAACATCCTTCTCTCCAAATTGGAAAGATATGGATTTTATGAGTGGATTGACTGCAGAATCAAATCCAGAGAGTAGAAGGTAGTTAATGGCTCAGTGTCTGCATGGCGATCAGCGACAAGTAGTATCAGTGCTGGGACTCTTTAAAATCTTCATCAGTGACATTGACAGTGGGATCAAGTGCACCCTCAGCAAGTTTGCAGTTGACACCAAGCTGTGGGGCGTAGTCGACATGCTTGAGGGACCTAGACCAGCTTGAGCAGTGGGCTCAAGAGAAATGAGATTCAGTAAATCCAAGTGTAAGGTCTTGCACCTGGGTCAAGGCAACTTCCACCGCCAACACAAGCTGGGGTATGAAAGAATTGAGCACAGTCCTACCAAAAGGGACCTAGAGGTACTGGTGGATGGTTAGCTGAACATGAGCCAGAAATGTGCCTTCACAGCCCAAGCCACCAACCATATCCTGGGCTGCCTCAAATGAAGCATAGTCAGCAGGTCAAGAGAGGTGATCCTGCCCCTCTACTCTGCACTGGTGAGGCCTCACCTGGAGTACTGTGTCCAGATGTGGACTCTGCAGTGCAGGAAAGACACTGACTTGTTGGAGCACATTCAGAAGAGAACCATAAAAATGATCCAAGAGATGGAACGACCTTTCCTACCAGGAGCTAGTGAAAAGATTCATTAGCAGAGTTTGTGGAGATAGGACAAGGGGAAATAATTTCCAACTTAAAGAGGGTAAATCTAGATAGGAGATAAGGAAAAAATCTTTTACAGTGAGGATGATGAGGCACAGGAATAGGTTGCCCAGAGAGGCAGCGAATCCCCCATCTCTGTAGACTTTCAAGGCCAGAGTCTGGATCAGACTCTGAGCAACCTGATCTGGCTGTGGATGTCCCTGTTCATTGCAGAGGAGTTGGACTGGATGACCTTTAAAGGTGTCTTCCAACTCTAAGGATTCTGTAATTCTATGATATTGAGCCAAGAGATTAGCTGTCTGGTCTATCTTTCACTGCTTTACCAAACAGCTTTCAACAAACCTTCGGAGTTTTCATTCTCTTTAGAATCACTGATTTCTTCCCTTCTGGCATGATATCCATCTCCTTATTTACTTGTCTTTATTCCCCAAGCTTACAATAGAGAAAAAGATTGGTTTTTTTAATAGATGTCATTCTTTATTTTTTTTCCTGTCTAAAAGATGTATGAATCATCACTTCTGTTTCTCAGTTTTTGTCAACATTCACAAAAACAGGTAAGCATATAAGATGCATTGCTTCTCCAGGCCTTTCTTCCCCATTCATAGCTCATCCTTTTCTTACAAAATTTTGAAGGGTTCTGTTTGTTTTTTACAGTATTTTCTCAAACAGGATCATATTTCCCTTTCAGGTTGCACCTTCATAGCCAGAATCATTCTTTGCATCTTGGCAAAGCAAGAAGCTGGAGATTTTGACAGAAAATATCTCCATAGACCTGTGGACCATTTTAAATGTAACTGCAGCTATATCTGTAAAGATAAAATAACCAATTTCCTGAAAAAAATGCCAAAGAGTTCTTTCTCTATTAGAGCATAGCTTTGATGCACTGGCTTCAGTTCTCAATCCATGTCACTAGAGGACTGTAAGCAAGAATATTATTCCAGCTGCTGCTTGCAAAGTTCTAGCTGTCATGCCTTGCTTTCATTGTAGTATTTTACTTTGAGTGGAATTACACCCATAACGTTTGGAAAGTATGCTCACATTACCTTCTTCCTAGCCATTCCTGCTTCCAGCTCCCTCCTGCTCTCCAACTCTCCACTTCTGTAGCAGAGGCCATGCAGACAGTGCTAATCCCAGTAACAGTATTAGTAGGCGTGAGATCATCATACCTGATATCATTTATTTGCAAGAGGTTTCTAGAAGCTTTGTATTTTTCATTTTATTTGAATCCAGTCTTTTCTCTAAGATATGACTGAAGTAATTCATTAGATCAAAACCAATTTATACTTCACTGTGCTTAACCTTTAGATTTAGATTTAGACTCCCTGCATCTCGAGAATGACTAGGTTTGTGGCCAGCAATGTACACAAACAGTGCCAGTTCTCATTTTTCACACATACATTTTTGGGGTTCATTCTCAAGCAGGCAGTAATGTCAAGAACATCCTTCTGAAGCACCATATTCCATGCAGAACACAGAAATCCCTGCTAACTTGCTCTTCTGCACATTTTCCCTCTGCCAATACTGGGGCTGAAGCATCTTATACAACAGATGCGTTTCACGTGAAGAGCTTGAAAGTGATCTCACCTGAGGCAGATGGCGTCAGTCTTTTTAAGGTGTTAAAGTTCTAAGCACAGCCAGATCACAGCACTGTTCCTCCTTCCTTTCTAACGCAACAGTTTTGCTTGCTCATGTCAGTGCTCTCTCTGGTTTTGTAACCAAGCTAAAAAGTGTCCACAAGCAAAAGTTTCCTTTCTGCAGGGAAGATTACCATTTACAGCACAGGTACTGTACTCAAGCTGCCCAAATAGAAGTTTTCAAGGGTTCTGTGAGATTTCCTACACCTTCAAATATGCCAGGACTCTTTTTTTATTATTATTTGCTGATAGGAAATTCTTTCTATGAATATCATTGCCATTTAGGTTTTCACAAGCCTAATGATTTTAAAGTTTTTATTTCTGTTGTTGACTTTGACATCAAAATTATTTCATAGCAATCTATCTTTTGTTTTACCTTTCTGACTTAATTTTCTTGATATGGAAGATGCTGTGTTTGGTTACTTATATTTTGCCTCAGGAGCTCAGTTTTTTTTTTTATGTCCTAGAGTGAAATTCATGACATCAAACTTTAGATACCTAATTATTAGTTACGTCTAATCTAGTTGTTTAGATTCCTCTATAGTCAAAGGGAAAGAAACTCATCTTAGTTTCAATTCCAATTAGCTCCAACACTACAGGACGAGACTGCCTAGGGATTTGCCTGTGTTTCTTTATTGATGAAAGACTGCTAGATTAGCTTTGTTCTTCATATCCTGCTATAACGTGTCTGATGGTGGGGAAGATAGATCCTGTGAATGATGCCAGTTGTGAAGCATGCACTTTTCTCTGAAAAAAAATCACATGCACACCAGTAATACCCTTCTTTTTTTTTTTTTTTTTTTTCTTTTCCTGCACTGTAGCCCCAAGAATATCCTTTTATTTTACTGTTTTGTTTTTTTTTTTTTCTTGAAGACACTTACTATAATATGCAACTCTGAGAAGTCTCTCGGGCATTATCCAGTAATAGAGAACATCTCTTTTGTAGTCTCCTATACAATATCTCATTGAAAGCTACCTCTTTGACTTTATTATATGCTCTCCTATAATGAATTATATGGCTGTTGTCATAAGCAAACCACAGTCTTCTCTCTTCATTGTACATTATCATGGTTTCATGGCTTTCATCACTATTCCACATCATAACCTTTACATATATGTAACAGACTTCATTCATTCTTACTGGGGCATTTTAAAATGTAGACATGTATATGATTATTTGGTTGCATTCTCCTGAGAGGGGTGGCTGTTGTTAGACAGATGGTCATTTCCTTATTTTCACATTATACATCTGATATCAGGGAGGTTGTTTCTTCCCTTTAGATGCCTCGTATAGTTCTGCATTTTCCAGAGCTTTCTAATGCTAATTTGCCTGACATTCACATCTGTTCATATATTTCATCTGAGTATTATAGGAGCATTCTCCTACCCTTCCTCATGTCCTACCCTTCTCTTTTCAAAAGTAGCTGCATTATCCACTCATCAATTATCTAAGCAAGTTTCCATTTACATTTCAGATTTTTTTCTTTTCATGTAAGCGTTAAATTTGGGAAATAATAGGTTTCAAATAACTTGAGTAAGATGTCTCAATTTTCTTCTTTTCATTGAGCTCTCAACTAGAAACCCATGGTCTGCAAATACACCAGACATTTTACTCAGTGCATACCCGATAACAAGCCACTTATCTGTCAGCAGCTACTTATCTGTAAAAAGACTCAACTAAGATTAATTCTATCAAGTCTTTCCATTTTGCACACATCTCTACGGGGCCTCTAGTTTCAAAGTTGCAAGCTTCAAAATTTAGTCACATTCTGAATTAAAGCCAGAGTTTATTCTTTGAGTCTAACTTTACATCTTGTTTGGGAACCTTACTGTAAGACAAACAGACTTTCCTGTGAGGATGTATTAAACTAGTTTTTATTACCCCTGATTTTCATCCACCCTCCCTGCCCTCAGGTGTGACTAAACCTAGTAATCACTTAAAGAGACACAGTAATTTGACTTTGCAGGCCTGCAGTATGATTCCATTTATCCTCAGTTGCTCAGTACTTCAGATTACAACAGTTATGGAATATTTTCTTAATCCACTCCGTTAAAAAAAAAAAAAAAAAAAAAAGAGAAAGTCACAAACAGCAAGACAGAATTCACTAATATTGACTCTAAATTAAAATATCACTTAGAACAGATGTAGTCACTCCTCTTTAGCTTTCTCCCCAGTGCAGTTTAGGTTATCTGTACAAGTTAAATCACCTTAGATTTTGTGGTCTTTTCAAAAATATACTTGTGATTCTAAGGATTGAATTCTATATAATCATGATCTCTTTTTTTTTTGAACCACTCTACACTAATTATTCCCCTTCTGAAGAAAGTTCTTTCGTACGAGAGGAAAGATCATCCTCCCTTATACGGGTCAGGAGGAGAAACCCCTCTTAAACTTAATCTGCCGTGTATGCATTTAAAACCTGGAGATGTCTCTGTGCCTCACCAGCTCAGTCATGCACACAAGCTGTTGTATAAAGTAACCAAATAATCTCAGTCAGCTGTTAGCAGCAGCAAGCCATGTGCAGAACTTAGCCAGATAATCAAAGTTTCATGGTTTGCTTGCTCCTATGCAAACATTAAAAAAAATGGAAATATTTGCTCTTTATACTATCACATAGCTAATGTTAAACTCCTCTCTTTAAAAACTGAAACTCTACCAAGTTGCAAAATAAAATATGCTGTTATTATGGAAAAACACTGAATGAACAGAAATATTTTCCTTAAATATATTCTATATGTTTCTTCATAAATACAAAAAAGAAATAATAAACTCATGACATAAATAATTCACAAACTCCAATTTAAATATTCAGAACAGGGTAACTTTAAAAATAAAAGCTGCAGTAGCAAAGAAACCTTCAAAACACTGCACAATGGAAAGATTCTGGGAGTGGTGATATTTGCCTCTAGAGACTTATGCATACAGCAGAAATGCAACACCTAGCAAAGCAGTATTTAGGGGCATACCTGTAACAAATGTGTACTTATAACACAGCTTACCTGCTTTAAGAAAGTATTCTTAAAAAAAAAAAGAAAAGAAAAGAAAAACTAGATGTAATTTTTACTAGTATCACAAGAACTCCTGCACTTTAGGGCTTTTTAATAGTCCATATTGTAGTGTGAGAGCATTTGCCTCCTTAGGGAGGGGTGGGATTACACTCAGTTACAGAACCACCATTATGTGAGGAGGCAAAAGGCAAAAAACACCTTCTGAGCCAAATGCAGTACTTCGTAGTGCTGAAACTTTCTCTCAAAAGTTCAAGTCAAGCATGCAGAAAATGAGGATGTAAGAGTTACTGTTTTGCTCTTTAGCAAACCCATTGGAGTTGGACTAGGACTTGCTCTTCGAGCAAAAGAGAAATGCACTTCCTTTAAGTCTGATTCAAAACAGTCACAACATTTCTGCCTTGCTATTTTTCTCTTTGAACAGCTCATATCATTAAGTTAAAAACAGTGGTTTTACCAATATTCTCCAAATTTTGTCTGGTGATGACATTTGAACAAAAACATGGTCATTTCAGCTTATTGATTGAAAGAATAATTGAGATTCCAATTTCTTCATTCTGAAACTCGGCAAAAAACTATTTTCAAATCTCAGAATTTTCTGCATAATGGAAATTATCAATATATGGCTACTGACATTGGCATTTCCCATCAGGATTACCTGACAACTCTCATTTGAAGATTTCATACATATTACCTGTAATTTTGTGAAACATTTGATGTATGAAAGGAAAATCTCCAAATTTCCATAGCAGCTGTTTCGGGCTGTGTGTGTTTGTTGTACATATATATATATATATTTTTTTGGGGGGGGGGAGGGGGGGGGGAAGGGGGGAAGTGCCAGGTAAAAGTCAAGCAATTCCAAGTTTTCCCACTGAAAAATCCTCAAGAGATTTTCTCTAAATTATCTAAACTTAGAGGAAAGACCTCAAATTCCACCTTGAAAATGTGAAATTTCAGTCTGAATATCACATTGTACAGCTTTGAAAAGTTTGCTATCCATATGCTTTCTACAAAAACAACTTCTATTTCATGAGCAACTCACAGAATCACAGAATCATAGGGGTTGGAAGGGACCTCCAGAGAACATCAAGTCCAACCCCCCGCCAAAGCAGGCTCCCTACACCGGGTTGCACAAGTAGGTGTCCAGGTGGGTCTTGAATATCTCCAGAGAAAGAGATTCCACCACCTCCCCGGGCAGCCTGTTCCAGTGCTCCATCACCCTCACCATAAAGAAGTTCATGCGCACATTTGTGCAGAACTTCCTATGCTGCAGTTTCTGGCCGTTTCCCCTTGTCCTGTCTCCACACACTGCTGACAACAGTCTGCCCTCACCACTCTGCCCCCCACAACTTAGACCTGGATCAGGTCCCCTCTCAAGGCTAAACAGACCCAAAGACCCAAACTCCCTGAAGGTCCTGTTGCTTTTGAGCATGCTGCTCATGAGCATCCTCCAACAGCCCCCGCTTCACTTGCTCAGCCTTGTCAGCCCCGGCAAACCATCTGTGAGAGGTTTACTTCAGGCCACATTGGCCAGACGTATCTGCAGATTAGACCCAAAGTGCTGTCTTCCTGACTATCTTCTCTGCAAAAGCATTATCTTTCCTTGTTGCTGAGCAAGAAGTAGTCATATGATTCAAACTCAGAAAAAGAGAAGCAGAACCAGAGAGCAGGCAAACACTGACTGCGGTACTGAGTGTGGCAGCAATGAAGGTGTAGAGGAACTGTGTCCAGACAGTGGAGACAGCAGACTGGAACTGTCAGGCCAAAGGGATGTTCAAGTGACAACAAGGGTACAGATTTGTGAGAGTAGAAGCCTGGACATATGAGGACTCAATGGAAAATTTAGTATTTGATTACATGAGCAAAAGCACGCTAACATGCCAGTATTGTACACTGATTATATGGTGGACCACATGTGCATATGAAGGCATATCAAACTCAGTTTCCCAACTTCAAAATTATCACACCACTTTTCCAATAATATTAATAATAATGCTCTTTACACAGTACAGTATCTGAGCCATGCTTGTTCTGCGCACAGAGAGCTGAAATGCAAGTCTAAGAGTAGGTTGTCTGATACAACCTATTTCTGCTGTCTTTTCCCCAGTCCTGTATTAGGAAGGCATAGATTTGGTTAGACAATAATTTCTTAGTTCTGCTAAGAAACGACTGTGGGTTTTTTCTCCAATTTTTAATGCAGCCTTTGTGCAAAATCCATCTTATTCTATTACTGTATTTAAATTCTTTCTCCCAGGAGATGCAACCAGAGCAACTGGAGTGTGATAAGATTTTTTTGCCAGTCTTAAAATGCTATAACCCATGTCTGATATACTCTTGAAATGCCAGCATCACACATGGATTAAAATTCCCCTTTCATGCTGCACTGAACAATGTGATTACGACTGTAATACCATAAAGAAACCGTGCCAACAATAGAGAAAGCATTTACAGCATAGGTCATTAAAACATGACAAATAGGCCCAGCAAGTTAAGCTCTTTCAGTGGACTGAATAATTAATTACTAGTTAACTAGTAAGGAACAAGAGGTAAATAATTTATTACAGAACCAGAAGCATCATAACAAGATAGAGAAAAATTACTTCACTTTAAACAGCATCTCACGAGACTGAAAAGCAAAAGCATAGACAACGCACAACAAATGTGAAAAGGAAAGAGATTTAGAAGATCTGTCACAGTCCAAAATGAGGTATTCATACAAGTTTACGCATAGCAACCAAATAGTTGCTGAAGTTAATCCTAAAAGTGTTGGTGGATCAAAAGATTGGGGAGAGGAAAGGGGTTAGGTTAGAAATCCCCACACTGAAGATTAATGCTGGCCAAGTAGTCTGCCTGTTTCAGCACACATTCCCTATTCCCATCTGGTATGATGCTAGGCTTCATGCAAGCATATGTGCTGTCTGTACAAAGCACAGAAGGTAAACAGGACAAATTAGACTGAGGGCTATATAGTTCACTATGAAGTTATAAGTCTGCTTAGACATGAGACCCCACTAAGAGATCATAGTTCAAAGAGGAAATGCAAAGAAATATTCATCTTCCGTTACTTACACTGGAAGAAAATAAAAGAACAGAATGGAAGGACTTGGTATAATCACATGAAGCTTCCATGAAAAGCCTCGATTTTTCACACTGGGTCTAACAACTCAGTGCAAATACTTCTAGTTGTTACTACTAACAATGCCATTATTTCCAATGATGAAAAAACTAGAATTAGGCTCTTATTTGCAGCTTTGTTTTTTCTAATCAGGTTCATTTTTTTGTTTTTTGAAATGCTGAAAACAAAACAGCTCTAACTGGTAGCTTCCATACATTGCATTTTAAAAATGGCTCTCAACCACTTGGGAGGTCTTTTCCTTCGAGATCCAAATAAAATTGGGTCAGGAAGGTGCTTTGTTTTGTTTTTCCTGCTCCTACAGAAAAAGAAGGATGTAAACTTTCCTACACAATCCCATCAGATTGCCACTTTGATTGATCCCACCTGGATTGTTGTTTTGATGAGATTTATTTATTCAAGTGGACTCAATATTCATCTTTCCCACTAACTCAGTATAGAACTTGATCTTTGGATGAAGGAATCACATGATCTTCCGATAGATGCAATAAAATTTTTTAGAATTGCACAGAAGAAAATATACATATACCAGACTCCACAGAACAACTGCTATGGCTGTAGTACAGAGGACAGTCAAGTACATAATCTAGCCTTTCAATCTGTAACTGAGATTTTGAGGGTTTCACATGACTCAGATTCTTCAGCAGACAGTTTATATAGAGTGGCATGAAGGAAGAGATGGTACTGGAAGGACTAGGTCTAAGACGTACACTGTTACTCACTGAGCATTTCTACAATATTTCTGCAGAACTCAAGTCATCATTTGATTTTTTATGTCTACTTTCCTCTTAAAGGAGGGAAAGGAAGAGAGCTGGGACAGGAGTAGAAGACAGAGGGACAACAATCAATAATGAAAATTTTCTCTTGTTTGCAAAAAAAAAAAAAAAAAAAAATCTGACAGACCTGCTTACCACAGAACTCCAAAAATGACTTGGCAAGTTAAAATAGCAGAGAAGATATGTCAGCTTGAGGGAGCTGCTATTGGCAGATACAAGGATGATATATTTGCTTAAGATGAGCAAGTTTTTCTTTCATCTCAATACAGCACTTATGGATGAAAAAAATAGGAAAGACGTGTGAGACATTAACATAAAGCCTGTTCTTAATGTTTTTGCATGCTTTTATGTAAAGAAGCATTGATGTAAAACAAATATGTTGAATGTTGTAAAACAACTGCGCAAAACAAATGCATTGAATACTGAAGATGGAGTATTACAGAGAATAACATTTGTACACTCCTTAGGATAAAGAAACTTGATACTTCGTGAAATATTCTTTGCCAGTTGAAGAACTCCATTCATCTTACAGAAAACTTAGTATATGTTTAAGAAACTGTTAGCTACCGTTTTTACATAAATAGCTGATACAATTGCATCTTATGCAATTATAACTGGAAATAGTTTAGAAAGATCACACTTTTACAGCAAAGAGTGGATGAGAACAGCAAACAGGATAATCTAATGCATATTGCATCTCTTCCAATTCCTTTTCCCATTTCTGTACCCCATGACATTCACTTCAGCCATTCTGCTGTGCTTCAGGACAGATTTTGAGCATTGCATCATCAAGACTAGTGCGAGGTAAAAATCAATGCAATAATGGATGAGTAAATAAATACTATTTTGTTTGTTTCCATCCAGTTGGCTGATTGCCCTTATGCTTTATAATGAAGTTTCCTATAGAAGCATCTTAGTATCAAATCCACACAGAAGTTTTCTTTAACAAACTTCACAGATACCTAAAACCTATTTTAACACATGCCGGTCCACCTCTCACAACGACGTTACCTGAATGGTGTAATCCTGTTGCCAGAATTCTGACCAGCCCCAGTGCATACAGCGTAAGTACCTAACTTGGTCAATGATATTTCAAGTGTACCCCAAAAGTCACTGTACTCAATGGAACACCCTGGCACAGTGCTTTTCCTAAAGCCTATTACTTTCATAGTGAAGGATTATAGGGATTTCTTCAGGATTGTAGAGAGGGGTCCCAGAAGGTGCCATGCGGCATTTTCAAGAATGGACACACAAACTCAGCTCATGAGTCAGATTTTAAGTAATTCAGTCAGAGAATGAAAGAAAGCATTGGCTGCTCCATCTCACTAATGTCAGTGATATTTAAGCACCAATTATCCTAGAGATCTGAATAGTAAATTCACTTCACAACACCGTCCAAGAGCTGAACATAGTAAGCGACTATTTGCCTAATCATCATCAAAATTTCTTGAAGATCTAAAGTTAGTAATTGAAACAATAGAGAAATTAAGTGAAAGGAATTGCATCTAACCTGTTCTTCATTTAAACCTTATAAAATCCTCTTCAATGTTCCTTTCACTGGTATTTTTCCTTGTTTGAAACATACAGGATCAGCGGAAGAATGAGGACACAGACTATATCATAAATAATGATGAACTGACCAAAAACTATGAAGCATCTGCTCACACACCAGTGCCTGCACAGGACAGAACAGGCTCCAGCAGTCAGTCTGCAGGCAAGGAAGATATTCATGAAGGAGACCTTGGATTAGGAGCATACAAGCTCCAGCTTGAACACACTCCAGGGTCAACCTGAGCTGAATTCATTGGCATGAACAGCGTAATTTTAAATCATAAGAAATAAGTAAACCAAAGAAATAAAAGATATAACTTCATGAACAAGAAGCAAGAAAACGTACAAAGATGTCTTAGATTTTTGTGCTAAGATGTCACCAAGTTCTGGTTCCGCCACTGAAAAAAAAAAATAGTATCATCTACACAACTACAACAATATGCAATTTTCCTTTACTGCAGCACTTCTTATTAATAAAAGATAGATACTGCCAGCCCTCTGTAAATCCATTACAGTCACTTGTTGTCTGAGATGGCATTAGACTGCATCATGTCCTTTACACATGTACGCTTTCCTTTGAACATTAATTATAAAATTTAGTCTGCTGGAATGAAGGCAAATACCTTCCTAACATACTCAGAGCATGTCTAATACAAAGCTCGTAGAACCTTTGTATTGAAGACTGGATTCTCAGAGGTAAAATTTGCTTATTTTACTCTGTTTCATCCTGGTAGCAAGGTCAGTGGTAGTTAGAAAAACAAAAGGAGAATTTAAGTATGAAAGTATTGATTATATCTGCATAAAAGCAACAGTGGAATAAACAAGGATTCAGTCTCACACACAGCTAGATATCCTATCCCTATTATTGTGTGCTAGCACAGATGAGCACTTGTACATACTACATAGGTAGTGTAAATACAGGGAGAGAGCCAAACTATCATTAGGTCACGTGCTTTTTCTCACCTCCAGAGTTTCAACAAGCAGCACATAATATTCCTGACTAAGCTTTTTAAATAGGGTCATTCTTAATGCACACCATAAGCAACGAATTTGTAATCTCTGAAAAAATCAAGCCATTTTCATGGATGTTTGTAAAGACAAATACACCTTGATTTCAACATAGATGGAAACTGAAATTTAAATATAGTCAAACCTTAGTCATTCTTTTCCAGCCTAATTAATTAAATAAGTGCAACTAGAACAGTTGCTTTAAGCATTAAATTTGAACTGAAGTTCTACATGCTGTTATGAAAGATCAGAAGTCTAGTTTGACATTTTATTTTTCCCCAAATACTAACCAAGAAAATTCAAAGGAACTTCGTTCACATGTGGTTTAAAAAAAATAAGTCACAATAGGTTCTGAGAAAAAGTAATGAATTGCCAACTCCCTGCTTTGCCTTAGTGTGGTGAAACTAAATATGTATATATGTGTGTGTAACAGGTTATGAGAAGGGATAGAGATGAGGATATAAGATTTTATGCCCTAGTTTGTGCATCCATCAGCACATCATCAGAATGGCAAAGAGAACAGCAAACAGGATAAACAGGCTGTTACAAGCTGCAGTGAGATTAATATGCAGCAACCGTGAGAAAACGATTACCGCAGATGGGTAGAAGCACAGTTCTGATTTCAGTAGCCAGAGTTTCCAATTTCTATCTTCACAAGTTCTGAGGCTTCCTATGTTCCTCAAGAAGCATGGACTCCCACCCTTGGCCTGTAGCACAAATCAATAAGCTGTTGCAGAATTTCAAAGATGCCAAGCTGTTTCTCCCAACTGCTACACATACTGGAAATGACAAGCTCTTAACCAAAAGTTCTGGTCTGCAATGCGTCCTGCAGCACACTGTGGGATTTTTACTGATTTATTGTATCTGTGTCCAAATTTCTCACAGTTCTGAGAAACATGATAAATGAAAAACTCTGGGGTCTGAAATTCTATTTATTCTAAAAAGAGTCAGTAGTGAAAACACTCTTCACTGTTCTATCAGCATGCCTAAAAGTCCACATTACTTGGTAAAGAAAGTCATTTCTTGTAACAGAAGTGCTCATTCGTCATGTCTTCACATATCAGATTTTTATGCTAAGCTTGTCAAGAGGCTGAATCAAAGGTCCCAGCAAGATGGGGTTTTGTCCTCTAGGGCCATGCTCAGCCAACCATATGGTATCGCTGTTTTTTAGGAAAACTAGTACAGCGAGCTGCAAGAAAACATGAATCTTCTCCTGAAAGGCAATAAAAGCCTTGGTGATTCATTACACTATTCAGCCGTGCCATTTTTTAATTTTGAGATATTCTTTTCAACACATGCAGTTCAAGAGAGTTAAGACTATGGTAGAAGAGATGATGTATCTGTATCCAAGTAGAAACTGCTGGCAACTATTAATTCTGCACAATCTTTTAAACAGCATAATGGATGTTGAGAGGCCTCTAATGTTAATTTATAGTTTGTACTCCGGAGATTTAAACTATTCAATATCAGTGTTTGAACATACAAGTTACTCATGATAAATGTGAAGTTATTCTTCCTATCTGGGCTAATCTAATAAAACAGTACTTGGAAAAATAAAATGTAAAATACTGTCAAAACATAGTGACTGCACATGCAGTATGAAGTCCAAAATGAAACATAAAAATCTGCTCAATCACTAAACCTTTCAGGTTTCAGAAGTAATAACTGAAGTTTTATACTTAGCTGCTGAGAGGGTTTGGCAAACGTTCAAAGCAGCGGAATGACTCTTGGATATGTAGGGGAACCAATCCCAAAGACATTGTACTAAAAATATCAGGTCACGATGCTAACTTTCACAGAGAACTTTAACATTTGGTAACCTCACTGAAAGCAGAGGCCACTAGGAGAAAGCATTTACATTGCTGTGCTAAAAGCTCTAACTTTTCCATAGTAACTGTGTTACGGCTAACTTCAGAAAACCAATTATGTCTGTGCAGAACTTCAGCTGTTAAACTAACTGAATTGAAGCCAAAGAGCATAGAGCAACTTAAGTGCCTTTCTGGTCTTAGGATGGTCCGTACAACATGTCTATTTTCCTTTCAAAAACTGGTATGTATTTTACTATCAGCCATCAAGTAATGCAGGAAAATCCTCTACAGTCTTCACGTTTCCAATTATACTCTTCCAGCTTTCCCACTGTTAACAGCCATACTGGCTTCCTCCCACACAAGACCAACCTTGCTCTGGGCAGTCTTCCCCCTGCTCACCAGAGAAGGCACAGAGTGCTGCACAAGGTCTGCTGCATGATGGTTGTAATAGCAACAATTCTGCTCCCAAACAAACAACTTTTCCATCAGAGCAGAGGAAACATTTTCCCCATATAATTTACTGTCACTGGTCACCATTATTTCCCTCCAAAATTAGATTTGAGGCACAGAAGAACAAATATTGTTTCAGGCCTCAGAGGATTCCCAAATCTGAACAAGTCAAATTACTGTCATCCTTCTGAGGACACAGCAGTGCTCGAAATCTTGGTGCCAGAAACAGTAAGGAATGCCCGGGAGTGTTTTCCAGCCCATGTTTTACATCATTCTTTACTACACAGCTGTCTGTTTCTGTATGTCCATCAGCACAGAGGCAGATGGACATAAATAAAACGCTACTTTATTCAGTAAGGATTTGAAACTAGAGAGCAGTACACCTGACAATCTAAAACACTGACAAAAAAAACCTTCATGCTATGATAGTAGGCATTATGTAGGTCTAGGACAAGTTATACACAAGTGAATTGAAGTAGAATAATATCCCATAAGCATAATGAGATTTCAGACTCCAGAGGTACGGTTCCATCTAAATATAACCCAGTACTTCTGCATACATGCCTGAATGGAAACAAAAATAAGAGAGAAAAGGAAATGAGTAAATGACTGATGAAGGAAGAAAGAGGGTAGCAAGGCAGGGAGAAATCAGTGCCGAGAAGATATTCAGATTGAAAAAGATCACCAAGACATTCTGTCGCAACAGCAGACTAATGAAGCATTGGCCAAGAGCACAAGAAACCAAGAACTAACTTGAAAAATGCTGCTAAAAGCTGCCAGAGCCATATTCCCGACTCATACTGTACTATAAAAACATCAGTGCCCCACAGGCCTAAAAGGGAGACACATCTACCAGATGAAGATTGATTAAATTTAAAGAAAACGAAAGAAAAGGAGCTGGGGTAAAAGGCTAATCCTTCAGCAGCACTCAGCAAAGCAATAGCTGGCTGATATTTGCGCAAGTTTGAATAAACAACTGAAGATATAAATCCTTCAGTCTTCCTCATTTCTTCTCTCCCCCCTTTACCAGCTATTCATTTTTTCAACATTTGTCTCTTCCATCTTCCTTGTGTTTTAGAATGAAATTTTGTTTTCCTTAGTGCTTTGACTAGAAAAAAATTATGATCTTCTTTCCCCTCTAGCACGGTAATGACAGCCGAAATTGTAATAGTTCTTCAAAAAGAAGTCAAAACAATGTCTGTCAACTACACGTCTACTTTATGTACAGTCTGTGCTCAAGGAGATGGCTCAAGCATCAGCATACATTTGTGGTATACTTCAAGCACTTCAATGTGGCTACCAAAGTTAAGATCAAGCACTTTAATTACAGGAACCAACAAGGGTAAAAAAAAAAAAAAAAAAAAAAAATCTAACAAAAAAAAACTTATTTTTAAAAGAAAAAAATGCTGAGCACAACAGGCACGTGCCAAAAAAAAGTTATAATTCTGTACCATAACTGCTTAATGTACTGTAGGAATCAATCGGCAGACACTTAGTTCCCAATACTTAGAGTCCTGAACACCGATAATGAAGAATCTGACACAGACCTTTGAACTTTCTAAACTTGGTTTAAAACAAGCATCCTCCCCACTTGGACAAGCTCCTCACACATCAGCATTTAGCAGGGCTTAACCAGAAAATGCAAAACTCTGTTTCTGAGATGAGATTTTAAAACACTAGCAGAGGATTTCATTGCACAAACAGGAACACAGAGGCAGTACCCCTGACTTTTAGTCTAGTGTAGGTGCTCAGAGAATAACTTTAAACCACCATTTAACTTTCAAAAAAAAAAAAAAAACACACCCAAAACCCACACATATCAGAAGCACAACCTGCATAAGTTTGTAACCAAAGGACCAAAGGCAGCCATCCCAGCTAGATTTCCCAAGGAAGAACAATGATCGCATTGCACAAGTTTTATACTTTCTGTACATGTAGGTAGGAAGTTATTTGAAATTATTTGAAACACTCAAGAAACACAGTGACACAAGTCACACTTCCGACTGTATACAATCCAAACTAATCTGAATGTTGTTGCATAAACAAAGAAATAATATTAATTTTTGACATTGGTTTTTACGCCTCCTCTTAATCAGAAGGTTGAGAAAAATTATTCATTTCACAGACATTTGACAGCATTTTCTGAAACTATTTAAACCCTGGCTAACAAAGTTTATTAGAGCAAAGCAGATATAGATTAATGGGTGCCTCTGTTGAAATAGTCACAGTTGCTCACTGATATAGAGCAATTCTTCTAAAAAAATTGTAACTGGCTGTATCGCAGATATTACCTGAATGACCTCAGAGACTTCCATTAGCCATCTTTATTCTCAAAAATTCTATACGGCACAAAGAGGAAGTACAGAAGAAGATCAGAAACAAATTCTGCCTTCAAGGCTTTCCAAATGATTTCTCTTCCCCCAGGTACTGTACAAGTTATTTCAGTATCCCTAAAAAATATGGGTGAACCAAGCCAGCAAACTATCAGGGTGCTCACACTGCTCCAGTCCCTATGAGTAGGGTATGGGAGACCTAGGCGCTGCCAGCTCTGCACAGACTCCCTTTTGCTCTTCCACTTCCTGCAGTAACCTGATAGAGGATAGGCTGGAGCAGGAAATAACAACCCTTGTTACATCTTCATTACCAAATTCATTTTGGAAAAGTCCAAGGTTGTTCAAAGCTTTGCCTCACGTTAACCCGAGCTGAGATTTTTCAAGCAGCAAAACTAAACTTAAGATCCTGAAACTATTGGTTCCTAATTAAATGATTCAGTTTTTAAAAGCAATGAAACAGCAGCTTACTCTCAAGCCCACGGCAGCCTTCAAGTCACATTGAAATAAGTGCATAGGAGGTGCCAAAACACTCACTGTTCCCAAAAGAGCTTTTAAGTAGAACAAAAATGCAGCACAAATACTGTGTTGATTAAAAAAAAAAAAAAAAGTAAGTTCCCTACTCAGATAATGGAATCGATTTCCATATCAGCATGACTCAGCTACAGTTTAAGGAATAATTCAGAGATCTAAGTGGTTCTGTACCACTCCCCTTCAGTCCATTGCTTTCTCCTTTCTCACCACATATCCCCAACTTTTTCTCTCTCTGCAATGATTCAAGCTAAGACCTGGACAAGCATGAGGAGTGGTGATCTCCTGTTTAGTATCCCAGTTTCTTCTGAGGCAGTGTAGAACAAACTGCATGACTTCTCAGGACAGCCAGGAGTCGTGTGAAAGACTAGGGTGTGTTGCAGCATATTTTTCCATGACTGCTCCAACATATGCTTCCCGTACAATTTGGGCTACTGCCCATAGCAGTCTTAGTTGACATGAACTTTGAGAACCTTCCTGAACAGAAAGGTATCACTTCAGGACGCAGGAGTACAAGGCTAGACATGTAGTACTTAGACATAAGCAACACCTGAAGCTCTCAGATTCTTTGAGCTTAACTCATGTTAAGAGCCCTGCTTGGGAGACAGTTTATTAAGACTAAGTTTACACCACACGTTCTTCCACATTCTGAAAACACGAAGAGAATATTCTTCACAAGCAGCAACAACAGTAGATGAGTTCTGTGATTTTTAGAATGCAGCGCACACAAATACATGGAAAACAGTGAATAGGATCTCTGAAGTTTCTCCTTCAAGCACGATTTGAGGATTGCAGTGCTAATACTTCAGTTTTATTTCACAGAAAAATTCTTTGGTTTACATAAGCTTGCTGTCATACGGCACCACAGTATTAAATGGAGGCCAAAACTTCTTGAAACTAAGAAAGCCTTTGAGATTTTCAAATCAAAGATGAATAGTCCAGCTTCTGATACATTAACTGTATCTGTACAAGAGCACACAGCTCTTACAAATGCATTTGTAATCTTAGAAATTAATACATCTGAATGATTAGCACATTAAGCTACAGTCAATTAAATACAGTTTCAAGAAATATATAAGGAGATGTGTGACTATCTTACCACTCTGCATGTATAGCTCCCATCCCTTCTCGACTTTGCAGTCCATTTGCACCAAATCATGTCATTGTAAACTTTATTTTCCCTGTGTTATGGGTGCACTCTGCCTATGGCTGTGCTATGGATGAGGCCATAGGTCCTCCCCAGAGATGGCTCCTGTGAAGGCCTCTTCAAGATGACCTGTTGTTCCAGCTCCTGGGGGTGCAGGAGTCTGGCCAGATCCTGCCCACACTTTTATGGAGAACAACTGTCCCTTGCATCCAAGCAGCTCACTTCTCACTCTCCTCCTGCAGGCGCTTACACTTCCACATTTATCTTAAAGGCTAACTGGCTTGACAGCAGGCTACCAGTGTAGACTAAAGAAAGAAATCACTTATTCCCAGTGCCCATCATGGTGTTGTGCTGATGTTTCCCTGCAGATAGGGAAATGTCCTCCTGCACTAGCCCAGTCTTCATTTCTTCAGAAGCAGCAGCTTTGCCTTAACACCTTATCAAAATGCTATATGCTTATACCAGTGAAGGCCAGCAAGCATCATTCATTTGAAGATGTCTTAAGGTTACCTCCACCCATCTTGCCCCCAGATTCATTACATCTCTTCTTTCTGTACATATGCATATATGTAGGCAACTGGCAAAGCCAGTGCAAAAGTTCACAGGACAAAATCACAGCCCTCTATTCTTGATGTTCACTGATAGTTCATTTTCTGTACCTTACTATTCCCTTTCTCACTGGACTTCATCTTGACTGTTCTGCTTCAGGACCATACGTAACCCACAGGATTTGGAGTGACTTGAGCACAGTTATATCAAGCCCTCATGAAACATTTTGATTGTTGCTTTGTTTTGATTCAAATTTTGAATATTTATTCCGTTATTGCCTCAAATATTAGTATGGAAGGATACTATTCAATATTGTACTGCGCCTAAGTTCAAAAGTAAAGCTGAAGAGATTAAAGTTATGAAATAATATTGAATCTTATAAGAGAAATGTAGTTTTGTTTCAGTTCAGAATGGGAAAGTGATCTCAGAAACCGGGATTTTCTGTTCCCCTTAGGCGGGCATCATAAGATAACATCTGTTGAGCCCTCTTAAGCACTGGCTAACAGCATTATTTTCTGAGTGCTACCAGGCCCAGAGTCCAACCCCTGCAGTCAGCAGCACAGCTGGGAATGCAGGACATGCACAGAGCATCCAGATAGGGCAGAAGTCTCTCTAGCTCCAGCAGCAGCAGGGTAGTAAAGAATGTCACATATACAAACTGTAGTGCTCTCAAAACAGCTCACTTCCTTTCTTTACCAGCTCAGGGTCTGCTTCACCCAACTCAGTTCCATCCCCCAACAGTATTCTTTTTCCATGACAAGGCTTAAAAACCCCCAGAGGCTTTGAATGGGAACATGATGACAAAGCCAGGAAACTCACATTAGTTAAAAGGAACGAGAACTGTCTATTAATAAACTCATGGGCAAATGCATCTGTTAAACTGGTGTTAAGCCTGAATTTAGGACTAAAGTTTAAAAAGGATTTATGAACAAAAAAATTTCCTGCATGAATTGTTCAGTATGAATTAAACTCCCAGCTGCATGTAGCTGGCAGATTTCTCTTCAAGAAATCAAATCAGAAGTCATTCATAAGCTGTCCAAAAAAGAGAAAAAAAAAAGAAAAAAACATTCCTTTTATCCTCTTACAAAGAAAATGGAGGCATTTAAGCATCACGACCTTCAATGTCAAAAGAAAACCTATACAATAACAACCACATATCTGGAAAATCTTGGGCAAATTGTTTAGCTGTTCTTCAAAGAACAGTTTGGGAAAAGAACATGTGATGATGTTCACACCAAAGAAAAAAATATTTTAAAAGAAAATTCACAAATCTAGACTTTTCATATGTCTATAATACCACGTTTTAATTCTCAAAGCTTTTCCTTTTGACTTTCCTCTAAACTAAAAATAATAATAATTTCAACACAAAAGTGGAAGTTGATTACTTTGTTTCTACAAAATCTAATTGTTTCTGTTCATGAGAAAGCTGAGAGGATAAAAGTTAAAATAAGGAAAAAAATCAGTTTTTCCTGCAATTAGATCTTTTCATTTTAAATGAATTAGGAAAAAAAAAAAAAAAGGAAATTCAAATCTCCAAGTTTGAAGCAATATTTTGTTTCAGGAAGATGAGGGAAACTAACAAACATTTATAACAGTCAGAGGAGAGAAAGACCCAGCAAGGCTCCCACCTGGTCTGGGCACCGAGGATGGGGAAGTAGCTGCAGCACTCACAGCTGACAGCTCTGCCTTCTCGACACATAGGGTCAGGAAAAGCCATCCATCCACCACCAGAACTGGGCCAGCCGTGATCTGTGCAGCTATTTCCCACGTGCCACTCATCTTTACCTCCAGCACTGACAAGACAGATGTCACTGGTAATGTTTAGAACAGTCCTGTGATGCATGAGCTTTAGTCACTCTGTTTTGTACTTGCAAGTAGAGTGGATATCATTCAATGGGGACTGTCCTTTAGAACACAGGTAAGCTTAAAGTCCCCTGTGATCTTAATTTCACATCTACCTGCTGAAATCTTACTCCATGCATGAGTTCAGCGACAGGTTACCATTAGGTATGAAAAGCTTAATTCCACACTAGACCCCCAGCAGAGTTATTTACTGTGCTAAGAAAAGTGTTTGCTGTGCACTGTGGCTATTACCCTGTAAATGCTTACTTTTTTGCAGAGCTGCTTTTCCCTGTCTTGTATCAGTGGTCTGAATTCAAATAACTAAAGCAGATATTACAGCAATCTGAAGAGCTAAACAGAGTGTATATCTGGACAGTGCAGCAAATTTCTCTCTGTAAAGCACTGCAAGGACTGTTGTGTTTTCCCTAGAGAATAAATCCCTCTGACAGACAAACTGGGTTGCTAGTTTTTGAAAAGGATTGTAGGTCTTCAGGATTTTTAAAACTCAGAAGGTAGCTATCAAATAATGGCTCTGATCTTCGAGTGTTAAGGGGATACCATCAAAAGCTTCCAGCCTGCCTTCCATCTCCAAGCATGAGGCAATGGATGAGTTACAGAGCCTCTCTTCACTTATTTTGAGGAACATAGTGCAGGAAGTTACCAGGACTGATATCTCAGCCACATGCCACTGTGCACGCACCCACCTCCTTGCCAGTGCTGCCAAGCCAGCTGCAAAGAAGGCTACACATTAGCTCCATACAAGGAGGCCAGGCTGGGAGAGCACTGACATCTCTTCTGCTAAACTGGAAGAACCTGAAATCAGCACCTCAACGAGTGAGAGGACATGAGAATTAAAGGCACTGTGTTATACAGCTGAGATAAGTTAGTAAGAGCAGACAAGTGAAAATATTTCTGAGGTGTGGTTTATTCACAGCTATTTTCTTGACAGCAGAGCCACTGTCACTAAGAACAATCAGTTTATTGCATTCCTGCTCTTCCAGCCTTCAGCATGGATGGAGATAAGGAGCAGGTCACTAACTGTCTTAAAGAGCCTCTTTAATTGGATAATAGCCACTGTTTGATTCCACTCTTCTCCCCACAAAAAAAAACTTGATGAAAATTCTCAATTTTATCTATTTTTAATTCAGTGAAGCAAAAAATTGCATCTGCTGGAAAAAATGCACGTAAATTGACAACTGCTAGGTTACTCCAGCAAAAATGTATTGCTTCATTGCTGTTATATGATAAGCAGATAGGTTATCTAGTCTTGTCTTCAGACAGCATAGTGGATGCAAGGTTGCACTTGGGGCAGAACAGCCCCATACTACAGGCACTGCCCTGGCAGCTAAAACCTAAATTGTGTCTGTCCAGAGTTTGGGAGGCTACGGATCCCTTCATAAGTCTTCTATTGCAACCGCCTCCCTCATCCCATAGCCTTGTCTCTCACACAGAGAAAGTACCCACTCACCAATCTAACACTCCAAAGCTCCTTAGTTAATCTGCCAGTGACAGAGGGGAATATGCTACCATTAAAATCAAAATAAGTTATTTCATAATCTTTACAGATCATATCCTTTACAGTGTTTCTTAAGGCTGAAACTGGAGATGCTGATGTATAGCTGTGGCTCAGAAACCACCCCACTGAGGTTCGAGGGAGCGCTGCAGTGACCCATATCTGCCATGCACATCAGCACCGAGCTCATGAGCACAGTGGCAACTTCATTCTACCTGAACATGAACAGCTCAGACCTTCACACCATCTCCAAGTTTCTGCCAGAGGACCAGCAGCTACGCAGCTCAGTGTTCCAGCTTTGCCACTTAGAAGAGCCAGCAGCTGGCCTGCTCTGCCTCAGGAAGTGGCCCAGTAGCATGTAGGCTTCATTGAAAGATAGTGATAAAAGTCCAAAGTTTTCTTCCCTTAATTTCAATCTGTTGTTCCCAGCACATTCCTCATAATTATGAAAATGAAGCCTTGTTATTCAAGTTTCTGAGGGGTGAAAATTCCAAGACTTAAACATTTTCACAGCAGATGAATTTGCTTTTTGTTTATCTCCTCTTTGTAATGCCTAATCCAAACTTCACTTAAGCTGGGAAGAAGGCTGGAGCGTAAATGAAAGAGTTTACTGTTAAAAATTTAGGCAGAGAAGTGACACTTTCAGCTCTTACGTATTCACAAGCTGAGAAAAGCAAAAAGACAAATCCCTTTTAGAGCAACCCCCATTTTTATTTCTAGAGGAACTGATCCTACACGTGAACATAATCCTTCCCTCCTCAACCCCTGGAAAGCAGAAGGGCATCCTTTCTGTCACAAGTAATCAAGCATTCGTGACAGCCACTTACCTAAGTGAGAGCAGAGTTCACCTGTCCTCATGGTGCTACAAGACTTAGTCAGGGAGAGCAGTGCTACATTTGGAATCAACAGGATTGCTTCACACAGTTACTCCATTCAAGCCTGTTTATATGGGTTTAGTGTAGTACTGCTTATGTTTAGCTGTCACTGAAGAACGCTGAGTTGAAAGTACTATGAATTGTAAATAAAACAAGGATTATTACTACTACATGAGCTTTGCACCACCTTTCCAAGTGTTTCCCTCCCCAAGGGAGGGGAAGCACATAACCTGATTGAACACTTTCATTTGTTCAGCAAGGCTGTTGGCTGCCTCCCCCTGCCCCAGACAAAGGGCTGATTATTTCCTCCCACGTTAATGGTGATTCCTCTAAGCAGGTAGGCTGCATCTATCACTCTCATCAGTGCCTTTTGCTTCATGAGAAGAAAGATCCCTCCCTGTGGCACTGTGGGGAACACAGAGCCCTTTGCACCATCTGCAGTACCCGACTGGCAAGAAGGGCCAGGGCTTTTACTGTTCTGAATATCCCCTCCTGAGACCCACTATATTGTCAATTCATTTCACCAGCCACAATAATGTCCCCTTTGTGGAGGTCTGAAAGACAAATCCATTTGTGGTGTAATGCTACTGCCCTCAGTGGAGTTGTAGCAGAGTTGAATTTGGACCAACCTCTTTACTTTGATTTGCTTTAAAAGCTGCTTTTGCCCATGTGTATAATTAGTAGAGGCAGAGCCCTTCTCTCCCAATATCAAACCACTTCTCTGTATCTTCTAGTTCATCTTAATGCAGCCATCTGAGTTATAGACATGCCTACGTGAAACAGATCGATAGATGTTTTCTCCCACCCCTGCCACTATTAATTCAACATCAGACACATCTCTGCCACTTGCCTGTTTAATGTTTTTGTGTAGGAGGTAAGGGGGCTGGGAAGTATTTTCATTAATTTGGTGTCTTTGTTTATGACAGATGGAAAGCTTGCCAACAACACCAAATGTTCCCAAATTAAAGTCAGTTCAGTGGCTGCAATTAGATGAATTCTGACTGACTTCTAAACCCTTCACTTCTCAGCCATAAATCCCTTCTGCTCCCTAGTCACCTGAAGCGATGACTAATGCCAGGTTCCCCTGGCTACACAGCAAAAGGGGAAAGTGCCTGGGGATTAGACACAGAAGTCTGCTGCCTCCAGCTTGTTTTCAGGCTTTCATCCCCATCAAAAAATTAAACATGATGAGAGAAGCCATATTAAGTATATTGCCTCTCTCCTTTTCATCCCTTGCTGGGTAGTGCTGCACAAATAGCTCATTTTCCTTTCAGTTGATATTATCTGCCATTTTCTGACTGTTTCCATGATATGTTCCTCTCCATTCATTTCCTGATTCATTTGTCATTATCATTCACACAAGGAGACTTTCACTGCAACAGCCAATATCATCAATTAAAAAGAGAAAAATAAAAAGCCAACAGAGATCCAGTCTCCTCTCCCTGTTACTACAACCATGCCAGAATACTGAATATGGGTTTTCACTCCTGATTTACATCAGCAAGAGAAAACTAAATATCTTATCCAGTGCTGGGTATTCTTTTTTCTCACTGAGATCTCAAAAAATAATTCTCATTAGCAGCACAATTAGCCAGGCATGACATGCAGCATATTAAGCTTTCCTCACAATTTGAAGCATAGTTAGCAAGATGAAGTAATACTTGTAATATTTGTATTGACCATGGGTTACTGCAGTACTAATAAGCTTGTCTGTTCTCGTAAATATGAGGCCTGTTTCTTTACAAAACAAAGAAATAATCATGCATCTTCACTTTACTAGCTGTAGGGAAATTGCCTCCTCCTCCCACATTTCCCCTAAAAACGGCTCCACAGCACAGGTAATGTTTGTTACACACAATTACTTTTCCTGAAGTTGAGTGGCTTTAATGATCAAGGCTACAAAAGTTAAAAGAAAACTTCTCATGGAAACTGAACATTGGGTATTTTATGGCATGATTTTCTCTGGGAAATCCCATTTCTGTCATCCACCCAAGGGTGGTAATTGCAGTCTAACAAAGCCAGGCATAACAGACTGAAATGTCCTACACGATCTCAGCACAGAAATTTTCACCAACTTAGAAGTCATTAAGCACAGGATAAAATTAACTCTGCACACAGTAAACAGGACTTGTTAACAGAAAGCTTCCCCTTTTCTGAGGTTCCACACAGAGGTTTGGGCTATTAGTTGCAACAGGGATCCTAGAGTGTCTAAGCATCACTGTAATAACTAAAGGCTGGTTCTTCTCTGGTTTCATTATTACTATAAGAGGGTTAAGGACAATTTGTTCCTTGCAGTTTCTTTCTTCAAAGTAAATTGATGCAAGATACTAGACTGCAGGGGCCAGATTGTCTTTTTGCGGCTGCTTTATGACAGATTATTCAAACCATAAATTCCGCTTCATAAAGAGGAAAAATCTGCGCAGTTGATATTTTATTCTTGTCCCAAGTACTGAGCATAGCATTTCCTACAGAAATCTTTAATCTGTATAATATGTTCTGGACTATACCAGGCATAAACACTGGCTAATATCTGCCACAAAGCATTTCATCCTAGAGTGCACTGCAGCTCTGAAAGCCAAGACACACACAGAAACACCATTTTTCAGTGTCTCTGCCATTTGTAAGGCAGCTGCTGCCCAACCTTTCAGGTACACAGTCCGGGCTGGAGTCATTTTCTGTCTCTAGCTGCCAGTAGTGCCAGGAGAAAGCATTTCAAGGCAGGAGGACAGCATTGCTGTGACATCGCTCCTTGCTTGCCAGTCACAGTTGCTAAGGGACCTCATAATGGCTAAACTGACACAAACAAAGCTGTTTTCATGGGGCTGCTGCTACCCTGGTTTCAACCCAAAAGCCAAACTCTTGCCCATATTGCAAAGAAACTCCCACTAGCTTTGACATCCTTCATTGACATCCTCACTAACCCCCAGAGAAAAAGCTACTGCATTTTGAGGCACAGAATGTTGATTGCCAATTGGTATCTGCACTGCATCCTTCCATACAAGAGTACTGAATTATTTCTTAGTTATTTTTGCTTTTATTATGAGATTTAAATTATACCTTCACAGGATGATCAAATCACCTCGTTTTACAACTTTAAATCTACATCACATGCTAGCTGAGAGCCTTATAAAGGATTAAAAATGTGTACTTCTGAAAGGAATAACATGTGCTCATTTAGACAAAAGTGTACAAGATGGATTTGAGGCTTAATGAAGAGGGAGAGTGCACCACTACAATGATCCTGTATTCTCAGTGACTTCCACTGGTATAAAAGCTATTGCACCCAGCCAAGCCTCACTTCAAACAGTAACTTGTAGATTGACAATCTGGTTATTAATTTTCCTTGCAAGTGTAGCAAGTAATCAGTTGGGTGGGAGAAGAGATGTGGGGAGGAAGTAAAATAGAAGGTGCAGCCATTCCACTTCCTCACACACAGTTTCTATTCCTTTAACTGCAAATTGTACCAAATGCCAAATCAATGGTTCCATGACCTTGCACTAAGTGAAAGGGCAAAACAAGAATCTCTCCAAATGATAAAGGTAAGCTATCACTGCTTGTGAAAATGGCAATCAATAAAACACTTCCCATTTAACAACCCTACTTCTAACCAGATTGGGATTGAATGCACTCTGCCTACACCATTCATTTAGAGAAAACATTTGGTCCAACTAAATGCGTACAGAACACTGAATAATCATTTTAACTATGAGTTTAACTGACAAAATAAACAGCACATCAATTACCTAGCCGCATAAGTTAAAGGTGATTATAAATATCTCACTATATTCTTGTGGCAAGAGCAGATTTGTGTCCCACTCCTTTTTCTGAAGTATCTTAAATCTTATTTACTTTTAATCTCGATCAGACCCGAAAGGTCAGGAAAGAGGAAAGATTCTATTCTCAGTTCTGCCAGATATTGAAAATCTGTTCCCACTATTTTCTGACTAAAACTAAGAAGTACTGTGGTGTATTAATTTACTTGATTCTTGCCATTTCTGTTATTCTTCGCTTCCCACCTATGTTCTTTTTCAAGTCATAACATATTGCCGGAACTTATACAAAGATCTTTCCTACAGTGATATATAAACTTAAATAGCAATGAATTATTTTTAAAGCTGTATAAGCGCTTAAGACGTTTACAACTCTTGATATGACAAAACTCAGCCTCTGCCTGGGGTTTCTGGGCCTTCCCACACACACAGCTAGCCTACACCCCCATCAGTAGGCTGCAGAGTATTTATTTCCCCATTCTGTAAGCAAGAGAACCTTATGGCACAGAGGAATTTAATTATTCCTCAGTGGTTATGAGGGTCATTTGTAGTCAAAGCAGCTACCAGAAGTATCTCAGGTGATCCTGCTACAGCCCTGCCCTTCCCACACCATCTGAGCCTGGAAACGTCTCCCTCAGGCTGCTCCTTTTTGCTAGCTTAGCTGCTGACCTCTGACTGCCCCTTGAACTGTGCACATACACTTCATGCAGGCATCTCAACACCTTCACCACAGAGTATCGTGTGAAGTAGTTCGGCAAGGCTACTATTTCAATCAGCACAGGATTTCTAAAACAACATTTTGTACTACAGCTGTAGGCTTGGCCTTAGGCACCACTGTGTCCCAGTGCTTTTCTCTTCCTCTCTGAACAGCTGCCATTCCCTCTGGAGATCCAGCAAGCTGCTTTCCTTAGACAGACCATCAACTCCCTTGCTGCATCCAGTAAGTGCCTCTCATCATCAGCAACAGCAAGTGGGACTTAAATACCAACCAGTCTCTCTCAGCTGCTGGTCTCTGCAGAGTGAACTGCAGCAGTCCGCACTCCCTGAGCACCAGCCAACCAGGCAAAAAGCCCAGTGACGAACAAGCAGAGCAGTGCAAATGATTCCCACTCTGGTGCATCATCCTGATTTTAATTCAGTCTTCTGTGTATTATCCAGAATACTGAACTCATGCCCACCTCTGCAGCCAAGAGGAATTCAGACTGTAAGGGTGGGTCATTTCTTTAGGAAAAAAACAAGCCAGGAGGCACCACGTCACTTGCATGGCTTCTCTAGTTTGTTGACACATATGTATATTCTTGGAGACAACTCAGCCTGGCAACAAATGTTTGCAGCTTATAACACACAGATGTGGAGCTGCTCTGAATAACAGCACTGTTTTGCAGCATCAGTCAGACTGCTTCTCCGGCTGTGCTGCTTCCAAACACTACATACAGTTTCATGAAACTCTGCAGACCTAATTCACAACGTCTGCTTTTGTCCTAGGCCTGAGCAGGCCTTATTACACGAAAGAATAACTGGATACATGAGTCTATGGCATCCCTTCTTGAGCAATGGAGACAAGGCATGCAATACGCCTACAGTCAAATACTAAGTCCTAACAAAGGATTTGCTCCCCATCTGTTACTACACTCAGAGAAGCAGAGTTCTGAGGGAAGAAAAGCTCTTCACAAAGTCACATTAAGTCCAGAAAACAGGTTTTGGGCAGTAGCACAGAGGGAGATTCTTGAAGAGATTTTGAATACTTCACTTCAACATTTTTGTACTCATACCAAGTTGTTGTTTTTTGGGGTTTTTTTGTTGTGTTTTGCTGGGGTTTTTTTCCCCCACACTTGCAAAATGTATATCCTCAACTTCTTTGAAATTACATTTCTATGAATAGATTCTAATGAGAAGGAAATAGGGGGAAAAAAAATCTAAAAAGCTACTATGCTTCACTTTAACTAAACAGTTGCACCAATGAAGCGTTTGCTTTTTTCCCATTTTGTTGAAAAATACACGCTCAAAGTCTGTTTGACCTAAGCACGGGATTTTTACCTTTTTGGCTTTTGTAAAGGAATTCTATTTTTGAGTAGCTTATTCTAGCATCAAAGTTCACCAAAACCCCTCAGCTCAGTAAATTTGACAGATTCTTCTCAACTGTAGAATTACTAAGCAAGCAAATACTTATTTGCAAAAGCTGAGCCTGAAACAGCACTAGGTTACAAGCTCTTCAAGCTTGATTCATCTCATAAATGTATGGATACATCCAAAACCACTGGATTCACTGCTGGAACAGCCAGATGAAATTGCATTGAGCAGCTTGAGAAGCTACACCACAGAAATCTCAGTTTACTGTGGACAAGTACTCTCCCCCCCATCTCTGTTCCACACAACCCTGATTTAAAAAAAAAGTGTGATTGATTCTGTATGCTCAAATGTATTTTCCAGCCAACTGTATTTCTTCCAGGCTATTTGATAAAACCAGTAGAGCATTTAAAATGCAGTTCAATTCCCAAGAAAATATTATATATTTGAGATTGGATAATGCTTCAACAAACAAAGAGATACTCATGTATTTCCAGAGAAGGAAGCCTTACAAGCTAAACAGTTGGATGCCTATGGCACATCATTTGTAACAGCCAGCCACACTACTTCCAGAGCTGCTTTTTGCATACACTGCAGGGTTAGATATACGACATTCTTGTTTGTTTTTTTCTAGTGTTTTGACAGTAGTTGTTCTGAAGCAGCATCTAAGTTTAAAGGGCTGTTTTGCAAGTCAGCCAATTTGAAATCAGATCCAAGATCAACAGAGCTGAATCCTTGAAGGCACGTTTTTCCCACTGACTCACAAATACACCCCTTCTTTTCTCTGTCACTAATTAGAGCCATGCCAAACTTTAAGTTCTGGCACTCAGTGTGCTCAAAAACTTCAAAGAGACAGAAAAAGGTGCAAGTTTATTTGCCCTGAACATTTGGTTAAACTTATTTTCCCCCATAGTTGCAGGGCGCATAGCGGTTTTTATTACAGATTATGGTACTATATATTTAACTCCACTTCACATATTACTATTGTCTCATATTTGATCACTGCTTTGAAAACAGATGGAAATTGCAATTATACTCTCAAAAAACTAATGACATCATACTAAAGGAAGCTTGGTTATACTGCTGATAATATAGGACGTGTACCAGCCTCTGCAATTGTTAGTAGTTAAGGTGAATCCAGTTCACCCAACATTAACCAGTGTGAGGAACTCGCACACAGCGTTAGTGTCACCGGACACAAAGAAGGATGTGTCCACAGGCAGCCTCCTTATCTATTTCTGTGGTACACAAGTTTTTGTTCATCTACAAGATTATTTAACTTCATGCCTAGACTACAAAATAGCTTACTAAGCATTTGGAAAAGTTTAGTGGTTCAAAGCAAATAAGCAAGATGTAGTTCTTCCTGGGAAAACAGCTTACTGTCATGGGAAAACTTTGTACAACTGGGAAATTCCTATGTGCTGTCCTTCCTCCATTTCTGATTGACACAACATGTATATGCATAAATCGAATTTTATGAACAGCTCATTTTCAATGCTAACCTTAAGAACCTTATCTACATATTAAAAAAATGCAGAGAACCACTACTAACTAGCATTAATCCAGGTAGATCTGTCATCCATTCAAGCATTCAAAGCCAGGCTGGATGTGGCTGGGCAGCCTGGTCTAGTTGTTGGTGACCCTACACATGGCAGGAGGGTTGAAACTAGATGATTATGGTCCTTTCCAACTCAGGCCATTCTGTGATTCACAGCTGTGACTGCACATTCTTCATATCCTTCGGGACCTGCACAAGCTCGTTCAGGATCACACGATCTCAGTAGCTTGGGCCATGGCCCTGAGATGTGACTGCTTTTAGAAGGGTGACAGCAGCGGTCAAGATCCACTAAGTCTTTTTGTGGGTCAGGTCTACCTTAGACTGTTGTGGACTTACTCCAGATAGCCCCTCAATGTCTACATCTGGCTTTTCCTCAGAGGAACAGATGCAGACTCATTGTCATAGCCACCCACACAATATGGATGCTACAGTTCACTCAGACTGACAGTTTAATTGATCTGCCTGAAAACTCATGGAAGAATTTTGCATTCCTTACAAGATGCTGCATATTACTCTGAAACTGCTTTAAAACCTCCCTGAAGCACTGATATTAGTGGTAACAAACTCTGAAGGCACAATGCCTTGTGTGACTGAATATTCATTAGAGAATGAGTTTTTAATAGCTGCAAAATTGATCATTAAACTTAGGAATTGGAAAGAAACATTCAAGAGAACTGGATTCTGTACCTAACTCAATATTTTTTATGCAATTTCTATCTCCACATATTATTCTATGAAATGCATACTAGCAGACAAGAAAACTCATAGAGAACTAGCGTAAAACACATTCATACCCCCTTGGATGGATTCTAAGATATAAAACAAGTGTTCTGCTGTGTTTTTCCAGGACAAAAGTCATCTGCACGTAGGATAAAAACTCCAGTGGACAGTCACCAGCCTATTCATCAGACCACAATTACAAGAACATAACGCACTGCCTAAAGGTCAGAGAATCACAGAATGGCCAGGGTTGGAAGGGACCTCATGGATCATGAACCTCCAACCCCCCTGCCACATGCAGGGCCACCAACCTCCACATTTAACACTAGACCAGGCTGCCCATGGCCCCATCCAAACTGGCCTTGAACATTTCCAGGGAACAGGGCATCCACAGCCTCTCTGGGCAGCCTGTTCCAGCCCCTCACCACTCTCTCTGTAAAGAATTTCCCCCAGACGTCCAACCTAAATCTCCCCTCCCTCAACTTAAAGCCATTTCTCCTTGTCCTGCAGTTATCTACCCTTTCAAAGAGATGATTCCCCTCCCCTCTGTAGGCTCCCTTTAGGTATTGAAATGCTGTAATGAGGTCACCCCGCAGCCTTCTTTTCTCCAGGCTGAACAAGCCCAGCTCCCTCAGCCTGTCTTCATAGGGGAGGTGCTCCAGTCCCCTAATGATCTTCATGGTCCTCTGGACCCTCTCCAACAGCTCCCTGTCTTTTTTGTACTGGGGGCTCCACACTTGGATGCAGTACTCCAGATGGGGTCTCACAAGAGCAGAGTAGAGGGGAACAATCACCTCCCTGCCCCTGCTGGCCACCCCTCTTTTGATGGAGCCCAGGACCACCACTGAGACAGCCTTGTTCTGCTCCAGTTATCCACAGGGCTAGGATTCCAAGTCTAATTGCTTAAACATGAGCCTTGGAGTTCTAGCTCTGAACGTGCGCTGAAGTATGTTCAACAGTCTCAGAAGCCACACAGAAAGCATTAGAGTTTTTAAAAAGAAATATCCTGTTGAAGTAATACACATTTTATAAAGTTCTATAGGAAAATATAAAATTTCAAAGAATTTTAATGTATTTATTTTTCAATCAATGATAGAAGTTAACATTGTCATTTGCTCTCAGTGGTCCACAACTCCATAATTGTTTAGGCTTATTAATTGTTATTCTTTTTGATAATTCATGACCACATTCAGCTGAAGTTTGATCCACAAGATCAAATTTGAAACCATCGAGCACATTTTGACACTTTCATTTTTCCTAAAGATTAATTTGCACAATTGAATCTAGAAATATTTTCAGGGAAATATTTTCTAGTGTAGTTGTATAATCTTCTGCTGTGCGCAAAGAGCTATTTCACTAGGACTTTAATAAATAAAGGTCTTCTAACATACAAATTATACTAAGAGGACAGTGTAGTCGTGTTAGTAGAAGGTTTACACTCATGGAAAGTGATGAGGATTGTGCATATGATAAACTTACTGTATGATAAAAAAAGCAGATCCTGTTTATCAACTAACTGAATGTATTTGTGATTATAACCAGCCATAAAACCTTTACAACTTTTGCATATCCAGTTACATGTTGATGAAATGATCTCCGTGGGTTGTAAAACTCACTACTTTTTGTTTAAGCAAACAATATTCCAAATAATCGAATTCCAGATGACTAAGCTAAGAACTCTGATAGTCAAGGAGTAATTTTAACTTCCTCAGCACATGTAGGAGTAAATACATTTATTCGTAAATTAATTTCATCATCATCAATAATTAATATCACAAGCTGGAAATTTTAATAAAGAAAGCAAACACGACTTCTCATTTACACTAACTTAAAACGTGAGAGTAACCTTACTGAATTATCCTGGCATGAGATGGCAGCCAGACTCTTCATGAATAAAAGAATAGTTTATAACAGAACACAATGCCCAGTGATGAAAAGAGTATGTGGAGAATAAGTTATCAGAAATTAGAAACAGACATATCTTTAGGTGAATTCATATAGCCTTAACACTAATTTGAATAAGAATTATTTTAATACCACTGAATACAAAATCATCCCCAGAAGATGAAAGGGCTTTGTTCAGGGCAGCATTAATGCACAGCAGCTCTCTTCCTTCAAGCAAGAAAGGAATAAAAAAGGGTGTGCAATTTTTAATGCTGCCTGGGTTCAAATCTTCCAGCTTTTCTGAGCACACATTTGGTTTTGTAGTGTGAGCTTGTTGGGGCCTCCCTCTTCACCACTTTCTCCTCTTTGGTGCTTCCCACAGATTATGTTATAACTTACATTTTGAGTCAAGTCGTTCTTAGCCATTAAGCAGGAATGCATCTCCCATTATAGAAACAGAGCTAATTTACCTTACACCATGTTTGCAAGAGACAGCCCAAAGAAGGCCACCGCACTTCATGATGCTTTACGAATAGCTCAGCTAAGGGGCTCAGACAGGAGCAGCCTCCACAAAAGAATTAACAGGATAAAAGAAAGGACGCAGCTGGAGGAGAAAGAAGGGAAAGCAAAAAGAACTTTAGACAGTAAAATAACGCATGGTAGGCAGAACAACTGAGGCGGTCTTGTGAATCATTGCTGTTGTAGTAGCACTATAATAAGCATACTCAATTCTGACCTAAGATACAGTAAAGAGGAGAACAAAAGAACAATATATTTCCAGAAATGAGCAGTCAAATAACAATTTTCAGTCCTGTATTTGATGTTCTACATGCAAATGATCCCAAGAGAACCTCCAGAAAGTTACCTATGCCTCCTTGCTGCATCTTTACTGTAAGAAAGAAAAGATATTTTTGTAGCCAGTCCTTCACGTATTGCCAGGAGTCATCTGTTAGCAGAGCAAGTTATTCTTCTGGGGCAAGTAGCACTTTCTCTGTTACGCATTACTAATTAGCTCCAAGCTGCGGGTCAGGGTTAGCACAGAAGACTCGCAATGCAAAAACATTGGCAAAAATATTCACTGAGCCATGCGAATGACTGCTGCCAGCATGGAGACAATAACTCCAATGTTCTTAAAAGTGAATTGATTTCAGAGACATCTCAGAGGGTCCAGGAGAGAATAAACGGTAACACTTTTGCAAATTCAGCTTGTTTTCTGCAGTTCAAGAGGGGTGGTCTTTTTTCTTCAGTGTTTTTTTTTCTTCAAAAGAAGGGATGTTGAGCTGTACTCAAGCTCAGATCTTGATATTTTAAGCAATAACTTACTGTATGCTAGTTTTAATGCAACTACCCAATTGAATAAAGCTTGAAGAAACACGTCCTGTTAAAAGGTCTGGAACAAAGAGGCACAAAAATGGGAATATGCCATCTGATGATGGGTCGTGTTATTAGCTATTTAGATGTGTATTTTAGAAGCCTCGTTTTCCAGTTCTCCTTAATCCCAGAGCCTGTAGGAATGGCCATAAAGCCTCTGCTGCTGATATCGCATGACTCGTCTCTTCTTCTTTCTAGCTCCACAAAGTTGTCCAAGCTGCTGAAAATAGAATCCCATGATCTCCTGCCTTCAGGTACAAGACCACTGGAGAATACCACTGGTAGCACTGCAGGGCAGTAGAAGCAACAGAGCTCTGATCTGTACTGAGGCAGTAACACTGAAGTCTGTTAGTAGCATGAAAGAACAGGCCTGCCAGTCTGCTCTTCCTACATTGCATCATCCTCCTCCCCATGGAGGACTGGTAGGGACGAGGAAATGCTGATATTGTCCTTGAATGCACTTCATTGCAGACCACATGGCTTGACACTGGGAAATATTTCATATCCATATATTTGTTCTAATCAGCATACAAAGACTTTCTCTGCCATTAAAGGTTGTATTTGCAGCTTTTGCTTTTTGAAACCTGACTAGCAAAAAAACATTTCTTTCTTTAGGTGCCACATCACATTCATTCACATTGTAAAGCCACACTCAAAAGGAAACACTGAACTTATGATCTCAAAAATAAAGTTAAAAATTCACTCAGAATAACACACATTTCAGTTCAAGTCAGCAATATTATATCTGCAGCCATCTAGAACACACTGAGCAAAGCAACCCAGAATAAGTTGGAAAGCAAAGAATTAAAGCTTAACAGTGTTATGAGCACTGTTCATTGAGAGAGAAGGAAGAAAAGAGTCAGTGCTCTCAAACTGCACCACTAGATGTAAAGGTCTGCTGTTCACCAGACTTCCTGGTCAGTCAGCAATTACTCTACTTGCAGCCCTCAATCGCTTCCATTTGATGTCGTCACTTCCATTCTGCTTTATTGTTCTTACCCATCTTCTCTCCACCTGTCTTTCTAGGGTGTCTTTCCAGTCCATACATTTCTGCAGGTGCCAAACAAGCTCAAATACAGAGACTCTCCTATGACACTACTAACATCACACAACAGCTTTTTGCTAAGAGTTCTTTGATTTATAGAGACTATGTCTAAATTCCCAAGTGAAAAAAAATTAAGAATATAGCTTGAATTGGATACAGTGAAATACATAACAGGGTTAGGTTTGAACTGGAAGACATTCAACTTTAAGTTTCAGACCTACTTCATCAATGTCATCAACTGTTTTATTTAATTGTTGCAACACTGGTGTCAGCCTACTGCGTTTATCTGGGAAAAAGCATTTTAGAGTTTTCCTTCTCAATTTATTTCTTGCTGACATTTATTAAATACTCAGGCAAATTTCTTTTCATATATGTAAATGAGCTCACACAGGAAACAGAACCAGGTACCATTCCAACTTCAGTTTTTGTCCAACCTAAATCAATACATACTCATGAGTTTATTTTTCCCTCTTTTAAAAGAACAAGAATACTAGCTCTGGTGTTAACAACCTTTGAGTTAAATTGCATTTACTTTACAAGCAAAACTTAAAGTTCACTGAGGTCGTGGGGAAAGAGCAGCAAAGGCAGAAGCCCCTGATAACATGCAGTCTCTCCAAACACACGCTAAAACAAAAGATTTGTCCTTAAGTTTTCCACCTGTGAGTGGGTTTAACAGATCAGACCCCATACATCCTTAATGCTTCCCTCTTTGGAATCAGTCCCATTTTCCAACAAAATTTAATTTTTTGTTTCGTTTTTACAAAGATTAAAAACTGACTGACAATTTAATGTGGAATTATTGCCTCCAACATTTATCCTGCTGTTGTTACAGGCTCAGATTTGTCTGCAAAGCAATTTTCCCAGAAGGTACAAAATTCATAGGTCACTTTAAGAGCCCTCTGCACTATGACAAATTAAACATGGAACATTTCACAGAGAATCCCAGTTTCAGCCAACAAGTCTTTTTTGTTGACCTATCCTGGAACATTCTTATCATTAAATCAGCCTAAGGCTCTAGAAAATAAGCTGAAAATCCATTTACCTGGAAGTTATTTCTCCAGAAATCCTTCCTGCTATAGCCCTTTAGAAAGTTGTATGAATAGTTTGACAGGGAGGGCAGATGAAGGAGGAAACTGTCATTTACACATCCATGGTTATCTATACATTCCTCTGAAATCTTCAGCTGATTGATACAGTGAGGTTACACTATGCAACAACTCCTTAGCTAATATCCTTAGCTTGAAGTTAATTTTTGCCAAGCCTAATGAAGGGACCTTGTGCCCAGTTTTCCTACTTATTCCCAAATACATCAGCATTTCCATAAAAAACAAAACATTTTCAACCTATTCATTCTGCATCTCAAATTTAAGAGACTGCAGGGTGCCTACCAGTATCACTATGCAAGTTCCAACTAACACATACTTTAAAACACGCACAAAAAAAACGCACTGAGGATGCAAAATCCTCAAGTCAGAAGCATAATGATTTTGCATGATATTGCATGCAAGATGTAATTAGTGCACTGCTCCAAGACCGTCAAAGGAAAGTTTTGGTGTGAATAACAAAGGGCACCTGGGTTCTGACATACTGTCTTGTTAACATGTTAAAAGACAGGGAAAAACTAATAGCTAAATATCTCAAAATAAATCTGAATAGCCTACAGCACAAGAGCCCAATCCTTGCAGTTTACATATCATGGTAACTCTTCTTACAGTTACCACTAATTTATCAGTGCATGACCCTTCAGACATACTTTAAAGAAAAATTCACCATTAAAAGCTATTAAATATAAGACTGCTTATTTTGTGGTGCCTGAAAGATCACTATACAAGTTGGTTATATAGTTCACCAGAGAGCTAAGCCAGCCTCAAGGCCAGGATTTGCATGTTTACACACAGGTTAGCAGTGCCCTGAAGGTACCACTGACTGCTCTCACCATTTGTACTGCAACCTGTCCTCTACTAGATTAAAGGCAATTGAATTCACACCCAAGACTGCACTTACTTTGAAACACATTTAAAGACCTATGCAGCATGCACCTAATGTAATTACACTCTACATCATACTAACAACCCCCATCGTCTTCCCACACCTTCATTACCAAGAGGCCTCCTGGTACAAATGTAGGAAGGTTCAGTAAAGTGCGTTAATATTGGTGGAACAACCTGGAAGAAAGGAGTTGTGTAACCCTTTAACAGTAGTTTTTTGAAAAGTACTTCCCCAATTTTGGAGATGATAGTGAGAAGAACAGAAGAATAAATTAATGAATAAAAATTCCTTTTCACAGTTGGGTTCATAATACAGTACTTCATGAATCAGCATCACAAGCATTGAAAGTTATCACTGATTTCAGTGCTAAAAAAGAGAAGATGTCTTATTTACTTCTTAAATAGTAGTGCATTTGCACATATATCATCATTATTACTATACAACCTCTTAAATACTAACCAGAAAGTTACTATTGTATCATAAATCCTCAGTACTTTCATGAAACAAAAACTGAATATATGTTCCTCTTCAATTAACTTCTGATTAAAATATTTTGTTTTTTTTTTTTTTCCATGTTGTGTGTGCCTGCTTAAAGGAACACCACAATACTGTTGTTTGGTTTTGCTACCAAATTCTGCAGTTCCAGCCTCTGTCTCCTGCAAAATGGGCACAAAATTCCTACCTCCACATAACTGCTGGAGAGCTTAACTTTTCTAAATTACTTCTAACTCCTTTAACAAAGCATTAAATAATTGATTGAAAAGTGAAGTCACAATTGACATGTAAAAAACGGTTGAGAAATCAGTACTACTCCTTCACTGATAAACTGATGGCCAGGAAATTTTGCAATAGATTGCATTGAGACGCACAAAGATAAAGTTAACATTAATCAATTAATTTACTCAATTTTCTCATCGTCTTTTATTAAGGCAGATAGGAACAATATGGTCAAGCTGTACCAAACAAACTGATTATTCAAGTTGGTTAAGACTCCTTAGTTTCTAAATATGAAAATATACTAATTAAGACAAGGCTTGGCTTTTTTGTTTTATTAGTAGTAGTGTGGAATTAAAAAAATACAACTCCACAGCAAATAACCTCCACAGACTGGAGGCAAACACAGTTAGAACTTATCAACTTAAAACACACTTTTTCCCCTGTTCTATGGCTCCTCTCCACACCCAGCTCGACTGGCCAAATGAAGCATGAGAAACTGTGTACCAATGGTACTGAAGTTGCACTATATGCTGGAACCCACGAGCTTCAGGACACTCCTCTTTGATGGGCCTCTAACAAGCTTTCAGCACAGACTCACTGTGCAGCCTGTAGCTTTTGCAGTTATGCTTTCACTCCTTATTTTGCTTTCCCAACTCCTTACCAATTCTCAGGAGTTGGTGGACTTCGCAGCATTGGGCAGGGGGTTTGAATGCCTGTATGTACCATGAAGTACTGCTGCTGTTGAAAGAACTGTTAAGCTTTGAAGAGAAGCAGCAGGCAAAGCTGCTAAAATACATATTTAATTCACAGCTATAATTGCACTGCAACACTAGAAACTGAGAGAAGCCAGCAGGAGACACAGCCCCTACACCCAGACATCGCAAGAAGTGTTTTGAAAAATTTGGTTCTATATATCGCTTTGAACAATGTAGAGGTGCTTAATTTTAATTACCACCAGGGTTCTGAGAGCACAGATGGATGCCTGTTAATTGAAGCTACCATGGTAAATCAAAAGAATAAATCAAATATCAGCCTCCCACGAACATTCAAAGTAAAAAATGGTAGTGAGTTTCAGAAGCAAGGAAGGAAACTGTTGTCAGTGAAAACAGCCACTGAAGATAAAAGACCTCTGCTGGGAGACAACGAGCAGTAACAACTCTGTCTTATCAAGAAGAAGCTTGTCAGCCCAGTCTGTAGATCAGAAGAACAGCCATAAGCCAGTGAGATGCACTGTAGGGACCGATCAATTCAGTCAGGTATTGTCTTAAATCCAGTAGCAACACAAACAGCAATGCAAGTTACATCTCCAGAGGGAGATGCACGAAAAATTTAGTCAACATTTATGAAACTGAAGACTACTGAGAAAGATCAGTTTTCAAGCTGTCTTGACCACAGGCATGAAATGGGAAAGTGAAGACAACAAAATGTGAACAGCTAGATGAATTTCCATTAACATCCTCTACTAGGTTTCAACAGTAGATATTCAAATAATTGATTGTTGATTTAGTATTCCAGTGGAGTGACAAATTCATTGCCCTGAAAACTTAAATCATGAAATACTGAATATTAAAATAATTTTTGCAGACACTACCATGTGATTTCTTCAACACTAACAACATCAAATACAAGGACAGATTCCTGCTAGAGTCAGTACTCACAGTCATCAACATCTTGCTGAAAATATGCCAGCCAACAGCCACAGACTGTAGACAGTTAATAAACACAAGCCTGAGATAAGCTGAAAAACCCTTCACGATCTCTCCTCACACTTGGCAGCACACTCAAGAAATCGCCCCACTAACTGTTCTGGCACGTGCTGCGCCAGCAGAGTCCTATGATAGCCTCCTTGTTTTGTGCCTTTTGCTTGGTTTATTTAACAAGACAAGAGCAGTGCTGTTCACAATACACCCCAAAGCAAAACTCTCCCTTTGAGGCTATTTTATTCAGAGAACAGATGTGGCAGCTGCAGCTGAGCTGCATTACAGTATCTGGATATGAAGAGAAAGATACCAAGGAAAGCAGACCACAGATACAGAAATGGATTCACAAACAAGACAAGGTTCCACAAAAAACCAACAATAACAGGCCTATCTTAACAAGACTCATTAGTTGTGTCCTTAAAATACAAAGCCTGGGTAAACAACAGTGCTCAGTGTAGGAAAAGAAAGGATTCTACAAGTGAATATTTCTAGTTACAGACAGCATGGGAAGAACAAGATGAATAGCAAGCAATATGGACAAACATCATATATAGGATTTGTAGATTATTCTACGTAAGTTACTATTCTACCATAGGGAAAGATCTCATCCTGTTCATAAAATAGTTGCATCATTTTCTTTTCTATAAGAATGGAAAAGAAGTCTTTAGGGGAAAGTCCATAGATAAGGCTCAAATACAATATCACCACAGTGTCTTCAGTAGAAAAAAAAAAAAAAGAAAAAAGAAACCACCACATAAACTGCAGCACCTTATGATCTTACCAGAAAAGAGCATCTGTGCAAAACTAAGCTTTTGTACAGCTATTTTAATAGTATAGGAACTCTTGAGCTATAAAAGCAGGCTGAGCAAAGAAAAGATGGCTAGGTTTGCATTACAAAGTATAGTCAGAACCTCTCCAGACCTGGAAGCAGCATAAACACATCATTGCAGCCTTCTATTTAGGCTAATTAGCTCTGCTGAGGAGGAGGGTATGTTTGCAGAGGTGAAGCGCAATGTTAATGCAGTTATGCTGTTTCTGGGACCCACCTCGTTAAGCAATGTACTATGTAGACGCATGCAAAATGATTCTGGATAATAGCCATGATTCCTCCTAGGTGTGCCTGTGAACGGAGATGAACTTTCACATTTGATTTTTAACATTTCATTTTTAAAATCTGAACAAAAACAACCAAAATAACTCAAAAGGTCAAAGCCCAAAAAGACTGAAATCCCACTAATTTCTGAGTTATAGGACAACTTAAGATATTTCTAAACATAGCATCTGTAATATCTTTCCTCAGCTGTTTTCAATTCCAAAGTACTGCCTTCACAGAATAAGTAGATTACCACCACACATTATTTGCTGGTCAAATATTAAATATTCTGTTTTGGGTTGTATTTTTAATGAGATATTTATGACACTCTGCAGAGCTGTGCACGTCATTAGTTTGTCTATTAGTCATTAGCTGCATCTAGATGTCTACCTATGCAATTGTGCCCACAAATCCCAGAATTAAATACTAAAACAGAAAACACACCCACGAGTACCCAAGCACTCTAATTAATTGTTCTTGCCTTAGGCTCAGTCTGAAGCCCAGTTGCAGATGGCTTCCAAATTTCAATTACTAATAGGAAAAAAAAATTTTACTTATTAGCCTATCCTGTCAGCTTCCCCACATCCCATTAACTACTTACAAGATGCAGAGCACTGGCAAACTCAAAGCAATGCTGGGGCAAGAACTCCCAGGGGAAAAGCAACCCAGAAGATGTGGCTGCTTCACTCCTGGGATTATGAATACATTTTAACTGCTGCCAAACACAGTCCTTAAAGCAGGGGACAAACTCAGTACTCTAATTAGTAGGCTATGAAGCCAAAGTCTTTTTTTTTTTTTTTTTTTTTTTTTACTTCCCCTCCCCCAGTGCTACAATAATGCACTTTTTTTTTTTTTAAAGTCCTGTCCCAGTTTTAAGTAGTAATTTGAGACACTGGAAGTCAAGACAGTACCTCTTCAACTTTAGACTGATTGCTAGAAAAAATTCCTACTAAGAAAGGAATTGACCTACATTTCCTACTCCCTCCATAGATGCTCCAGCAGCTTGGCTATCTACAGACTACAGTACTGTTCAGTATCCTTGGGAATAAACAAAGCATCTGCCCAGTTTGCACACCTGACCTGGCTTTCAAGAGAAGCAGGAGTTGATATAAAGCTTAGCCTTACCACTTTCAGAGGGTAGCAAGGCACCTCCCAGTCCAGCCTGCCAGAGCCGGTCTCACTCAGCCCTTCCTTCCCACTACAGAGAAGTTTTACATCTTCAATACAATGCAGACAGGCACAAGCAGGGAAAAGGAAGAGATGCTGGAGCTGTGTGAAATGTAGGGTTACTGCAGAGGACATGAACTGCAGCTTCAAAAATGACCAAGCTTGCCGTAGTACAGTTCTATTCCTCCCATACCTTATGTATTTCTGCATAACCCAGAACACTTCTGAGTTCCTGAGAAACACCGTTTCTGGTCTCTGCATTACAGTAATTTCTTTGCTTCACTCTTTTTCTCTAATATATTTCAAGCTTCTTCCAATAAGCCAGTAGTCAAAAAGTAAAACGTACTTCTCCCTCCCTCCCTGTTTCTATCAAGTTCTCTTACAAGTCAGCCACTCTTCCTACAGACTAACTCCGTGATACCAAGCAGTGAAGATCTTGAAGGCCCACAGTATCCTTCTAAGAACTCCAATGGAAGTAACTAAAGCACTGGTTCATGGCTGCAAGAGGGCAGATCGCAGACAGCTCACAATAGGATAGACATCAATTACGGGGATCATTCCAGGGATCTAGTTAAGCTATAAGAAAATTAGCCAGAGACAGTTTCCAACACCAATTAGATCAACTGAAATTATGTACTGGAAACTAATGCTCAGTACTCAAAATTTCAGCTAAAATTACTAATCTAGTACTAATGGAAAAAAAAGCACATATGCCCAGTATTGAGTATCAGCCTGCTTGCAAAAGCAGAAATCCAAACTCTGAACATAAATATGGGCAAAGAGAAGTAATCTTGCTTACCAATTAAAAGATCATTTGCATAATCACCAGCTGGAATTCAAATGCATTTTCTCCCCTTTAGAGAATGGAGACAACCTTTCCCTCTGAACAGAGTGAATATGCCTTCAACAGCTATTAACTGTCTTGTTTTGAGTTACATCTAGAATGATCTCTACTTACTGCTCTAAATCAACTCCAAATATGCTCTCTGATGGGACCGTTCTTACCTGATTGCTGTCATTACTGTTAGTCTTCTGTTTCTACTACTTATTCTGAATCTTATCTTTTCTATTAGTCATGGATAAGTTTTTCATAGATGTCAGCAACAATACAGTGGAAAAAGTCATTAGACAACAAAGCATCATCCAAAAACGCAAAGTCACAAAGCCCAACGAGTCCTTCTAGCTTCCAGACACGGAACCCAAAACGTAAGCCACGATTCTGAGTCTGCTCAGCTCTGAACAATGAGAATGAACTTCCCATAATGTCCATCATGCAAGAGCTGAAGGATTATTCTGCAGGAGACTGCAAGTAAGTTATTTGCTGTAGGAAAGCAGTGAGCATCATCTCTCTAGATGAATCATAAGAGGCACTGCTAAGGCAGTCTGTTCCAGTTGTACTCTAACCCTATACTCAATCTGCATTTTCATTCTGAAAACTAAATTGTTTTTCCACTTCAATTTAAAATTGCCCAAGGCCAAAAGGCTTCCATTTGCTGACTTCAAACCCCATTTTTGGAATTACATCCCTATGAGATCAGCTAACCAGGTACATGTAGATTAAACTGTATTTAATAAGCTGTATGGTAAACAAAATCCATATACTTCACGTCACTTCTGCTGGATGAATTACTGTAATGGACACTTGCAAGAAATCAAGTCAGCTATGCAGTTATTACTCAATAGCTTTGTAAGTAAAATTCAGTTTCACAAGCATAGTTTAACTCCTATATATGTGTATGTATATATTTCTCTCTTTCAATATAAGTGACTAAATTATTTCAATAGCTAAAAATACCTAGGCCTTCTCAAGGGATGAGTTTAACCCAGCAATTCTTTTATGCCCCCTTCAGGTTTAGCAGTGTTTCAAAAGAAAAGATTTATTTTGAACAGATATTAACCCTTTCATGAGCCTATTACAAAGAAATCGGATTCTAACACTATAGTTGGTAAGGTATCTAGTCCATTCATTGCAAGTCAAGTACCCTCAATTAATTATTCGCCTGAAGTATTTTCATATTCAGTACATTAGCACAGGTTTATTCAGATGCTATCATTCAAAATAACCTTTCTAGTAAAGGAAGCCTCAGCAGTTAAAGTTCTCAGAAAGACTGATGTTGTTCCACTGAGATAGCTTGGTATTTTCAAATGCTTTGGAAATTACACTTATTACTTAAGGAATAGTTATTCACATTGCTCTTCACCCACAGGTATACATCATATGAATACGAGTACAGTAAAAAGGTAGTTGCAAAGCGTGTACAGGCTTTTATATTAGAAAACCTCAACATTGTATAAGCAGCCATGTGTCTTTAGGCTTCACAAACGAAGGAAAAAGTTTGCTGAAGTTCAAGCTACTTTGCTCAAAAAAGTATTACACAAAGAGCTGCAGAATCAAGTTTCAAAGCAGATAAGTAGAATTAAAAAAAACAAAGTTAGGGTCTAAAAATAAGAACTTTTAGCCTTAGTACCAGATAAAGAAAATCAAAATTTATTATAACAAGTACTGAACACCACAGATGTATATAATGCATTTGGATTTGATCTGGAACCCAGTTCTGGAACATATGCTAGACTTGATTTAGTGCACATTAAGTAGATTACTAATATAGTTTAATTCATGTTATTTACAACTGTGAGAGCTTGATGATAAGTAGAAAACAAATTATACAAGTTTATTACACTCTTTCACTGATACCAATGAGTGTTTATAATGAGAGTTATAACCACAGAAGACTAAGAGAGGTGGACAGAACTGCTTTGCTGGTTCAGCATCCAGAAACACAGCAGATGTCCCTCATAGTGATGAGGCACATTATGCAGACAGGATTGTCTGAAGGGTACTGGCGATGCACTATGCTGGGCTTCCCTTTCTGAAGCTGATCTACATACTCAACTCCGCAACTCATCAACTCCGTCACTGAACGCTTTCAATCAGGGCAGCATGCCACACAAACAAAAAGCCTGAACTGAGCAGACGGCTGTTGATTCTTAGAAGACTATGTGTACCTGTGCCTGGTGCTCCAGATGCATTCAAGACTATCTGAATTCACAGAAATCTGGTTTTGCGCTGTTCATTAGGCTGCCATAGATGGTCAGTACCTCTGTCAGCCAGAAGCAGTTTTATTCCACAGTTGTATTCCATAATCATTTTCTTTCTTCCATAACAATCCCAATGATCTTGGTTACTTTTAAAGCTGGGAAGATGTAGAGCACATCATGCGGCTGCCTTGAATCCTACTAACAAATCAACTTGAAAGAAATGCTAACCCTTTCTGGAAATTGCTCACACTAGAAATTTCCAAGGCAAAAAATCCATAAATCAGTGCTTCTCTAAGAACAGAAGTGATTACACAAGATTCCAACTTTGTTATTCATAGGAAAATTCTGGATGTAAAGATCTACACATTACCAGAATCAAGTTACACTGTTTTAAGAGTAAAGAAAACCTATCAAGGCAATAGTATCTATCCTCTTAAGCCACTCGTTATTCTAGATTATTAACTTCATAAACATCCTGCTTAAAAGTTGAACATTCGGGGCAACTTTTAAAACTAAACTTGTGAAAAACTGATCCTAGATATCACAGCGTTTTCTTGGGTTTGCTAATCTTGAGATTCTTTAAATTAGCTTTTATTGTTGTCAGTTACACCCCACTAATACATTTGATCATCATTTTTGTACTAGAAACAGATATTGCATCTGAGTTTCTAAACTAGCGCATTGGGAGTTTTCTGAAAGCTCAAAAAAAAAAAAAAAAGAAAAGCTTTTCAGAGGAAATTCATCTTTTGCTTGCCAAGGGGATCTCAGCCTCAGGATTGAGTCAAAGATGCTGATTAGGCAGCTGGCACCAGAAGCTCACACAGTGCTTTGCTTCTCCTCTGGTGAGTCTCCCTGGACAGCCCCTTCAGGCACAGTAAGGAACGTCCATTGCTCACTGGAGAGCAGGAATCCTGGTTAAAATTTACTTAGTTGTAGCCATTTGATGTAGAAAATAATGGTATTGTACAATCAAAGGTACATCACAAAAACAACTATCCATTGTGATGGGCAACATGCATGCAGTAGGAGTGGGTTTCACATATTCCCAGATAGGCTTGGATTTGGCATTACTACAAATCTGATAAACATCATCCAGAAATATTCACCCTTCAATGAACTGATAGGGCCATTCATTTTTCAGCCCCATCAAATAACCAGCTGATTTTGCTATATCATCTACTGAACATTTCTACTCCCCATCAGAACTGAACATCCCACTGAAAGAGATGCACTCAGTAAAATCAGATGCATTGTCTAATGAGTCAGTGCATGGCCCATTACAGCTAAAGCCTTGCCTCTCATTTTGCATTCTGAAATGCAAGGCATTTTGTGATGAATATATTTAAGAATAAAATACACAATCAAATCTGAATCCTGATTCATAGCAATAACGGAAGTATCTTTAATCATTTCTCTCAGTCAATCTGCATATTAAAGGCTCTTTTCAGGTTTTTAACAGCAAGAAAAAAAGAAAGCAAGCATATTTCAATACTAAAAAAAAGCTCTACCCCTACCCACATGTCAGTCATATGAACAGTCAATGCTGTAGAGAGGGAACAAGGTGCAAGTTGCATCTCCCCTCTTCACAGCCTGATTTGTTCATTCTCCCTAGGAGATTCTGGCACAAATATTTCCTCTTGTCCAAAGAGATATTTCTAGCATCAACTACTTGATAGCAGCCAGACTGAGCTACTCCCTAGGAAAACATTGAGGTCATTACTTAACTGGATCACAGACTGTAATCCATTACTGAAACAAATATTGCAAGTGAACCAGATAAATCAACTCTTTAGCTGGATGCATCCACTCCCTAAGCAGTTGTAGCTCTTTCCAACTTCACTGTATTGACTTTCTGACAAGAGATATCACTGCAGTGAAATCATGATGAAGCAGCAGATAAGAAAGCAAGAGCGCCAGATAAGCACCATGAATCCCTACAATGCCCTAAAAATAACAGTAGCATTCAGGAAACTTATTGCTTCTATAGAGCAAAAAAGTAACTAAAGTACTGTGGAAACACACAGCAAAATTTCTCCTTACTTTCTTGTAAAGCAGGCTAGATCACCTTACATTCCTGCTAGGACTAGAAGCGTTCCACTGTCCCCCAGAAGCTCACTTGCAAACACTATCCCCACTGCATGGGCGCAGATGACTGTAGAACTCTACAAGGTGAGGGATGTTCTGAAACAATTGCATAATGGAGATGCTTCTAGGATGCAGCATAGCTGCAGGTTGCTGCAAGTACCAAGGCATAAATGGCTTTATACTAGAGTAAGGCACAGTTCAAAGGGGTATCAACAGCAATACTCTGAAGAAAGCCAAACATCCAGGAAAAAGTTAAGGTTGCATACACGTGCAGTGCTGTAAAACTATGAAAAGCAAAACAACAACAGTATAGTAGCAAAGTCCTAAGCTGCAGCAAGTGAGGATATGCTCAAATGTGGCAGCCATGGATAAAGAAACAAAGGAAAGAATCTGCTTACCCTTAAAAGGCCTCAAGTACACAGGGATCTCCAGCAAGATATTCTCACCTCCACTGTGAACCCTTAAAAGAGGTCTGGGAAGGGGTAGATCCTGGCTCCACCCCTTCCAATCACTCTGGTACATTGCATGCACCTGAGCTCCCCAAGGTTGGCCTTGCCCTCCCACCAGGTACTCAATCAGTATTTCAGGCCATGACTCAGCATCGCTTCTACAACATCTGAAAGCAATTATTGGAGATTTCAACCCCACTTCAGGGAGTGGGAGCATATACTTTACAGACTTCTCAGTTTAACAAAAAGGAGGAAGAGTTAATATGCAAAATGCTTCATTAAAAGAAAAAAGATGAGAAATCTATACAAAGGGAATATTTGCCATCTCTTTATCTAGCCTCCATTACAAACCCAAAGTGAACTCTGTCCATGCCTCGACTCCCAGCCCTCACATTCAGAAATTTATTTTGCCCAATAGGATCTTACTGTTACACGCACAAATGGAAGTGATCTTGATGTCTACTCCTCCAATACCACATCTTCTGTGTGGCCTCCTAATGCACCTTCCATTCCCTGATGATTTACATCAACCTAGGAAATACCCTTTCCTTTCTAAATTACCTTAGATACAGTTTCTCTCTTTTACTCAATAGGAGTTTATGTGAGAATTGTGTGTCTGAGTAAAAACTGCATTCTAGCTTTAAGGCAATAATATTTTTTACTAAGTATAGTTTTCAAATTAAGAGTAAGTTAAATCAATGGGCTAAAGTGCCCCATGTGCACGACTATCTCTTGCTTCTCCAGCCACTGAGCAATCTCTCATACTTCAACACCTGCCCACGTTCCGTACATCCGTAAGGCTACCGGTGCACTGCATTTTTTGTCACATTACATTTCAGTGGATGCAAACAATACACTGCTTTCTCTGAAGTACTAGAGAGTTGAGTTAGAAAGAGTAACAGCTTTGTATAACGAGATATGTAATATTCAAGTGAGAATGATCAGCTCTAAAACCAACTTTTTAGACAACGATATGGTCTGTTCTGTCAGGCACATTATCATCTCCTCACTGCCCCACTTGTTCATTTGCTCCCAGAGCACCCAGCACAGCCTGGCATTGCAGGTTGCTACCACACGTGCTCATGGCCAGCCACTGTATATCATTTGGTTATCATGGCATACTCCCTTCTCCCTGCGAGCCCACCTATTTAAATGGAAAGCAATAGTATTGATACTGACTCTCAACTCCAGGCACTAACAGCTGCTAAAGACAGCATTAGGGAGCCCTCCCCTCTCTTCTGAGCATTTTACGTGCGAGGCAGATAAGAAATAATACTGGACTTCTTGATTTAGCTTCAGTAATCTCATGTTGCTGGGAACACTTGAGACAGCACTTCTGTTCTTTAATTAAGACAATTAACTGAGTCATTTTGAGAGTTTTTAAACACAAACCATTTTAAGTGCATCATCTGCCTGCACAGCTAGCTCCTCTTTCTCTCAAGTTATGTTTAGCTTTCTATTTTTCCTTATTTCACCTTTCCACAGGGTGAAATTCAACAGCTACCCAGAAAGCTGTTACATACTATCCGTTCACAAAAAACAAATTCATCCAAGGATCCAGTGCAAGACTGATTTGTGCCCAATTCATTGCTTCAACAAAGTGTAAAAAATTATCAGGACACACATTCACAGTGGTCAGGGCAGTCAGTAAGCTATCAGCCAAGCCCCCACACACATTCTCAGTGTCTCCCATGTAGACATCAGTAAAAGAAAATGAGCCATTATTAGGCACAAGGCCTGAAGCCTGCAGGAAGGAAAAAGTCCATCAGTCTCTTGATATGATTTAAGGAACCTGTTAAAGTACACAGGCTCTACCATAATAAAAACTGGCAACCGGGAAGCATTAAACTTCAAAATAGTCTTTATTTATGTGAAAGTGGCAAAGATAAGTGGCAGGTTACCACTCACAACAAGGCTTTTACCCCAAATTGTTAATTATAGGAGAACTAATTAAGCAGCAAGGAGTCCAATCACCTACAGAGGCTGAATGACAAGTGAGGAGATGAGAGCTCACCTGCACAAGAGGACAGCGATGTCACAGCAGCCATCTCAGCTAGCAGAGCAAGGGGAGAGGCAAACTTTTAGTAGTTTACCTGGGGAAGGACTATCTTTCCTCTAAACAACTTCACAGCCAGCCTCAATAGGACTTAAAACAGCAAGGAAACGCATATATGTTTTTCTTTCTTCAGTCAGTACATCTTTGTGTGTGGAATGATTGACTCCAAAGGCTCTCCTTACCTGTAGGACAGTTAGTTCAGCTGCAGCGCATCCCTGAAGGGATGAAGATAGGAAGGAGGACATGTGCATGCGTGTGGTATCAAGCAGTGTCACGCAACCAGCAGCAGTGTACCAGTGGATCATGGTGCAAACAGGAGCTCAAAGCTGCATGCCCAGAGCCCCAGTCCTTGCCCCAGCTTCTCAGGCCAGAAGCACCTTCCTGCTGTTTCACGGGGCCTGCAGCCAACAGCCCTCAGACATCGTTGTTCCAAAGGGCCCCAGCTCCCAGCAAGCAGAGCTCTTATCATAAGTCTCCATCCTCTTCAGAACTTGCTCAACTATAGCAAATTGGTATGCCACATTACCTCACATTAACATCTCCACAGTCTGGCTCTCTTCAGACTTCAGCCCCTCAGTTACCAGCCCAAAACAGCACCCTCACAGCCCCTGGCACTCCTCTCCTCAGTTCAGGTTAGGCTGCACTCCCAGACACACTCCACCTTCACCCACAAACCTCACCAGATTAGCACCCCATAGCACAGCCGTCCTCACCCACCCCATTACCACAGCACAGTCATCCCAACTTACCTCTGTCATAGCAGAGTGCCACGTGAGCTTCTCCTCATGCAGCAGCTTCTCCTGGGAACTGCAGGTTCCGTACATCTATCTTGCTTCTCATTTCTTGTTTCCCTGCACTCAAGAAACAGCTGTGTCCCAGCCAATGCACTTTGAAGGTTTACCATGCCTTCTACAACACACCTGGGCACAGCAGCCTTGCCACCTCCATCCCTTTGGTAGAGCACAGCAGCCCACTGCACCCAGACCTCAGGGCAGCTCTTAGTCACCTTCCCGCCAATTTCCAGCAGTCCAAAGGCTGCAACAAATACCCCCAACCCTTTCTTATTAGAGGGACCAAATCCTCATCACCCCAAAAACCAATTTCACTCCAGTCAAGAGAAGCACCACCCAACACTTTCTCTCTCCAGAGACCTCCCTGAAGAAGACTGCCTCCCCCTCCCCTGCTGGGCCAGGCACTCAGCCAGCTGCTGCCCATCAGGACAGTGGGTAGGGCAGCCCTGAAATGAGTGCAGCTGGGCCAGGCTCCTGCACCCAGCAGGACACAGACACACATGGACACAAACAAAAGATGAGGGAAGGGAAGACTTCTGGTTTTGCCCCATTTTTTCCCAAAAGACTTTTATCTCTTCACAAAGGCAAAAGGGTTAAACAGCAGGTCTCCTCAATTTCTTCAGATGGACCTTCTCCACCTGCAGTTGATTCCTAACTAGTGCTTCTGTGGCACTGCATCCAAAGGTTGAGGTTAATTCTCTGGCACGATACTAGATAAAACATTTCTTTATTAAAGCATCTTAGGATGTGTGAGATGGGCCCTATTCAGGAGGTTTCCTGGATTAAAGCAATGTAGCAGATCTCCTCTGGACAGAAGCCACGGCATTAAACTTTTATGCTGAGTATTTTCACCTCCCCTCAGCATGAGAGAATATGAGATTAGAGACCAGATGTTAAACTCCTACAAAATAAAAGCGTTAAGGTCAGCACTGTCTGTGTCTTCCTCATTCCCACAGTGAAACCAAGGAACACAAATAACTCCTTCCCACCACTTCTACATTACTGCTGTAGCAAAATCTTTTTGTAATGAATATCCTTTATCACTGCTGGCACTGATGTTCTGAGCTGGAGCTATAGCCAGCAGAGCAGGTGAAAAGCACATCACACCCCAGAGATCAGCATCCTTCAAGGCCCAGCTCTGCTCTGGCAGTCAGAGCTCCAAGGATGAAAGACATCACATGTCTCCAGTCACCCCAAGACGGCACTGGTGGAGTCAGATCTATGTATTGCATTTTAAGAGAAGAAGAGGGCTAGCAGATATAAGGAGTGTCCTGAGGAGTCAGTCACCAACACACGGACTAACTTAGTAGTCCTAAGAACACCTGCTCACTGAGTGTGTCCAGTTTTAGTCAATGGATCAGATAACATGAGAGTTAAAGGTTCAATATCAGACCGTACAGCAAGTATCCATAGAAACAATCAGTGGCTAACAATCAAATACTGAAAATGACTCTGAAAGTTATATGAACACTACTATGTCCCTTTTCCATTCTACAACTCCTACGATAAAATGTTATGAGACACACACGGCTTGAAACAGATAATTACTGATAATCCTGACTGGTGGGAGAAGCAACCATCTGGCAGATGAAAAATAAGAAGGTGACAAGAATTTAGCAGACAAGGGTGCTTCCTAATAATTCATGCATTGAAGTCTGAGCAAATATTTAGACAAAAGGTCAACAATTCTATTTCTATCTAAACCCAAAACAAATTAGGAATCCAAAAGTATTCAAATAATTATGAAAACTATTGCCATTTGAAATTCATCTTAATATAAATCGGGAAATCTAAAACTGCCAGCATTGGAAGTGAGGAACTCATTCCATACACAGTGATTAATAACAAATGGTTACAGCACACAGCATCAGCACATTTCATCTTATATACTCCAAGTTTTATCCTTTCTGCTTTCAGCATGCAAATGCTTTTGTTCATCCTTGTCTGACCTTGTTTCAATGTATCATTTGCTCCTTTCCACTTTCCTTAACAGTGTCTCTTCCTTCTTAGAAAAAAAAAAAAACAAAAACAAAAACAACTCCTGGTGGGCTCTGCTTTGCATTCCTTTCCTTTCTTCTAAATGAATTTATTTGCCTCTGCTCTCCTCTTTATCGCTCATGGGTAAAACAAGGGACATTGCTGGTTGCAGTGTTCTAATTATGAATTTTTCCACAGATCACTACTTGCTAACCGTTTTGCTGCTGGCCCTTTTAAACAGCTGAGCAGCAGCCAACAAGAAGTTTATGTAACATAATTAGCGATCGGGGGACAGTTGTGCCAAAGCATCGTGGTACACCATCAGGACAGCAATAGATTGCTCAGGGACTACGCAGTCTTCCAAGACCCACAAGGATAGAGCCTGGAGTAACCTGGTTTGACCTTGATCTAAGCCGAAGTTTGGACTTGAGACATTTTGAGTCCTCTTCCAACATGCATTTATGAGTCCACCATTTTTGGAAGCATCCTGAAATATAGCTTCCACCACCTCCTGCAGGATACTAGCATTCCAACGAAAATGATATGAAGGCATTCTTGAATGTCCTACTCAAAGCTTACTAGCATCTTTTGAGCCCTTACAATTGTAGCTATAGGGTTCCAGTTAGCAACTTCAGCTCCCACTAATGTCATTAGAAAAAGTTTGCTCAGCAGCTGCTACCAGCCTGCCTTACTCAGAGTGCTTTATTAATAATTTCTCATTTGGAGAGTTCCTCCAATCAGATCTTTATCTTTTTTTCCAGCAAGAAAGACCCATTTTCATTCAAAACTCCTTGGAATAATGCTATATTTAGCCTGTGGTACCCTCAGGCTATCCTGGCTACTTACCAACTTTTATGATAGGAACAAAGAGATGGTAATCCACTGCTCAACCTCAATTCCCATCCCACCACCTCGCTCATAAGAAGAATATTCTTACAGTAGACAATGAAGCAGGTGCCAAAATCTCACTTGCATCAGTGGATTGGGGAAGTCCCTCCTTGTGCTACATATATCTTTACATGCATTTTACAAGTTTTGTGTTCCACTGCGTAAGTAGATGACTCTGCAGTCCTAATTCTCCCATTTGTAAACCCATTTATAAACTATTTTCATACTTTTTGTGGTATTGTGGATGCTGGCTCTTCATCCATCAAGGGAAGACAGAGCACCTTAATATTTCACATTGACAATATTTTTGCATTGATCCATATGTTAAACACTCAGTTATGCAGATATATTCTTGTGATCCTTTCCTGATCTCCTGATGCACAGGTGTGAAGAGCTGCAACCGCCTCTCCAAAAAATAAACACATGGAAGCTTTCCAACTTGCAAAGTTACAAGTCTGTATTTTAGAGGCTCTATGCATTTTCTTTGCAGAGCTGATAATTTATGTGAAGAATCATGGAAATCCTGACAGCCAATAGCTCTTATTGGAACATGTTAATAACTCATTTGATACCAGCAAACACAAAGACAGAAGGTAAACCATTTTTTTTCCTGTACATGTACGTATTAATATTGCTGAAATACCACATGTGTTTTTGACTTTATAACAGTCATGCCCACGTTTTCAGTAGATCTTTCTGAGAAACTCTGATACAAATGCGAACTACATCCAATGACCGTCAGGGCAATTACCAGAGCACTATTAGAGATGGACATAACAAGAGCAGGCAGTCTCACGATTGCTTACAGCTTTCATATTAAATCTGCTTGTTCTATTCACACACATGATTCCGGCAGAGTAATATTTCTCTTGGTATAACACCTTTGATTGAAATGGCACTGGAGTGAGAACATTTGTGATCCATTTGATGAAGGCAGGCAGCATTTGCCCAGTGTTCCAGCTGTTCACGTTAAGCAGCCTCACAAAACACAATTGGTTTTCATTGGTCCAAAGAGACTCATGTCTGCATTTTGAGGGAAGCACGGGCGTAAAACTGAAGTACTGTCTCTAAGATCATCCCTTGCAGAATGCAGAAGCTCATGTGAAACCCCCCTTTGCTTTCAAAGACACTTAAAAACACACTACATAAATTAAAAATTGAAGAGAGAAAAAGAATTAAACCAGACTTCTTCTCGTGGCCTAAGGGATGAAAAATACTTGTTTCAGAATTGATTACAGCCAGCAGTAGTTCATCTCTGGAGACCCAAGCTCAATTCGTAACTGAAAAACAAGGTTTGTGGTTTTAAATTAAGGCAGTTCCGTTCCTCTTCCCACTCACAGTGTGAAGTCAAACACCTGACAATGTACAAAGTGGTCAGAACAAGGACTTCCTCCTTTTGTTAGAAAGACTCAAAGATACCTCATGCAACCATTTTTTCCTTTATCAGCATTTAGTAAGTTGCAACTTGCACACTTCTGCACATCTTGTGTTTTAAATTGATTCAGCGCTTGGAGGGCAGAGGGTTTTCATGTGCTTTTGTGCAGGTAGCAATCATGACCATTAAAAATGCTTCTACAATTTTCTGCATTTGTCAAAAGCAGAAAACAGCACATAGTCAAGTGCTGACCTTTTTGTTCTAACAAAATAACATGCCAAGTCCTAAAAATGGTCTCCATCTCAATTCAGTGCAACTTAGTGCACTCAGCATCTCATTTATGTTATTGATTCTTCACTAATACAAGCACTATCTCCAGCTTAAGAAGCACGCTGTAATTAAATCAACCAAAAGCAAGCACAGGCATTATTTTTAAGCATAAGAGTCAAGTGTTATTTAAGTACTCCAGCCTCTGCTAGATGTCTTCCCAACAACAGGCAGAGATCTTTGGAACCATGTCCATAATCTTTTACATAGTCTATTTTTCCTCTATCATTTTCTAAATTCAAAACTTTTTTTTTTTTTTAATTTCTCTAATCCTCTTTTCTGAATATACAAAAGCACTAAAAATGGCCTCTTTTAACTGCCAGTTGTTAATACTTATTCAATAGAGCAGCATACAGGGCAGGGCTCAGCCCAGCAGCACTGTACAAAGGCAGAGTCCCACTCAATTCTCCTGAAGCTTTGCCTAAACTAAACTGCAGTCCTTCATTTCAACAAAAGAAGCTTTGCATTACTACATCCATCCATAAAAACATGCCCAGGTATAGTTGGAATGTGCGCTGGGTGATTCCTTGCTGCAGTGTAGTAGGTGGAGCTCAAATTATGGACCAGATTCAGATGGCATAACTCTACTGACACACCATTCGTATCATCGAAGTGAAGCAGATGCTTCTAGTACAGTGTGAGAAGCACAGCCAGCACTCTCTCAGAATGACAGAAAGCACTTTTTAATATTAAAAAGAGACTTCTAAAAGCTAAGTTCATCAGGATTATCTATTCCATACTCCAAAAGTCGATTCCTGATCACTCAACCACAAAACTTTTGCAGAGGAGAGCAAGGAATTCTGCACACACACACGAACCCAAAATAAAAGAGCTTATGCTGACAGTGCTGCCGTGTGAAAGCCCCACTTAGAAACTGCATCAAAGCTTCACACTCCAGACAGCAGATCTGATGCCACAGACACAGCAACCACTCCAGCAGAAGCTGGGCTCCCTGTCCCTGCGGGAGCACACGGCTCTGCAGAGGCACTGCAGCCTCCCCGGGCGCTGCTGGCAGCAGAGCTGGGAGTGCTGTGTGGCTGCTGCCACGAAAAGCATGGGCAGTTCATGCAGCAGCAGACAGACAAAAAGCCAGTGACGTGCTCTATTAGCAGATGGGATTTTCAAGCACTGTCTCAGGGCACACCGACTGGGAAAAAAAAGCAGGCTACAGCCCAAACCCAGTCAGTCTGAAATCCACTCGGCATCTAAGCAAACACATACAGTAGTAACACAAAGCACCACATTCCACAGAAGGACACTGCACCTTAGCCTGTATTTCAAATACCAAATTAACTATCCCTTCCACTTTTAACGCTTCCATCTGCAATTTGGGAATATGTCCTAACAGGCCAATTATAACATTTCCCAGTGACCCTTACCACTAATGTGTTTAGGCTGACAGTGATGAACTAAGGGAATGAGCATGTGAATTGGTCATTCAGCAAGGGTATAGGCAATCTTATGCTATGATCTTCTTACTAGTTTATTAGATGTCTATTTCCTCTTCAGAGCAAGTTTAAGAGCTAATCCCAGAATTTCATCAAGAATTCAAACAGCACAGCAGCCAGCTATCATCTGTTTAACTTAAAGGCAAATACAGGAAACAGACACTTTACACATCAGTAACAATTGCACACACACACACTTATTGCATCCTATCTGTATAAATTAATTTTCACAAATCCATTTTGCTTTCCCTACCCATACTCACATTCACAGAAAGCACAACACACAGACAATGTGAAACACTTTCTGTAGAAAAGCCTACGGGCTCCTATGAGAATAGTCTGGCAAAACCACTTTTGTTTAAAAACCCAAGTTCCAAAATGAGCCTTCAAAGAGCATCAGAGACCCACCACCAAGATGAAATGTACTCGAGGTGACCACACTTTCCATGTGCAACCATCACATGATCTTTATTAAACCAGGACTTTTTCAGGAAATTATAAAAGTAGTAGCAAAACCCCATATTTTTCATCAAGTTTAACAACAGGACAGTCTCTCTCAGCAGAGCTCCCAGACAGAGCCAGACCACCATCTGGCTCCATCGCGGAGCAATGACAACTCACACAAGCGAGCAGCACTCTGAATGCAGGCACTCGGGTGGCTCCACACAGCTCCGTTACAGCCATGAACACACAGCTGCACGCGTTGTCCCTCCTCAGAACAGAAACACACCCTCAGACACTCAAACAAGGGGGAAAATACAACATTTTATGCATTTTTCTACGCTTCCCTGCTACGCCTGTTACCAAAGAACGTCAAGAAATATCTTAAATATCTCACTGCATTGTTAGCACTATATAATATATATAACTTTAATTGTTTTCACACATGCTAATGTTGCCAGTATGATAAATGTCTTTTTAAATCCTGCAGTTTTGTCACACTTCTGTTTGACGGTGACTCCCAGGCATACATATCAAGACAAAAATAAATACTGCTCTGGTGGCAAACACTTCAGAACTCTTAGGACGCTAATACAGTGGCACTTAAAGACTTTTTAAATACAACAACAAAAGACAGTTGTTAAATAGAAGCCTGCTCTGACACAGCTACAGAACCCGCACAGCATCTGTGAGTCCATCCCTGTTTGTGCACGAACAGCTTCTGATCTTCAGACACGTCAATGTTACACTCCAGCCCTCTGCCCGTAACCTTAAAAAAAGCCCTCGGTGCTATTCCAAGCAAGCCTCCCCTCTAGCTGTACATCAGCATCACTGTAATTCCCAAACAATTGAGGTAATTATAAAAATGAATATCATTTATTGTTTGTTACTCTCATGTCTTAACACTTACTTCCATACAAAAGCCTGATTTTCAGCATCGCTTCCCAAGGGCATCTCCTCTTCACCCAGGGAGACATAAATGGACAAGAAATTGTGCCGGAGTTTTTGCTACCACCTTCCAGCCCACACGAACTCCATAAATAAGGTTTTGGTAGGGGAGGCTCCCCCAGCATTTTAGAGAAGGGGAAAGGGAGCTTCCACACATTTTCAGTTCCACTTTATTTTCTGTTTTAAGTTGCATCTAACCCAATGCAAGTGAAGGAAAAAAAAAAAGAAAGAAAGAAAGAAAGAAAAAAAAAAAAAAAAAAAACAACCAGAAATCATCACATTACTACTGCATGTTACCCTTCAGCAGTCTTTGGAGGAACCCAGAACCCTCTCCTGACCCCCACTCTCCCACCAGGCCAGAGGAGCTCGGCCACACGGCGCTGCCCGCTCACAGCCGCGGCTTCCTGAGCAACGTTCTGCTTAAGTCCTTCACTTCTTCGGGGCTGCCGACCCGCTCGTAGCCCAGCAGGGCCATGGGCTGCTGGCAGTACTCCTCCACCTGCTTGATCTGCTGGAAGCTGAGCGCAGTCCTCCAGGCGCTCAGCGCCTGCGTGGCATTCCGGGCCGATACCACAAAGGGTTTGGAGGAATAGCCGGGGCCGCTGGTCATGTTGAGGGTGAACTTCTCCATCTCCGGGCTGACCGCCAGGTTAACGAAGCCGTAGACCTGCCGCAGGGTCTTGATGGGCTCCATCACCAGGTCCTCGTAGCGCACGGCCATGTAGTTACCCCGCAGCCAGTCGGGGGGGTGCAGGGCGGTCTGCAGGGTCTTGGCCATACTGCTACAGATGACCTCCATGGCACCCAGGGCGTGGTAGTCCGAGCCGCCCCCGCCATCCTTCTTCCCACCCAGCTTGTGGCCGGCGTCGAGGAAGGGCATGCGGTGGATGCGGGGGTCGCGGCTCCTCACCACCTGCAGGCTCTCCCGGATGAGGCCGTGTCGGGATTTGATGCGGGAGCTGGCGACCGCCCGCGGGTCCCGCACCAGGTGGATGACTTTGAGGTCCAGGGTGGGGTCCCGCATGAGCGGGGCGAGGACGGCCAGGTCAAAGACGCGCACGCCCTTGATGACCAGCGTGCGGTACTTGTGGCACTCCTCCTGGAAGCGGCTGAGGCGCTGCGGGGGACACTTCTTGCACACGCGGTCGTCCACCATGCCCACCACCTCCTTGCGGTAGGCCGGGCACAGGGGGGACGAGCAGATCACCTTGTTGGTGGCCGCCCCGAAGATGCCCAGCGTCGTCAGGTTCTTCCCGGCGCCCGCCGTGCTGTACAGCTGGAACACGGAGAGGTCGCAGCGGTACAGGGAGCTCAGCATGTCGCGGGCCGCTCCCTGCAGCGAGACGGCGTCCCCGGGGTACAGCTTCTGCCAGACGTGCCACACGGGCTCGTAGAGAAAGAACACCTCGGGGTTCTGGTTGAAGAGCTCCCCGAAGAAGGACGACCCGGAGCGCCAGGTGGTGAACACGTACACCAGCTGCCGCCGCCCGCTCTGCGGAGCGCTGCTCCCGGCCGGCGGCGGAGGGGGCCGCTGTCGGGGGACGGCCGGGGGCTCCCCGCAGCGCCGCGGCTCCCGCCGCCACTTGTACTCCAGCAGGTTGAGGGCGGCGAGGAGCAGCAGGAGCGCGTAGCCCAGGCAAAGCGCCAGCGCTTTCCGCCGGCACACTTTCATGCTGGGCGGCGGCGGCGGCGGGGCCAACTGTTGCTCAGCGCCCCGGCGCCCCGGGGCCCGCGGCGGGCAGCAGGGCGCACCGCCCCCGGCGCCGTCTCCCGGCCGGCCCCCCGCTCCCGGCCCGCATGGCGCAGCCGCCGCGACGGCCCCTCCGCCGCCCCCGCCCCGCGCTGCCCTACTTAGCGGCAGCCGCGCGGCCGCCCGCGCTTATTCCGCGCCGCCATCGCCGCGCGGCCGCGGCCGCCGGGGCGAGGCGACACCGCGCTCCGCTCCGCCCCGCGGCGCGGCGGACGGGCGGGGACCGCGCAGCGCATCGCACCGCATCGCATCGCGGCGCATCCCGTCCCCGCCCCGAGCGGGGGGAGCCCCGGCCGCCGCCGCGCCGCCGAGCGGCCGCGGAGGTGCGGCCCGGAATGGCGGCGCTCCGCCCCGCGTCCCCATTGGCCGCGGCCGCCGCAGTGCCCCGGCCCGCACCGTGCGGATCGGGCTGCGGGCTGAGCTGCGCGCCGCTGCGGCGCTCCCTCGGCTTTGTCCCCGCCGGTCCGCGGCCCCGCACCGCTTCGGCACCGCCCGGGACTCGCGGCGCCGGCCGTACCCGTCCACGGGCTCCCGTCTGCGGCTCCGGGGCGGCGCCGCCGGACCCGGCTGCACGGAAAGCGGCGACCCCGAAGTTTGCTCCAAGCGCCGCGGGGCGGGGGAAGGAGCGGGAAGGAAAGGCTGAGAGGGAGCGCGGGGGGCTCTGCCTCTGCCCTGCGCGTAGTCAGAACCCCGCTCTGAGCGGAGCAGGTTGCGGCTGCTGTACGGTACAGGAGGTACATCTCCGGAGTGGGTGACGGATAAAGACTGGTATGGAAGGCCCTCTACTCCGTTTCCTATGCTTGTTATTGTAACAGCTGCCGGAACCCACACCTCCTCCTTTTCCTCTCCAACTTTCCCAAAAGCAAAAGACCCCACTTGACTTCTGCCCCCGCTGCTTCAGGAACACGTATCCTCCTTCGGTTCTGAACGACGTGTGTGACTGCTCCTGCTGACCCGGCCTTGCTGGGATGTTTTGTCCCCCTCCAGTTCTCTGAGCACACAGCTGTGCCCCCACACAGCGCTGCAGGCAGAGAGCTGTACACACAACCCTTGGTATTGGAGAGAAGCCACCAGTTCATCAAAAGGCAAGGGAGAAGGGAAGCTTTTTATTTTTAAAACCTACAGCAGAGGGAACACTTAAAGCCACACTGCACAGATGAAGCAAATCTGGTTGGCAAAATAAATTGCAAGCTTACTCCTGATGAGCTTATAATGACTGACCTGCAGCCACTGACACAGTACGTATAATGCACAGGGTGCACCTCTGAAATAGGCTGCACTTGGAAATTTGCAATTATTTTATTCTTTAGACCCAAACTTTGAGTTCTCTGCATGCAAGAACAGCCTCTGCTTGTAACCCTTCTATGAAGTTAAGGATCTCCTGCTCCCATGGTGGTAACCCCTGGTGAAGGTGAGGCAGCCTCCATCCCCTGAAGCAAAAGCATTCATTTTTAGCTCTGGAATGCACTGATCTAGACATTAGAAGCTGTAACGGGGTTTCTGCTGTCTGTGCCTCGAGTGCTGTCAGGAGCACTGTTCCACTCCTGCTCAGGAAACCCTGGCTCCATAGCAGCTCTGTAAGCTAACCCACGTGCTGCACAATGGAGCTGTATTTTTCAGAATGTATTTTTTCCCGTGCAGGTGGACTCACGCAGCCAGGTTTGGTGCAGCTGCAGCGTTCAGCCCTCTTGGAGCAAGTTTCAGACTTGGTCACCATGTGTAAGACACTCAGCATCAGTGAATATTCATTATGCTTTTATATATATATATATATATATATACACATATATATACACACACACACACACATTAACTTATATACATATATATACATACATGACAGATTTCTATGGCCTCCTTTCAATTCACACCAAATTTGTTTTTTCAAAACTGTCCACATGTCTCTTTCCCTTAAATCTTATTTGTTCCCCATAACCTTATTTCTAGGTCAATTTCACCTTTAAACACTGCATCTTGCTTGCTTTGGTGGAGCCAAACCCCACCCCTCTCGCCATGCAGGTACACTGTAATAGTGTGCAGAGGGATGGTGTAACTACAGCACATCCTTCATCCTGCACAGATTCACTCTGCAAAATCCCCTCATCCTTCAGCTATAAATAAGTCAGCTGCACTTATCTCACACTGTAGCGAGTTGGGTAACCATGAGTAAAATTCCCTATTCAAGCTACAAGAGAAAAACATTTTTTGTATTTAATGCTTAAATATTTTATGCTCCACTTCAATATTTTATACTTGGCGATTATATTTAGGCTTTTTATATGTAATATTTAGAAAACGCCGATCTAAAAGCTGGATGTTTGTCACCCCCATTCATGAGACAGGTCTCTGAGCTCTGCCCACCATTGTGCTGGGATGAAGCTGACCAAGCACCGTGCTGCAGCACTGGATCTGGGTGTGACTTCTGATGCTTCGGGACCTTGCTGTGTTCAGGGGGTGAGGTGGAGGAGATACCTTTGTGAGGTGAAGTTTCAGCAAGATGTGATCTGTTAAGGCTGGTTAATTTGGGATGAAAAACAGAGGCTTGTGCTGTTATATATCTAGAATGCAAGTCCTGGGCATTAATTTAAAACTCCCATATCTAACCCGATCCATTTGAGAGGAACGTTAATGCCAAATTCCTCAAATGCTGCCCCGAAGTGAGGTTCTTAAAACCAAAGTGATACAGACCACCAACTGTGAACGAAAGCTATGTAAAAACAGAGAGGCTGCCCAAACTGGAACATCTACCAATTTGTTTAAGACTATTTTCGCATCGCCAGATGGGTGAGAGAAGACTGCCCAGCAGTCTTTAAAGCGACAAACATTCATATTTTGCACCCTCCCTTTCAGCACCGTGCTCAGCTTCCTACAGCCCGTGCTATTTCATGCAGCAGTGCTGCGCCACAGAACGCACCCATTTCCAACAGTGCTTCAACAGCCATCCCATTAACTGATGGAGCTGCAGTCGGCCTCTACAGTGCTGGTTTGCTCTTCAGATGTTCCTTCTGAGCAGCGTGTGCAAAAGCGGTGCTGCAGAAGGTGCTGATGTGGGCTAAAATTAAAGCAGGTGTTGTTCAAGTCATAAACAGAAATAGAGGGCCAACTGGAGAGCCCATCTGGAGCAAGCTGTGCCCTGCCCCCACATTTCTCCACTATATTTACCTCCACTTACACAGGTGACATTTTCAATAAAGTTAATTTCAATAAATATTTATAAATTCCTGTTTGCGCAGCTGAAGGAATCCTAGAATTTTATGAGTGTCCTGAGGACATTACAGCGCAGTTAAGTCTTCACTTGACTTTTATTAAAATTAAAAACCCTTTCTCAGCTGTTCTGTAACTGTTCTACGTTACAAAGGAAATTAAGAGATTCTAGTCTTATAACCGCATACCTTACACAACATCACTGCACAGTTTCACATCAAAAACCTCAAACCCTTTGGCATGGCGCATCCAAGAGCCAACTTAGCTGCACTGCACCAATGCTCTGCTCTCTCCCACACCCACATTAGGGTATCCCAACCCTTTCACAACCAAATTCGTGAACCAGAGTTAATGGTTAAAAGAGTGTTAAAAGATAATGGTTAATTAGCATTATCACACTCTCCAACCCCAGGCATGCATTGCCCAGGCACCCCTCTATCTCTGGTCAGCACATCTCTCCCTCTGGTTGGCAGCCCCATACCAGGGGCTGTCCCCAGGCTACGTGGAGGTTCCACACTTGCTTGCAGCTGACCCCTTACAGACAAGGGCATGAAGAGTACAGCTGGCGGTCTGTCTTTAGGCAAGCAGCTAATGGAAGTTTTCCAGGCCACACAACAGCAAAAACTGAGAAAGTAGTTCCAGCAGTGTTGCAACATACCGTGTTTCTTGCCTGTAAGCTTTAAGTGAAGACTAAATAACTGGAACATTCATATGATCCCTCCCAAGTGATTACTCTGGGCTCTAACATCAACAAGAGATCATTCGTATTCCAGCCCTTCCCATCATGCGGGGCCACATGAACTCTCTTCCTCCTTTCCTGTCTTTGGCAGACGTTGCAGGAACTAAACGGCCTCAGAGCTGTTTGCACCTCTCAGAGATGATGGGCACAAACTTACAGGAAAAGAAGGGAGTAGAGAGAGGCAGAGCCCACAGTTCACTGCAGAGAGATGGCCCTGCTTCCACTTTTCCCCCTCCTGGATGCTTCACAGCACATACACTGCCCACCCCTGTGCTCACACTGTCTTTCCACAGAGACTCAGCTCAGCCTACTGAAGCAATGCATGCACCCATTCGGCTTGCTTTGCCAGGCTACCTTTCTCCAGGTGCAGCAGGATCCTGCAGGTCTTCAAGTAGTTGAACAAGTGGGATGCAGAGTACAGCATTCACTCAGACCATCTTTTCAACACGAATAATCCAGATCATCGTCTGAAGTTGATTGTTAACAAGGGACCCATTGTCAAGAATGAGGAGCACCCTGCCCACCATCTGATTCCTGCACTGAGTCACTTTAACCCACCAAGCCAGCAGGAAGTCAATTGCATGAAAAACTTAAGAAAAAGCTTTTTCTCTTAATGAATTGGTTACTTATGGGGCAGAAAAGACAGACAAGCATCAGAGCAGGAGGCATGGAGAGGCAGGAACAGTACCCGCAGCGCACAGCAGCAGCAAAAGGCCGTGACTGGCTCAGCTGTAACTCACACCCTCATACAGCACTACACAGGCCTCACTTCCTTCACTTGAAGTTCCTGCAAACAATTTCAGGGGTTGAAGAGCTGCTCATCACCTTAATATCTAAGCAGTTCCTCCAAGCGGGAGATTCTTTGTTCAAGAGAGGATTATAGGAGCAACCCCAGTGAACAGCACAAGCCTTGTTAGTGGGTTTCTAAGAAACAAGGTCACTGCTAACAGCAGGAGCACAGCAGCAGCATTACTGGACAACGCGGGAATGATCAGAGTCGGCCACCAGATGAGCTGGCAAAAGTAAGAAACCGTTGTTTGCAGAACACATATGCACATGCATTTTAGCAGGTTAAAAATAAAACCATTACTGGATATTGGCAAACTGACAATTTTATTGTCACCGCGTCATTTGGGAAATTTTCTGCATAGAATACAAACAAAATAAGACAAAAAAGTTCATGTGAAACTACCGTTTCCTCTTTAGGTAACCACGAACAGAAAACTTTCCAGCTTATGACAGTCACACATTAAGACATCCCTGCACAAGGTTAGACATCAGAGTGACAAATGGAACCAGCTTACCCGTGAAAACTGACTGTGCTGACAGAAGCGAGTGGAGGAAAAAATTTATGCAATATATATTTAAGATTTCTGCATTCTACACAAGGAAAATACACGTGGACAAAATTAATTAATATTTGAGTTACGATTCTCACAAGAGTGGCTTTAATACTAGATAGCAGCAGTTACAGCAGCATGAACAGGTGGCACACTGAACGTCTTGCAGTATCTCACGCAGTAATGACAAGATGACATTTCCAAGTATTACTCTGTTTGAATAAAACAGTTTTAGGAACTTAACGTCCTTATTAAACTATTTCCTAGGTTTGAGTGCAGGTGTCAGATCTGTAACTCGTCAAATCTCACATTACTAACCAGTTGATTTTAGAAAAAGTGAACCATGAAATTCTCATACAGACTACTCCACAGTCACTGTCTTCAGCTGTAGAGAATTCATTTCTCTTATTGGACCTCCGTAACTAACCCCAACATCTAGAAGTCTTTCACAAAGGAATATATGGAAAGAGATCAGGTTAGGTTAAGAAGGCAGTGATTCAAATATTCATCAAAAGCTTTTACCTTAATGCACCCGAGTATTTGAGTTCTTGTGTAATTGTGCAGCACAGACACAAAATAGTTGAACAAAACCTTGCCCCAAATCCCTCAAGAGGCTGTGCCCAAGGTCAGCAAGCCAGCAATCTAGCAAAGACACAAAATTCAGACCTCACTCCATGTGCAGTAGTACAAGTTCTTCAAATTCGTATCTGTTAGAAGCACAAATTCCAAAGGTCTGTAAATGTATGTGGTCAAAGAAAAAAAAAGATGAAAGATGATCAAAATGTATTGCCATTTTTGGTTGATCTTGCTTTTCGTATCACAAGATTCTATTTTTTTTTTCCTTGTTTACAGTTCAGAGACTTGAGAAGTTTTTAATATGAAAAGAACACACCTCAAGCAGGGGTTGACTCCTAAGAAGCTTTGAGCACTCCATGCTTAGAAATCTCAAGTATTATTCATGCCAAATTAGAGTACCAGTACAATTTTCACAGTTCCAGCTTCCGCCTTGAAAACGCTTTGAATAAAACCTTACAAATTGAAAACTATCTCAGTGCTGGGGCCTGGAATCAACTATCAGTACATGTCTTTAAGGCAGCTCAAGTCTTTCTTCATAGAAACAAACTATTTTTTAAGAAGTACATGCAATAGAGAAGAGGATATGCATATGCCAATATGTATCCTCACAGCTTAAGGCAGGGGGAGAGAAGAGCATTTTGAGCGTTTGGTTTGTTCCAAAAACTAAAAAATAATAAAATCAATCAGGATCGAGTTTGGGCGTAACCTCTTCAAATTACTGCTTTTTTTCACTGGGACTGATGCACTAATCAAGTATTCAGGTAGTTACAGTTCTAAATGCATGCTCTGGAAAACATTGTTAGCCTTGGTGACAAATGCTTTATTCTCACACTTCAGAGCCTCCAACGGGGAAGCAAAACACTTGCACAGCATCCAGTGCCTACATACGAACCTCAACTTTCAGAAATCAGCTCTTCCTCAAGAACTGTATTGCAAAGTGTATATGCAGCTGCTGTGCAGAGGAGTCAAAGGAAGTCACAGGGTTTCAAAAGAAGCTAATTGTGAACGCTTCTGTATACCGATACGGAAAGCATGTGAACCAGGAGGAGACTGTACACAGCCAAGCAGATTTTTTCCACCACTCCAAGTGTGGGTGCAATTCTTACAAAGGTTCACACAAGAGAGGACTGGTTCAGAATTAAAAAAAAAAAAAATGAATTGCAGGTCTATGCCTAGAAGATGTTTGCACAAATACCAAAATGCCCCATAATATTCAATGTCATCTCAAGCACCAGGTAGGCTTCATCTAAGTTAGTCCCTACCTGGGACTAACATATATTCAGTTTATAAGGTGAGCCCACCCCCCCAGAGCCCCAGTCCCATGCTGAGATGAGCCCAAAGAGCTGGTATTTCAGGCTGCAGGGCACTGCTCAGCCATACCACAACTCAGCGGCAGCAAGCTGCATTGGTTTCCTTGCTTTCGAGAAACCTCATCACCCAAGCATGAACATTTCTCTTTGGTACCAGGGGTGGGAGAAAACAAAAAATCCCTTATCCACTCATGGCTCCTCTCCCTCCCAAAGCCAAGGGTTGGATACTCACTGAATATGGAGTGTTAAAAGATAATGGGCTGTCCCCACGTACAATCAGAAATAGCATTTCAAAACACTGGATCACATCACCTTGGGTTAGAGCTTTTCCACAAGGCTTCATGTCAAACCCACTTTCTGAATCCGAGATCAAAACTAAAAGATGTCCACCCTATGTAAAACAGAGGCTTTTTCACCCCTAGACACAGCATGGTGTGCTGCTTCCCCCTTCTCTTTGCAGAAAAGTCAAGGTATGAACAAAGCTACTTATAAGACCATGGAAGAAAATGAAGAGTAGATAGGACCAAAAGGTGTTCAACCAGGGGAGTGAGGGGGTAGGAACTAAACTAAAAGCCAGCAAAAAAACCCAACAACCACGTATTCAGATTCTTAATTGCTCTGAGTAAGAAAACAGCTTTTCTAAAGTCAGGGATATGAAGCAAAGAGCAAGAGGTAATAAATGGTCATACAGCATTTAGACAACAAAGATACTGATAAGAGGTATAATAAAGCTGATACAAAATAGTCTAACAGGTGTGCTCCTGTAGCTCTGCAGTGCCTTGGTTTGCATCTCTTATAATCACTGATGAAAACACTGCAAAAGCTGAAATCAAAACTAATTTTTGAAGCCTATACACTGAGTGATTTTCTACCCTCAGCACGTTGCCATTTATCACCTCTCCATTTACAAGCAGCTCCAAGATGAAAACAATAGCTTTAAAGAAGTCAATCAGATCTGAAATTAACTTGACTTTAGTACTTGTTTTTTGCTCTAGAAAATTTGATCCACTCTGTGCTAGCTCTGAAGAGAATGTATTTTAGAGGAAAAAAAACCTTAGTTCACAATAGTTCGGCTGCCAGAACCTGTACATCTGAAATGCTGTGCTACAGAAAGAAAAATGCAAGAAAAATAAACTGCCTATTTCTAAAACAAATTTTTCATAATGTAACATAAGAAGCTGCATTCTTCTCATTATTTAGGCATCCGTCCAACACTCCTTGTAAGAAAACCTTTACAGTACACATGCATTCTCCATGCTTCCAGTATTACAGATCATCTCTCAGCTCTCATTAGCAAAGTTTTCAGTTATTTTTCACTTGGTTCTTACATTTAAAATAATCTATATAATCCTGTAACCAAGTCCCCCAGGAGGACAAAAACAAATGGAGAAAATATATATTCTAAATGCAATTTGTACGTTTTTCAGAAGATTTTCTAGATCCTGTTTCTGGAAGTGCTGCCTCCAAGGCTACATATATACACAACAAATATTTTCCCCATCACATTTACAAAATTCTAATAAACATAAAACCTCCAAATCCAGAGATACAATAGCAGGCATCATCCAACACTCTGTGCCTGTATTAAGTGCAGCTGTTTACTTTTAGAAACAGTTCACAGGAGGCCACATCCCTTTATCATGTTTTTATTACAATCTGCCCATACCATCAAGTATAAACATGGAACCCTCCCCCTCTCCTGTCCATCCCATTCCCACATCCCTTCCCCCCCTCAAAGGCTGCACGAGAGAGATCAAGGTGAAACAGTCTGAAAACAAGATGGCCTAATGCTGAACAGGTTTGAAGAGGGGAAAGCCTATCATTCAAAAGTTAGACAGCCTCTCGATTCCAAAAATACAAAACTACGTAATTAAAAATACTTGCTTGGACTTTTTTCTTATTTTGAAGAATTTCTGACAGAAGAATAAATTCCATGAAAACAATGTAAAAAAAAAAAAGTACTTCCAGAGTAAAAATCATTTTTCATTTTTAACTGCAAGCTGATATTACTGTACCTATTCTACAGGAACAAGTCAGAGCATAAGTTTTGCTATCCTTCTATTGATCCCCATTAATGCTGAAAATATAACTTGCTGATATATCATATTATATGATATACATACACGTGATACATCTCTGCAGTACTTTTTTTTAAAATAAAAAAAAATGAACAACCATATTGCCCTGCTTTAAAAAATACTGCCTGGGATTAAAACAGCAAAATACCAAGCAAAGATCTACTTGCAAAGCTGCTCATGTTTGGGACCAGACTGCTCAACTGCTCTTATAGTAAAATATCATGGCAGAAAGGAGAATCCAACCACTGGATTCAAAAGGTGCTTTTATCCGGATAGTCAAGTAGAGGAAACAGGAACAGCTATTACTATACTGAAAACCTATGCACCATAGTATGCCTGAAATGCACAGTACTTCCAAACAAACTATGAATTTCATTAAAATAAATCTGCATCCCCAGTGGGGCAAGAAAACAACGTCTTCATTTTCTGTTCAGATTTTATTTGAAATCTAATTCAAATTGTCAAAGCTACAAAAAAGGGGGAACATTGGAGTTATTTCTGCTATGTCACAACATTCTAAAACAAAATATCACTACTGCCAGCAGATCAGTTACACACATCTGATGAAACTTCTAAACACAAAAATGTTTCATTTGGGAAATAGTCACAAGGAAGATATTTTGTACAATATAAAACAATGACGGGTCTACAGATGCAGATACTCATGAGTATACACGTGCATTCACAAAAAAAAAATCAGGAATGCTTTTTTGTTGGTTTTTTTTCCTTTTCTTTCCTTGTTTTTTTTCTTTTCTTTTTTTTTTTTAAACAGACTGTTCAGGCACAAAAACAAAACTGCATTTCCAGTAAGTGACAGCATCATAAAAAATATCAACATTGTCAGTGTTTGCTTTTCTTTGACTTCTTGTGAGATCTGTGAGGAGAACGGGACTGAGACCTGGATTTTTTCCCTGACTTTTTAGGGGACCTTGACCGTGATCTTCTTGATCTTTTGGGTGTCCTGGAACCAGATGGTGACCTGCAAAAAAATAAAGATGAAAATCTTACAAGATGAAGTTTTTATGTTAAATGCTAACTGGTAACATCAACTTTTTCTACAGTTACTTGGCATTTCTGTTTTGAGATCATCTAAGTACAATCTTTCTCCTATGTTGAAGGGAAGTAAGATAACTGTATCCTGTTTTAAAAAGAAAAGGTAATTTCTGCATTTTAATGTTTTAGATGTATTTTGGCTTTCTCTACTCAGAAACCAGAAGAATAAATGACATCAAATCATGTCCTCCTTAAATCAAAATATGGAATTTACAGCCTTCCAGAAATGCCTTAGTAACCCTGGCTCTTGTGCTTCTAGCAGTCTATATCCACGTGGATGATCTCAGAAGTGAAAGATTATCTTGAACTGTGTTACGCTGAAATCCTTCTGATTTCTGTTCAGCTCATGTTGTAACCCGAGAGAAGCAGAATGGACACCATCGTGTAATCCATGCCTCAGTAATACATTCCATATAACCTCATATATTAATCTCATATCATCTAAATTGAACTGCCATCATATTAACTCTAATGAAAAATAAATCTCAAATACCTTTCTAATTCTAATTGAATTCCTTACTTCTAACAAAAGAATCAGATTAGTGTAAAAATGCTCTACAATTTTTCTCAAGAGCATCACAGGAATTTCTCCTCAGCATGTTTGTGCAATAAGATACTCTAGAGCTCTAAAAAATGTGGCTGAATTAAGACAGAAACAACAACCAAAATACTTAAAGCAACAAAAGCACCAATAATAAGATCTCACTGTAGCCTTAACATTAGCCAGTGGCTAATATTTGTACCAGAATGGAAATCAGGCAATATATACTCTTATAAACAATAACTCATGACACATATCCAACTGCAATTTTATTCATAGAAAAAAAATGTGAGAGAGGAGCTTCATGTACAGAATCATCAGTGAAACATAGAATGCACACTGTAAGAACTACAATTCTATGGCCTACACAAGACTGCCCTATGAAAAGGAAAAGCTGATGAAGAAGCAGGTTGATTTTAAGTAATATTCATCAGTAAGCAGGTAAACAAGAACAGAGAAGTGAACAGTCTTGAGATATCAAGGCTGAAGGACACACACATTTCAGACATGAAGCATCCAAAGACATTAACCAGCAAATAGCAGTGTATTTATTCCATTAGGAGAAAAAAAGTATGTTTTTTTCAGTGTGCTTCGATTAAAATCCTAAGATCTATGTATCTAGCTTTCATACAGATTGAAACAGAACAAATGCCAGCTTACCTTTTGCCTTTTTTACTGACATCTCTTGGAGAGTCTTTATGTGATGACCGAGAACGTGAACTCTCTTTGTGGGACCGTTCAGAGCGCTCTGAGCGCTCCGATTTTGGTGATGGAGATTTTGCTCTTCTACTGCCACTGCTGCGAGATGGGCTAGGGGAAGCACTGTGCCGTCTTTTCCTTTGAAAAGAAAGCATGTTTGTTATATATTACACACACACAGAAGTAAAAATTTGCATGAAGAAAATTGATAAATTGATTCCCTTTCTTTTGCCCATGTAACATTAGACACACTAAAGTAACTGCTTGGAAAAAAAAATAAGACCCGTGACTCATTTTTGTTTATACAGCATAAAAACATTCTGTTACATATTCCTGAAAAGCAAGGCACTTCACCACAATGCTTATTACTACAGAAGATCTGGATATACAAATCTTAGAACATTATATAATCAATTACTCTAGCCTTGCTACTTTGAAGAAATTTCACAAGAGAAGTAATAATTAAGCATTCACAAATTTATTCATTACAGTTTTCTGAAAGCAGCCAATTTACTGATATAAATCAGAGTTAAATATATATCGCTTTCAGTTGGTCATTTTGTTATGGTGTTTCCTCAGGGCTTAAATAATCAGAAAGAGGGTTCTATTCAAAAAGATAAGTCACTTGGGAGAGGAGAAAAATACCAATTCCTTTAACACATGTTTGAAAACTTCATATCTCAAGTGGAAAAAAAAGATGTTTTGTGGTGCAACAATTTCAGGGTTGTTGTTGTAAACAAAGATACTAACTGTGAGGACTGGATTTTCCTCCCAGCTAACTGAATCCAAAGGAAGTCATACCTCTCTTTTCTTGTTGGTGTACATTCCTCCTTTTCCTTCTTCTCCTTGGACCTAGAATCAGATTTTTCTTTGTCCTTCTTGTCCCTTTCTCGTTCTCTTTCCAACTCCTTCTCTTTTTCCTGAATGATTAGAAGAATTCATTATTTCAGATGAGGTACAACTATTAAGTAGTATTAGGTTCTTTATTATCCCTAAGCACCATAAAAGCACTGAATCTGGGAAGTAACTCAGTCACATCATACCCACGCTCCACACATTTACCATTGCTTCTGACAGAAATATTTACTGTAACACAAGCACTGCAAAAGACACGAAAGATGATGGCACCCAATGTGAGGGAGTATATCTGACTATCTACTTAGAAATTAATACTCTCCAATTTTACAAGTTTCAGGGGAAAATATAGCTATAATACATTTTCTAAGTCAAAATAAACATGCAATGAATACAAGGAACCTCTTTCTACTCAAGCATATTTATCGAGCTTCGTGATCCCAAACAGAAAACTGAGACAACTACCAGACACCTAACAACAAAAATAGCAGTCCAGTTCTTCTGCAACTTCCACTCTTAATCACAGAAAGAAAAACTACAATCCATATTTATTGATGAGTAGGACCATTCTGAAAGGAAACTTACCCTCTAGGCACAGATCATGTATCTATCAGAATGTTAGAAAATTAGTTATACAAAAAATAAAGCTAGAACTTCAGCAAGTCTGAACAGAGAGGCAAAAAAGTGTACTTCTCTCAGTCTAATATAGAAAAAACAATCCTTCCTTAACAGATAAGAGACAGATATTCACTGCATACCCTGCATGGAATGGAAGACCAAAAAAGTTGTCATTTTGCTCAAGAGAAAGGAAGGAAAAAAGCAGAGGGGAGGAAGCTGGATAATACAACTGCAGGAAATTGCTCAACAACCACATTTTATCTGGTCTCATGTTTTCTTTACACTATTATTAACATTTTTAAATGTCCATATCATATTGACCATTACAAGCTATTCTTTGACTAAAATCAGTGGGCTCTTGAGATGCGCATTTGGTAGCATAACTAATTACCTTAATAAATATGAATAAACAGTATTTTAAACAGTCCTAATTTCCTATTCTGTTAGAAAATATAAAATACTACTAGAAATTTCACTCATCAAAAGCTCATTCTATAGCAAGTTAGACAGATGAAACGCCAAGTCTGTGGGAAACACAACCAAAACCACTATTATTTTTCTAGAAAAACTCGTTTTATAATAGAGCTAAAGCGAAAAAGCAAAAGAGGAATTTATTCTCCCTTAACAGTGGGCTTAATAATTTAAAGAATATCTGTTGTAACTATCACAAAGTACTTTTCAACTAAATTTGATCACTGAAGGCAAAAACAGTAAAGTGAAATAATTACTGAATAACCTAATTAAACACAAAAGTATCTAATAAAGTTATGATGATTATTACAATTACAAATTGTGGGAGGTGTTCTTTTAGGCAACTGTAACTCTAAACATTCCATGTTTGATGTACATCCATATCACTTCTTTCTTCAACTACAGAAAACACTGAGAAAGCAGAAAGTCTTAGGATGGAACTGCATGGAAATGAAAAGCTATTTATAACAATTAAAGTCTTAATTGCTATCATCAACTTCCAAACGTGTAAATCTGTTCCAGGATCAGCTTTGTTTTCCACAAGTCTTTTTTCAAGGTACTGTAAAAAATTACTTTAATGAATTAGGCAGATATTGAGCACTAAATAACCCAAAGAATACATGACAAACACTTGCTGTGAAGTGCAGCATTTGTATTTAGCTTCCAAGAAATTGCACGTGCACCTCTAATGTCATCACTGCTCTGTCAGACTGTGAAAGAACATGACAGAAGCAATCGACACTTACTCTCTCACATTAAACACACTGTCCAAACAGGTTATTTTCTTTATTCACACAGACAACGCTAGCTTTTAAAGCTGATCTGACTTCATAGTCCAGACATGACTATTAAAAATAGTAATGGTACAGAAATATTCACTTTTGGGTGACAGTATTAGCTGGAATCATCCAGAAAAATCTTTGACAGTGGAGAATCAGAAGTGCACTTCCTGCTTTGTACTGTTCCTTCTCTTCCTTCAGAAGCCTCTAGCACAATTGGTCAATTACAAAAAACCAAAACTGAAGTGTGATGAACATCTTCAGTGGGCTGCTCTCCCTTCCTCTTCCCTCACCTAACGGTTCACTTTATGCAGCTGATTCAGAAGCAACCTCTTCAAGGTCACAATAAATTCCAACTATACTTATCTACACAGTGTGAAACACTACATTTATTTTGATTTTAAAAAAAGAGATGATATCTACTGTGCAGAAACAGCACTTGGATTTCAGCATGGAGTTCAACATTACAGTACAATTTCCACAAGAACCATTTGTCATTATACTTACTGTCACCTTACATTTGATAAAATTCAATAAACGCCTATCACAGAATCAGCGCCAAACAAAGAACAGTTCTTACCCTCTGGAGCAGCTTGTCTCTATAGTGTTCAACCTGTTCCTGAAAACTCTGGCCTGGTTTCTTGGGTCGTTTCCCAGATTCTAACTCATCCTGAAACTTCATCACCTTAAGCTGTGAAAATAATACTGATCATTAGGTTACAGAGCTTATTATTATCATCCAGTCATGCGTGTCACTGAAAATGAAATTCCTGTAATTTATAACATGTTGTTCATACTTTCCATACAAGTTTGCGCACAAAATACTAACTTCATTTAATAAGAACAAAGCAACAAAACCACATGCTTGTCCACAGACACCTGCAGTTGTTTACAGACACATCAGGAACTAAAAATAAAGGGAATTTTTTCTGTCATTCTGTAATTCTGTTTTTTCATTAGAACACTGTACCTTTATATTTCTTTGAACATCATCTTTTTCTTTCAAAATAAGACCACTTACTGCATTCTTTAATATATTGTTTCAACATCTGTCTACCAGAATTTTTTTTCTTCAGAAACTGCCTTTCCTCCATTTAATGCTCAATTAAAATCAGATGAATGACACAGGACATTAAATGAGTCTCCTCTTCAGGGCTGTTTGCACTGAGTAGCCAATCTGGGGAGAGATTGTTTTACTGACAACTGATTGTTTTACTCTTTCACGTGCTATCAAGTTTAGTATCAAAGCTCAGTTCTGTGAAGTGTAATTCTACATTTATTTCCATAACATCCCCACCTCAGTCACAAAGTTAACCAAGTGTCAGAATTTCTCTAGGGGGATTTTTTGGTCTAGATATACTAACCCTTTCTCCAAGTTGATTCACAACCTAGAACTTTACTCACATTCCTTATCATTTGTTAATTCTTGATTCTAACTTTGATTTCACAGCTGACATGGCCTATCACAATCCTCCAATTGTTCTGGACAGAGGAGGTGTCATTTGAGGTGTGGCGAGGAACTTAGCAATAAGTCACACTGTATTTCTCAACCCTCTTCCAAATCCTTATGCTGACTCCCGAGTATTTCCTGCTTTATTGCTGATCCTGCATAGCAACATACACAAGAGAACATTTTTTTCCAGCATCTGTGGCTTCATTTTGAGAAAAAAAAAATAACAATTTAAAGAGGCTTCTACCTCATACATCAGAGGACAGCATTAGAATGCACCACACAAGGGTTTACAAAGCCCAGCATTCGAGGCTACTAACAAGAGGACAGTGAACAGATGCAAATGAAACATGCTAAAATTTGTTCCAATCATAATTAGCGAGGACTACAACCTTGCACAAACAAGCCTGCAAGGAAAGTGTTACCATCTCAACAGTAAACTGAAAGATGACTGCTGGGCACATCACCCATCTGACAAAGCATAGCCTGTGAGATCTCCAAAAGGAAGATAAGAGAGGCAGCAAGGATAACTATGCATCTCTGATGTCTCTGCCACCATACAGGTCATTAAGTAACTTGGACATAAAGATAATGAACTTCCAGGAATTTGTCTTAAATGCAAGTCGTGGAACTCACTGCCAGCAAGACATCTGAAGTGCCAAGAACTATTTGAATGTTTTCCCTAAGAATGTGGGTGAAAAAAGAAGACAAAAAAAGAAATAGATCTTAGTAAGTGACTAGAAAAAGAGGGGAAAAAAGGAGAAAAACCTATACAATAATCACTGACACAACACTTTGCCAAATTCTCACTTTATTCTGCAAAAGATCACAACTGTCTCAGGAAACCTTAAGATTTTAAGGGTCATCAACAGTGCTCTCTTCCACATTATCCTATCTCGCTATAAATTCACCTAAACTTCCTCTAACCATAGCATCTTCCTAAAATAATCAAGTCAGTTGGGCCTATAACTCCTGGCAAACAAGAAACTACATGTTACAAAATACCGAGGTGATAATAATGGCTCACTACAGGAAGGTTATTCTTTCCATCCTGCCCTCTCCATTCCTGTGCTCCAGCCAAAGGGTTCCCTCTCCATCCTTTCCTTACAACAGCTGTAGTGGTCAGCCAAACCTTCCATGAACCATGTAAATTCATTAATCCAGCAGAATCCCACCTCACAATCCCATTTTTTTTTCCCCAACATTATTAAGTTGTGTGGGCTCACAGAAAGATCAACCAGGGTGCAGGTAGGCACAGGCCATTCCCTTTCAGGGGAGGTAAGCAGCTGCATAACAGCTTGTGCTGCTTGCTTGTGGCCTTTACCACTCCTGGCATACTGGTTGGTATTCAGCATACCAAATACTCTTCTTTCCGATCTCTTCATGCAGTGTGTGGTACTTACATTCCTCTCATAGAATTGCAGATATCCCTCCAGGAGAGAGATCCTTAAAACTCAGGCTTAAATCTGCTTAAGTATCTAATCGAGATTGCTGTAAACATTCCACTTCCGTTAACCCGCATTCAGAAAGAACTGACTAACATGTTATCACTGAAATGTTTTTATGTTTTGTTTTTTAATTATTTATTTAGCTACTCTTGGGCAACAGAAGTAAAACTTATAAACTTCTTTAATTTTAGGAGCAGAGATGCCAACTTTATCTAGGCAATCTCTACAGTCAGTAATACACACAGCAACATGGAAAAGGAAAATTTTTCCTTAGGTATGCTATCTACTTGCTTATGTTTTACCCACAAAAGCTCCCCCACAACACTGTTTGGAGGCTTTCATAAGCAGCACAGTTCACAGTACAAAGCAGAATGCAAAGCACCAGGTACCACTGGAGTTCTTGTGACTTATCTCTACCATATCCTCCAATGCAGGGATCACATTTCTCACTAAACCTAAGATGGTACATCATGCAAGTTCAAGAGAAACAGCTCCACAACATGTCTTTTTTTTTTCCCCTATCTGTTCTAACCTTGATTCCCCCTCCTCCCTCAAATTGCATGAAAAACTCGTTTTAATTCTGCTTTTCCTATAAACTATGGTTTTAATCACTGGGTAACCAATAATCAAGTCACAGAAGGGTAACATCTTACTACCACCATTCATGCAAAATGCAGGCTGATATCAGCCTATAGCTTTTTTTATTTTGACAAACAGGTGTGCCTCTCTCACTTAAATACATTTCCCAAACTGTTCTTGATTCTATCCTTTTGCTGATATTGAATTCATATGCAATGATTTCCAGGGAAAAACGTTTTTCAACAAGATGCTATTGCACACACACCAAGCCTTGGAACTTAAATGCTTAGGTTCAAAGAACTTAATGCTAGTATATGTCACTTCGATTAACAATAAGGTAATGACCAGATAATTGATTAAAGACAGAACCTCCTTCTTGATGTGTAATTGCATTGAAGTCTAGAGATATTACTTATAGGGTAGACTTCTGAGCAGCATAAACTGTCTTGCTCTTCCTTAAAAGAGACTCACCCTAATAAGGGCTGCAAGAAGTCCTAGCCTTCACAAAATGCAGAGCAAAATATTGCTTTGGAAGCCTATATTTTCCAACAAGCTGTGGCTACTATGATTTCTGAAGCTATCCTATCATTAACAACAGATGATGGCTGTACTGATGTGCAGATCTGAAATACCTTTTCAACCCTAACAAAATCCTAACATACTCAGTCTCATGCACAGGATGCCACATGTCTTGCAGCTAAGCAATTCCCTTTTTTCTTCTGTAAAAAAAAAGTAGATTCAAAGATTTCAAATAGACCAGAATCTCTACAGCATTATGATAGTCATCATCATCTAAGGAAAAACTGCGATAAATAGCAAAACTACTGGTCAAACAAAGGCCAATTTATCTCATCTGTTATTATTAAGTTGGAAAGAGTTCATATGTTTATTATGTTATCTCTGACATTTTGCAGTGGCCTCAAATGAGCTACATACACAAATCTTCTCAGACTGCAGAGATTAAGAAGTTATATTGTTATAGAGATGATAACAAGCCTCAAATAGTTCCTGTGACCTGATCAACAAATATACAGAAAATGAATATTCTGCACATTAAGTACCATAATTCACTGAAAGAAATAATGGAAACCATATGGAAATTTAGTCTCTTAACAAAGATAAAGAGAGCCTTTAAATCCAGAATAGGCCTCAGATGCAATCTTCTCTTGTGGATTACGTTTAATCTATTCTTATCTCTTGCCTTCTGCCTTCTCCACTGGAAACCAAATTCTTCCTAAAAGAACTTTAATCTCGTATGTTCAAGAAAGTAAAGACAATACCTGTTCTCCTTTATGACACGCAGGAAAAGCCTCTTTGCCTCTTGTTAGAAAAATAAGTTGTACAACAATATGACAACTTTTGTTGGTGAAAATAGTATCTCTGTATGCACTGAGCAAGGAATTACTGACAGAGCACACAGAACTCTGTGACAGAATCCTACCCACATCTCCTGTAGCGAAAGCCTGAACAGGAAAACTGAAAGCCATTTGTCTTCTACCTCTGCTTAAGAAATCAGACATTGCTTTGAGGTCTCAGTGGCTACTGAAGAGAACAAACTTCATGGAATCACAGAATGGCCAGGGTTGAAAGGATCATGAATCTCCAACTCCCCTGCCTCATATAGGGCCACCAACCTCCTCATTTAATACTAGACCAGGCTGCCCAGGGCCTCACCCAATCTGGCCTTGAACACCTCTAGGGATGGGGCATCCACAACCTCTCTGGGCAGCCTGTTCCAGCACCTCACTACTCCCATAGTAAAAAGCTTAGTACTTAACCTTCTCCAGTTCTGACCTGATAAGGGACTGATATGGCTGGATTTATGAAAAACCTGCTTCTTGCTGCAGATGAAGCCTGCACTGTGCTTCTTTAGCACAGACCTGATCTGTAAACTTCAAAAGGAATTAATCACCTTGTCATTTTCTTCACAAGTAAGTTTCTGCACCTTCCAAAATGTGCACTCCTGCACTGCAAGGTTAAGAGCACGTTACCACAGAAAGTCACTATCTACAGTATCCCAAAAAAAAGTCACTACATAAGCAGTTGCTGTTCTGAAGGCTTGAAAACTGGTATCCAAGTGATTTCAGCTTCTGAAACTAAGGAGATTTGCACTGGCTAAGTGTACCAGACATTTCTGGCAGACATCTAAACAATGAGAGGATGCAGGCTTAACTTGAAACAATTCTTGGAGCCTATTTTTACAAGGACAGATGCAGGCAAAGGGTTAATAACCTGAAATCTCAGCTATATCTAGCCTGTGCTGACAGGACCATGGTTCCTTAAGCTTCTTTGTTACTCTGCCTTCCCCTCCAGCCAACAAATGTAAATAACTGTGCCAAGACAAATAGTTATTTGTATAGCAAAAATGTCAAAAATATGCATAAAAAAATAGTTTCGGCTTCCACAGTAATTATCATGTAAACTTCTAGAGAATTAGACTTCAGAGATATTAGATGACATTTTTGACAGTATATTAGATGGCATAACTGTTCAAGTCAGCAATTGTGGTTTGTTTGGGGGACTTTTTATTTTTTATTTTTTAATATAATTCTTGTCCTTGAATTCAGTAATGGATGTGTTCTTTGGCAGGAATTGAGTACATACCAGAAAACTTTCAGCGTGAACAATTTAAAGTAATGCAGGAAGTACATATCTGTCAGTGATAGATTTACATAGAAATTTGAGAATTTACGTACATCAGTATAGTGCCTGAAGTGTTTCAGAAATGAAAAAAATTACATTCTTCTTCTTCTGGTGATTTGTGGTAATACAGAAGGCAAGAAATTCAAACAACTCAAATGTTTACTGCCAAGTTTGTTACAGGCAGAGGATGCACTTATGAACACTTTAGTATAAAATTGCTAACTGTTGAAGTAAATCACTTCATTATCTGCCCCAACAATTGCTAAAGTAAAAATATTAATCTATGTTCATGAAGGTTAACATTTACAAGAAGATACCCTCACTTGGAATGAGCCGTTCCCATACTTGCTACAATAATTACAGTAAAATGAAAACTTGTTTTGCTTGTACTTTGATTTGCCTAACATGGATTTTCTACAAAACTACTGCCACCTTGAGTTAAGAGAGGTTCAACTTCCAGTTGTCTTTTCTCAAATAATTCACAACTTACTTCACATGGCTACATGCTATGAGTTTTCACATTGCTGTGATGTGCAAGAGGCACATAAGTTCTTAGTTACCATCCATTAATTTTGATCAAATGAGTTTTTAAATGGAAGCATGTTTGTGATAAACAAAGGGCGTGATATTTTATAACCTTAACTCTTGCAAACCCTATAAGAAACTTAAAGGGAGTTTGCTAACGTCTCATTTGCTAAGCAGTACACTGTAGCACAAACAGGTAGGCAGTTCAATGCCACCTTCAGAATTATAATCTGTCACTTGGAGACACTGTAACTGCAACAGCAGCTTAGCAGCCTGTTAGTACCATTTTAAATCACTGAATAGAAGGTACAAAAAACAGCAGTATCAACGTATTACAGGTTTCAATACCAAATAAAGGCTGGAAATTAGCATGTATTTTAAACCTGATTTGCATGGCAATGTATGAGACTTAACTACTAATTTTTTCCTGTGTTATCTTAAGTCAACATAAAAGCATGGCAATACTAAACCAACCATTATAAAAAAAATACACCAGACTAAAAAAAAAAGCATATATCACAACCATGATATTTCAATATATTTAAATATTATTTCAAAATAATTTCCAACAGTAAGTAGAGAATTTATGGACAGGGGGAATTGAAAAGATACAGAAGGCTGGCACAAAATACCACACACTGACCTCAATCTCCCGGAGTTTGGCACGCTTCTCTTCACTCATTTCTGAATATTTGACTGATGACTTGGACTCAGGCATCTCTTCTTTAATAGGATTAGAATACATGTGTTGCTCTTCTGACTTTGAACTCTGAGTGTCTTCCTCATCTTCGCTTTCCTCTTCTTGACTTTATAGAAAACGAAGAATTAAACTGGTTTGTACATACCAAAGACAATCTGTCATAAAATTTACCATCTCTACTACTTAGTTTGCATTTAGTTACTAGTTTAGAAATCTGCTAAATGTAACAAACTGCAGTTACAAAAACGTCTCAGTCTGTGAGGCAGATACCTTTATATTTTCATTTAATTACATCACTAGCTTTCATTCCTCAGATAATTTATATTTTTCATATAAACAAAACAAGAATTCTTGAAATTCACAGTCAGCAAACCCAGACAGAACTGAGTTACAAGTTATTACTTCAATTGAATCTGTAAGTACTGTAATCATGCCTTGAAGATATAATTAGTGCTATTAAAGAACAAAACTACCTACACCCTTTATTTTTGAAAGCAAGCCACAATCATGGCAAATATTTAAAATGATATTCCCAGATTGGCCGCTAGAGTGCTTCAGCACAACATATAAGGCAGTAAAATGTTTAAAGCACTACTAACAGATGCTCTCAGTTTGCCTGAAGAATAAAATAGAAGTCTGCTGAAAAACAACAGATGGTAGGAAGTCTACTCGCATCTAAACATACACATCAGACTATTATTCATTCTTTTGTGTACAGAGAGAAGGCAGAGAGTTTTAGACCCCTTCAAATAAATTTGACATTCACGATTACCAAACTGTAAATACTACCCCAGTTCTAACTATTTGACATTAAATAAGTTAACAAATCATTATCATTTTAAAGATAACGGTTGACAACTCTACCAAAAAGTGTATTTTAACATGTTTACAGGGGCCAAAAGCATGCTGCAATAGAATTTTGACTTTCTATTTTCTTATATTCCTACTTTGAACATTTCTTTTGTTCTGCTCTTGTAATAAATATCTAACCTAAATGGATTATCAAAACATTCAATCTCAAAGGTAGAAAACCATTTTTCATACTGAAAAAACGTATTCAAGTGCCCTCAATTTTTAAGATTTTAAGCAAAAGCAACTTGAAAAAGTAACATGCTAACAAGTTAAAATGCCAATGCAGATACACGTTTAAAATGTTTCTATAACTTCCTTTGCACCATAGCTTTCAGTAGAAATACTTCTTAATAAAGGGAAATGCTAGACAAAGATTAGAAGAAAAAAATCCAAATATTTACTTTGGTATTTCTTCCTCCTCAGATTCTTCATGTTGATCAAAAAGCTCCCATTTAGAAGTGGTAACAGCTAGAAAACACAATAAGATAATTTCAACAACAGGAAGAGTTATCACTTCATCTGAAAATTCTTATTTGTAAGTATGATAAAAATCACATTATGGTAAAACCTTACAGCATCTAACACTTAATAAAGACTTTTTAATTCACAAATACTACAAATTACAAGTTATCAGAATATATATTGCTTACAGATATCCACTTATGTCACCTGTTGTGTCAGTAAACCTTTCAGAAGCAGTGAAGTATTTGTTAGCTTATAAAATCCTAACCGTCACAAACATGTTTGGAAAAAGACTGCCATAATACTCTGATTTTTCTAATACTTACTCGTAATGAATCAGAAATTAGTTTTAAAGGCTGGCAGGCTACCAAAGTACGTAAATAAAAACAAAAATAAACCAACTCCTTCACAGAAGACTACCAAGAAAAAAAAATCAGAACTGAAAACTGCTACATTATTACAGAAATCATATTAGCATTTTCAAACAGAGAGGCTGAAAACAATCATTAAATCAGTAAGTGAATTTAAACTGCCAGCTTACTTAGGAAAACAGCCTTCTAACAGATACTTTGAAAACTAACCTTGAGCTTCCAATTCTGATTCATCCACTGCTTCCCACTTTGAAGGAGCAACTTTAAATATAGGCTCATTCTTTTTTGAGTCTTCAGCCGTATCCACTGTTGGAGAAAGACCCAGAAAAATCATTTCCAAAGCTCTACAAAAATTCTAACTTAAAAATTCTTACTTAACAGTGTGATGCTAATACTGAAGTTTATTATATCACTTTATCAATTGCAAAGAAAAGAAATAAGTATTTGGAAGCTGAGATGCATCTATGTATCATGTATCTCAAAAAATTACAATCTAAAATAAACTAATTCCTCCTATGATTAATTGAAATTAAGCAGTTACTAAACTACATGAGACCAGTTTGTTGGAGGGGTCTAGAGGTGGCCACAAAGATTATCAACATCTATAATCAAAAACTGAAGGTTTAAATTGCAAGTGAAGTTGAAATATTTCGTACAAGGTACTCCATCAAGATCATCATCCAATGATTTAATGGGAACTCCATCCAGATCATCAATAGGAGCAGCATCAATAGGAATTCCATCCACATCTTCTAATGGAGCACCATCAAGCTCTTCCTCAATGGGAGCACCATCAAGATCATCTGGTACTTCCTGAAAGAAGATAACATCAAATAAATCTAGATAAAGATTGAATAAATCGAAGAATGAATTTAAGTTGTTTTTCTTTATTTCTCCAATCACTTATTCATTCCTTTTTAAGAGAATAACCTTAAAAGACTTGGAATACCCTCAAAAAACCCTCAAATTTAAGATAATTTTTTGCTACTGACTACATTTGCTTATTGCAGAGTAAAATTATGATCAATGTCATATACAAAATGATAAGCAAGAACCTGGAATTTGTCCAAAATGTACTGGAAACTTTGTAATATCATTCTGAAGAATCTTCTGATCCAAATAAAAACATTAAACTGAGGGTTAACTCAAAATGTGCCAATTATTTAGACAGACTACACTTACTACATATGAAAGATCCCCTAAGAACCAGTCATTTGAACCGCTGTCAGAAATTAACTATTTAGCAAGAATAAGTAAATATTATTTGAAGAGAATCAAGACAGCGGAAACCAAACTTTAAACAAATAAGTACACATTCATTCACTGTTAATGGTACTCTAGAATTTTTAAGCATTGAGCTTCAAAAACTGAAGAACAGTTGACGCATCACTATTTTAGGCAGCCAATAGAACTCACTATAGAGCCTGTTTAAAATAACCACTATCCAGGGGCAGGGAAATAAAAAGAAAACAGATACATGCTGTAACATAACTAAAAAGTCAGCAACTTTTTGCTCTAATACAACACAAAGACCAATGCAGAATACCACCAGTGCAGATCATCTATTGCAAGTCTTTCCTTCCAAATTAAGGAATATGAAATGGCTCTTTTATACTAACCATGAAACTCGTGCAGAAAGAAAACTGATGGCTCATTTAACCAGCTCCCAAGCATTCCGCTTACAAAGAAGCAAACGTGTTTCTGACAGATTCTAGGCAATACCAGGCAAAGTATTCACAAATAGGCCAATATTTATACACAGAGGGAAGAACGAAACTCACCCATCTAGTGAAGGGGCTCTCTGGCTATGCAGCACTCCTTCTCAAAAGCAGCTTAGGCCCAAGAAATGCTCTCCCTTCAGTGGCTGGCCTTTACATGAGTCCAGGGTGGCTCCACCCTGGCTTCACCCCTTCTGGTCATGCAGGGAGCACAGGAGCAAATAATTCACCTGTGTTTCCTGGACCAGCCTCACCCCTTCACCAGGTGCTCAATCACCAGTTCGAGCCACGATATAACAGTTTTCCTACACCACATTAATCAGAATTCTCAAAAACTAAAACTAACAGTTGAAAATCAAACTCTGAATTCATAAACACTGCAGAGTATTGCCAACACACAGAAAATGTACATCACTCTGCACTAGTCTTTGCTCTGAAACGGTTGCAGAAAGCAATCTGGTGCAGTATATTATCTTCAAACTGCAAATATTGTTTAATGTGTTTACATCTGAGTATATGTTACACCTGTCTTTAAGACAAAGGATTTGACATTAAAAAAAAACATTGTGGTGCTACATAAGCATGTTCATATCACAAAGATTAATCAAAATCCATAAATTATTTTTACAAATAACAGCTTTATTTACCCCTTGTTTTATTCTATACTTAGACATTCTCTCATCGTCTGCTTGCATCACTACTAAGGACACTTACCTCTGTTTCTTTGTCTTCCATGATATTTACAAGCCCCAGGAAAATGTTCTGTAGTTTGATCAAAAACGGTTCTGGATAAATTGCCCAGTCTTCCCATGCTCGGAAGCATGTCATTACCCGTTGCTAGAAGCAATAGGAACAAAAAAGCTAATAAGTTTGTATTAAGAAATTGTAAGTGACTGAAAATACACCACAGAAAGCTACCATGATAGAGATAGTCCTAACAAGTTCCCTACTGGAACATACAATAGTGATACGATACTGGCAAAGCAAGTAACAAAAAAAATATATAAATAAATTAGGATATTTTTTTTTCCTCTAAATCTCACTTAAATGAGAAGTATACAACGGTTTTAAAACCACAGATAACTGATTATCAATCTAGAGCAACTGGGAATGAAGGTAGAAGAACAAAGATTTAAACCTTAACATAGAAAAACCAGCTACACTGTAAACTTCATATTTAAGCTTCAAATTTAAAAAAAATAACCAAAAAAGAAAAAAAACTGCATCACTAAAACAGTAGAAGAAATAGAAGGAAGAGTAGGGCTAAGCATATGGAATGGAGAAGTTGAACACTACCTGAAAAAATCATTCTCAATTACATGTGGTCAGATCGCTTATCACACCTCAAAAAAATAGGATTATTATCTAAAATATTTTAAAAACTAATTTATGCTTCTAAGTCCAGAAGTTTCTTTCAAACAAAGCAGCAAAAAATTTATTTTTGAAAGTGAAATATGGGTGGTCCTAAAGTAACTAAGAATCTAAGAAATCTTGCTGGCACTACCTGAGTACTAGATATACTCTATACTCCACTACTAAATGTACCACTAGGTATATAGTCTCTCACACACTAGCTGTCTTCCTAACATTTCATTTATATTTCTCTTCAGAAGAGAAGGCAACAAGCATGAAATAGAAAAGCTGCTGCTCCTCCAATAATTTCAAAAAGACCAAAGTTAATTTCAAGGCTATTTCTGCAAGAAAGGAAACATTTTTCTTTCAGTAAAGCTTAATTATGAAGCTTGAAGTTTAAACCACCCATCCTAGTATTCAATGGCTTGTGCAGGAACATCTGTGTATTTGACTTCTATGTCATATAAATAACAATTAAATACATACCTTGAAATTTTCAGACTGTAAATGGCCTTGTATTGTACGGTAAGTAGCATTGAGATCAGAGAATATCTGACATAATTTTGTTTCAAAACTAGAATTAAACATATACATTTCTTTAGTTAAACTTTGTAATATATCTTTTCCAGACATACATAAGTCTTGAAAGTACCTGCGACACAGGATTCAAAAGCACAAGATTCCAATCCCTATATTTGGTTTAAACTGAATTACAAGGTAAATATAGTTACTACATATTAAATCAGCTCTGACAACAACAGAGCTATGAAGGGAGATCTTCCCATCTGCTGCAGTCTTTTTATATATCCTGAAAAACTGAATGAGGATAAAAGATGTTTTACAATCCTACACAGAATCAAAGAATTCTCAAAAATCATTTTTAAAAATTCTCAGTTGTTTCTCTTCTCTCAATGAAAGGCCCTCAATGAAAGCAATGAGTAACAGCTGCTTTGCTTCCCTTTGAGTTTCCCTTAACATGCAAAAAATAAACTAGCAAAGCAAAGACAAGAAACGCGATTTGCAATCACTACACTTTCACAACATGTTGAATATTCCCTATCATGCTACAATAACATTAGTGATACTCCAGGCAATAAACACAATCATTTATCTGTATAGAGCAAAGGTTCTTTCCCTTGTACATTTTGGTAAATTCTGCTCAGCACCTCAAAACAAAGTGCATAAACCCCTTGTAAGGTCTAAAAACTTGGTGGGAAGAAGTGGTAAAGAAAAAATACAAATTAAAAAATTACTTCTTAAATTATAAACTCTATTTCAAAAACTCATTCTTTTGCAAAGATGCCTTACTATACCATACCTGCAATATTATGTACAGCCTCTTTATAGAAAAATATGCACATATCCTCATCTCTCTACAAGGTTCCAAGCAAGCCACTGCTTGCATTGAGCACATACAAGGCCTTTCAGGTTCTTTCGTTTGTTTTACAAAACATCCTCTGCATTAATGTGCTGCACCTTACACAGGTTTCAGGTAAAAAGATGTAAGAACTACCAGTGTTGCAAGGATATCTTCAGAGACACTTGTGAATTCCTCTACGACCACATTTATCCAGAGATGCACAAAACTGAACTTAAGGACACTCCTTCTTAATCAGCAATCATCTAAAATATTGTACTTACAATTTTCTATAGTAGGAAGCATTGGCAACTTTAGCGGAAGAGTTGTACAACACATCTGACACCAGATATAATCTTGCTATCTACAAAAAAGAATGCTCAAATTAAGATAACATTAGAGCTTAATTATCCTGAAAATATATGCATTTTTCAGATATGATACAAGATGGCTTCAACCATCTACAAGTATGAAATTAGAACTAAATATAATGCAGACATGTTGTAATAGACATACTAAGATGCTATTAGCCCCCTGTTACGCTAATACAGGGGGCTAATACAGCCACATTGTAACAATAAGTATATTTCTTAACTAATATTACAAAATACAAATTGCAGCATTCCAGTTACTATTTCTTATTTTTCAATGGATTGTTCTGCAGTTTTCAATTTTAGAGCAAGGCAAAACATTATTCATAAGCACTTTCAGCAAGGAATATAGTGTGTTACAAAAATACAACATACCATACTTGAATTCAAGGCCTGGTCTTAATATGAAGTCATAACACTAAACTTACAAAATAGTGCTTGAAAATTACACACACACACTTTTTGTTAATTGAGCTCTTCCCCAAAAAAACATAAGTATGATTAAGTATGATTACAGAAAATCTCCACACCTTCTTGGGAAGAGGAGTCTTCAGAATGGACAGCGACTCTGTAATGCAGTCTACAATTTCTTCAGCAGCTTCTGCATTATTTAGACAGAAAACCATAGCATCGCCAATATCATTTTTTCGAGGCGTTAATCCACGCAAAATTTCCTCTAGCTTGTCTCTCTGTCTGAAATAGGAGGATTATAATACTTTCAATATAAAATTAGCAGTGTTTGGGGAATTTCTATTTCCTAATGTCTTTGATTCTGCTGTCTTCAGGACTAAAGAAATTCGAAATATTTTTCAATTCTACGTCTGAGCTTTTTTTCAATGACTCATAACATGCATCAATAAGCCCATGTTCATCACATAAATAATACGCAAAAAATTCGCTATTCAAGTATTGACTATGAATAGAAATGAAGAAAAACAGCTGACAAACAGCTAATGCAGAATATCAATATATCCAAACATGTAATAATCAATTCAAACATTGTTTAAGTCCGAATGAAAAACAAATAAATGGAAGCCACATAAGCACTTTCTAACGTGGAATTAGAATCATCAGATACAGAAAGCTAGCGGAAAGCAATTCTTCAATACAATACAAAGAAATAACTTTTAAAAGAACATCTTTTTAACCTTTCGAAAAGGGAATGTGAATTACATAATATGTAATACATATGTAATAATGTGTATTATGATACAAGCTGTTCTTAAGACTTCAGAACCACAGCTTGTATCATAATTATGATAAAAGGACAAAATGAGAACAAAGGACAAAACGAGGCTATGGATACACTTGGATCAACGACAGCGAAATTTAAGAAGTCATGTAAGTATTTCCAGTACTACAGCCGTTCCCATCACACTTAAGATTCACCACAAAGAACTCTGACAGTCTCTCCCTTTCTGCTTATTAGTAACTGCTCTCTATTTTAATTTCAGAATAACAACATCAATAAATGTAAGATTACAATAACTGTTTAGTTCATTCAGTTCCTAGAATGCTGAGATCAGTGTTCTATAACTTCATTAAGAGATAGGAACAGAAAACATGGAAGAACTCTTCTCATACTACCCATCCCCTTCATATAAAAGCTTAACATCCACTCCACTAAAAGAACTCATGGCTCACTTAAGACAAACCTAACAAAACCCAAATGTACTAAGCACTAAGTATCATCAAAAAGGCACTAATATAAAAAACAGTGAACAAGAGTTCATACTCCTCCTTAAGTGCACCCTTCTTGTTCGGTTCCTCCACAAATGCCTCTGTTTCTTGCTCTTCTGACATCCCGTGTAAATAAGGATTTAGTGGTGGTGGCCTCCAAAACGATCCATTTTTGAACATACGGAAATCTTCTGTCCTCCACTTGGTTGGAGCATCTCCCTGTAAAGAACAAGTTTTTGATTTGGCTTTGTTTTGTTTGTTTAAATTTACTTCATAATTCTTAAGGTTACAAACTGACACTAAAAACTTTACCTACCTGAAGAATTGAATAAAGCTTCCATCTATAATACACATGGGCTGGAGTCTGGTTTTCAAACAGAAACCTAAAACCAGAGAAGAGAGACACAAAACACACTGGAGGTTAATTACCTGAAGATAATTTGAAGGAAACCATCACAAATATATCCAACCCCTGTTCACAATCCCACTCCACTGCACAATCACTGTTGGAGCTACGGCAGCCTTGCCACAAGCTGAGGAACTCACAGCCATACAGTCAGGCTGCTCAGACTGCATACTAAATGACTTGAAGTTTTCCTCCTGTAAGTTGTCAGAACACTCTGACAAGATCAGGCAAAAATCCACAGTATTTTTAAATGGCCAGATATTTTACTTTGGCCTGTGTATTTTCCTCCATTTGTACATTAATTTGAAACAAACACTTCAACCTTACCACAAATAAAACATTTTTAATAGGTCTTTTAGTATTTCCATGAATTAAATTTTTCTGATTGCATTTCAGAAGAATTTTAGAAAAATATCTTAAATTTCATTAAAAACAGCAGGAAGTTCTCACAACTTCGCTATGCCAACTCAAGTTTAATCCTATCTGTACTGACATCAAAGGAAATTGTTTGATTTCCAATTCTTGCTACAGGTTAGAAATTAGGCTCTAGAAATCAGGCTCTGGGAAGATTAGTTTCCAATGAGTTATTTTGTTTGCTTTTGAAGAGATTTTATTTTATTTAGTTTGCTTCTTTTTTTAAATGTATTCTACTGCTTCCACAGACGATGCTGAATTTCTCAGATAAATTGAAATTAATTTTTTAATATTCATGCAAATAATTCATATCGTATATACAGAATATTTTTTACACATTAGAATTAAATCTATATGCTTCATAAAATAACAGCATAAGCATTAGTTTGAGAAGTACAGTTTTTTAAAATTTAACAACTGCACACAAAAGTAGACATGGTAAAACCAACTCCTATTAGCAGTTCAGAAATGCAAAACAACTAGCTACAGCAAAAATAGTTAACAATTTCAAATCAAAGCAATGTAATAAGCACCTGAACATTGGGTTGTTGATTTCTCGGTTCATGATCATGGCTTCAAACATAGGCCCTTCCCGTACCACAAACTCTATCATTCGATGTATCAGTGCGAGCAAATTCCTACAACAACAACACAGTTAAAGAAAAATTGATTCAGACCTAACACTATATAAAGCTACACTCCATCTAAGATACTATAACTGTGCAGAAGATTATTTTGCTGCATTGTTATGGATTGTACAGAAAATAAGGTAACATGGAACGAATAATAGCCTTGCATCACAGACACTGGCACTCTAAAATAAAAACATGCCTAAGAGCGCTCAAGTAACAACTTAGAAGGAAACCTCATCGCTGAACTTCCACAGCTTAGCCTACAACCATCTCCTGCTTAGGAGAAGCTCAACAGTCCTTATGCATAAAACAGGCAACTGAGCACCAAAGGGCAATTAACTCTTAAAATTTCAGCCCTCGCCTAATGTATCTAGTACTAAGACCCAAGTGTTAACTGCAGTTCTACAAACGTAAGAATGGCTGAATACTGTGTTCAAAACTAAATGCAAATGGTTTTGAATATTCAATAGAAACTGCATTCAGCTTTCAAACTATTCAAGAATAAATGGAAAAGCAAATAGCCTTCTTGATGCCAAACAGAGCAGTGGTTCCATTCAATTTGGGTAACCTCCTTTTAGTCAAGACTCAAGGATGAGATGCTGAACAAAACTGTTCATCATTCCATGTCATACCAGTGTTTCCTTCCTAACACAATCAAGAGAATGAAATCACAATTTAAAAAAACATAAAAATCTGTATTCATTTTATTCAGCACTACCTCCTCAGACAAGCAAGAAGAATATCTGAATTAACTGCATGTTTTTGAAGCAGCATTTGAAAACGTGAATGCATTTATAAATGTGCTAATGGCTTATGTATTATATGTAGTGTTATATAAGCTTTATAGATAACAGTTATTTCAGTTTCCAACCTTTTGGTTCTGTGGATTTTTTTTTCCCCAGAAACTAGTTCCTAATTTTTCAAAAACAGATTACCTACATGTATCAAAAACTTCACAGCACGTGCCTTCTGAATGTGATGCAAACAAAAAAAATACAGATTTTTACATTTTTAAATTAGTTTTCTAAAATGTAACAAACTGATATGGGTCTTTTAAACTAAAACTTCCTATAGTAAATTTTCATTATCCAAATTCAAAATAGCTACATTGAAAAGCTGAATAATTTTATATCAGTTCCTGATAATTGGGTGATTATTTTCCATCACGTCTAATCAGAAATCTGTCACAGATACAATGCATTAGATAAAAAATAAAAAAAATACTAAAATATGATAACAAAAAACCTATCCATCCATCTGCAAACTTGGCAAATATTTTATGCCAGTTAGCATTAATCTCTCTTTTCCTCTCATATCACGCACAGAAAATACCAAACTGATACATATAGCTCAACTGCCCAATACTTTTTCTGTGATATCCTAAACACTGTATGGAGGACAGTACTAGCAGTTCTTCGGCCATTTTATTTAAAGCAGTATTCTGAAAGTGCAAATAGCAAAACTGTTCTTGTTATATGAACTGTATTTGAAAACACAAATAGGAAAAAAAATTACAACGCTTTTTTTACATCTCTGAGCTATTACAGCATATGTTTATTGTAAGGCAAGTTCAATACGATCAATTCTGGCTTGCTACAGAACTGTGCTACTGGATTTCATCTAATTGTCCATTTATCAAGCACAATAAAATTGCTTAAGAGCAGCTTATGGTTGGGCAAGTACATCTGGTTCAGAAAGTCCTCTAAAGTATGAAAAGACTCAGCGCATCCCACAGCAGAACAGCAAGTGTTAATGTGCATTCTAGCATATAAGGCATTTCTCAGAAGAAAAAAGACGACTGTATTTATGTAATGTTTGCCTTTTAGAAACTGTCAAGACATAACAGATGTTAAAAATCAATATTGAAAATCTGCCAAGGAGAATAATTCAGTGCAGTATCCCACTAAAGTTTGTCAGAATTTGTACATAATGCAATATACCGTGTAATAGTCTTTGTAACATTTATCATTATCGCTTATAGATATAAAGCCAAGGAAAATGAATGTATTTTCAAATGCAATTCAATTAACATGAGCTTTTCTTACCAACGAACTTTCAGAACACTACAATAAATAACATGGAACCATACTTCTCTCAGAAAGCTAATTACTATGAAGAACTGAACAGTCACATCAGTACTTATTCTTTAGTACACTTTTCAAATTAAGATTCCTCCTGGTCATTCTAATTATTCATGCCTCCACCCAGCAAAAATTGTACCATCCTAAAGTTTAATAGAAAATTTTCTAGTCAAAATGCATTGAGCATTTAGTGATATGTTAATTAGCTATTGTAACTAGCTTTATAGATCTTTCTTCCCCCCACGCACACGCAAAAAAAAAAGGGACTTGGTGACAATTAAAACAGTGTTGTACAAAAAGATGATAGTTTTAAGTGCATTTAAGATGTCATTTAGCTTAAGTTGGCCAACAAAAAAAAGTTTTTCAGTTATAATAAAACCACATTTATTGGAGCCGATCGTACCAATGTCTGGTCAAAAACTGTATACTTTCCCAATCCATCCCATGATGTTTTCCTGGTCCCCCGCTGCCGCAGACAGTTCAGCTGGTGTTGCTCACCAAGGCCAATGTCAAAGAGAATTTGGAAATCTTTCGTGCTTATTTACTTTTAAAACAGTGTTGTGTTCCTATGTTTGGGAAAAGGTTTTAGCTTAACTGAGCAAGAGTATACCTAGACTGGAGCGAACGTAGAGGCACTGATAGAGAACAAAATGCAAAAATACACTTGCATTATGGAACTAACCATAATTATTGGCTGCTGTACATTTTTTAAAACAGTAGAAATTAAAACCTATCACTAACTGAATTAGTTACAAATTGTACAACTGAAAAAAAAAGGAAAAAAATGACAGCACCACATTGAAGACAGCTGCATCCTAGCCATCAAGTACTTAAGAGGTTTATTTTGGGACTCGCAAAGCATCACTAAAATAACCTATTTCTCCCTAGTGTTCACTCACAAAATTATCCTCCAACTATTTCTAACTGAAATTGCTCAAATACCATGCAAAAGATAATTACTTCAATCTAGCCTCACTAAAAAAAAAAAGTTATTGAGATAAAGATAATAAGATCATAAAACACATTCATCTCTCTCAAGCATTATGAAAGAACCATTGCTCAGTCAAGCTGTTACCTTTTCCTCAACATCACAATTTTTCTTTAAAATTCCGAAGGGGAAATTTTCTATATTTAGATCAGTAATAATAAAGAAAAACATGTACCTTTCTGTTGGGATAACCACTTTGACTATGGCTTGCGACAGAGTCTGTATATGAAGTCACATCAGATAATAAACATAGAATATGTGAGTATTGTTAACAAGTAACAAGCAAAAATATACATATGCAATGAAAATACTACACATCTATCACAAGTTTTGCAGGCAATCACTGCTGTGAAGTTATAGATAAGCAATTACACAAAATGCAAATGGTTGTGACAGTGAACCATAAAGGTTCACTAATTGCCAAGTATCAGAACATTCCTGTCAGAATGTACATTGATGCACTGAATAGCTTCTACACTGAATATAATAATTAAGAGAAGAGTTCTTAAGTTTATGAAACGATTCTAAACTATTTGACTTGGATCAGGTTGGTATTACTTTATTTCCAAGTCTTAGAAAAAACAACCCTAACATTTAAGTGTCATTCAAAGAATCAACAAATTCTTACAAATGTAAATCAAGGTTTGTGATTACAAGATACTTACCCCTCATTTTTATCAGCTAATATTCCAGAAAAAAAAAGAGTTTGAAAGCTGACTCCATAAGTAGCATTAAATACTTACTGAATGTCCAGATAAATTACCTTCTACACACAATATATCAATTCTTCTAGAGTAAAAATAACGCTACTCAAATTAAAACATAGTATTTTGTCTAAAGAAAATAATTTAGATACTGCAATTTGGCAGCCAACAAAAGGGGGGGGGAGGGCGTAGGACAAAAAATATCCAGGGAGCCTGGAGGGGGGAAAATGATAGCTAGATTTAAAGCAGTGCTAAAATTAAGTCAAGATCCAATACACTGTACCCTAATGCAGACAACAGACATCACTTCAGGAATTAGTTAGGTTCCCTTGGGCTACAGCAGGGAGCCAACGAGTTTGTACACTGAGGGCTGCCAAAGTCAGCCAGAACAATACAGATCTATGAAGCCACTGAAATACTCTCATAGATGTAGTGTTTAACAATGAGATATGGCCCAGGGTTCTATAAGTTACCTTCTCAAAATCTTCCTTGTTTTTTGGTGGGGGTAACATTGGAGCATTGGGATTCTTCAACCTCTCTCTAGGCTGGGCATTAAAAGGCAGACCTGAAGGAGGAGGTGGGAGGGTATGCTCCATCATTGAAGGTGGAATGTATATTGGGTGTGGTGGGATAGGCACAGCTTTGCCCCAGCCTAGCTTCATCTCAAAGGACATAATCATCTTGCCTGAAAGAGGTAAAAACACAGTTGTCATGAACTGATTCTGCACTGGACCAGATTATCCTGTGTAAGTGCAATAGTTAGGTTTCCCTGCCATGGTTTAATTTCTGCTTAAGTTGTTAACTTATCATACTTACCAGGCTGTACCTTATGCAAATGAAAGCCCATTACACAAAACATTTTATTAATCCTCCCTTACGTACATGTTCAGGAGACTACAGTATACAATTACTTGAACTGTTGTGCAAAAAAATTGAAGAAACTTGATTCAACACATCAGAATGAACAGAGCAATTTTTTTTTTAAGTTACATCATTGTTGCACTGTAATTGTTCAAAATGTTTTTCCTCTCATAGTAACAAATACAAAATGATGTTATTCAAAAACAAATTTAATAAGCCATAACAACTCCTATGTACTGTAATTTACTCAGCAATGGTCATGAAAGAGTATCATTTTGCATAAGCAGAGAACAACATCCTTTCATTTTCTATTATTTTTGTCCAGGATGTAGATTTCTGATTTTTGGCTCTTCCTGACCTATGAAGACATAGCTTTCCTTAACACTTAAGATACTTTTTCCCCTTCCCCTTCACCCTCCTCCCCCCATTGAAGATAGACAAAATAGTCCATACACAAAAAGCACGTTTGGTGTACTAGTTACTTCTTAAGTATTAAAAATTCAGATACCACTCGAAAGAAAAGGACCTGATTATCATCAGTTACTAAGAATTATTTTCTGCACACTAGTCACATTTATTCGCAAAACGTACCACAGAGTGTTCCTAAAAAAATTAATTATGACCCCTAACTGAAAAATCTGTTTACCATTTAAATTCTTTAAAGCTCTTTCAGCATCTCTCCTGTTCATAAATGCAACAAAGCCACAATTTCTTTCTCTTGCTCTTTCTTCATCAGTTCTTGGCCACATAATTTTTACACTTGCTAATGGTCCAAAGCGTCCAAATTCCTGACATAACATCTCTTCATTCATCTAAACGAAATAAAAGTAAAAATTAGCCTCTCACAGCAATGTTTTTAAGATATTTGTTCATATTACTGTGCAAATGTGGTTATTTTGATTTCATGGAGAACACTTAATCGATTCTTCACCAATTAAATCTGCTATAAAACAATAATAAGGAGACTGAATTCTAAATTAAGATCAAATTTCTCAGATAATTCTTCTCAGAAGGAAATATCCACAGAAAAATTATTTCTGTTCAGCATTTTTATATCTAGTAACTGATATTTTAACCTTAACCATTTCAGCATCATATACAGCACATCTATATTCAAATGAATACTGCCTCTACAGTTGCTAACTGTACCTTATATATGCATTTTAGAATATGCTACTGAAAAAAGCTACTGTCAGAATTTCAGCTGGACCCAAACATGCTAATTGCTGCACTTCACAGGATGGCTCCAAACTTACTTGAGGATTAATGTTTCCCAGGTACAAATTTGTTGTGCTTGGATCCCCAACATCATGTGACCCTGGTGCATAATCATCCAGTACTGCAGTAATGGAGAAGAAAATAACAAAAGTCACAACCCTTACTATGCATTTAAGTGACATTACACTGAATGAGAAAAGAATCTATATTACCACCAGATGATCTGTTTCTTCTTGAAGGAGCATCCACTGAAGAAATGAAAAAACACATATTTTAGTCAAGAAATTTTGTAGACCGAACAAACATAAAAGCAACATGGACTCACTTGAACGACGCTGACCATCTGAATCCGACTGGGGAGGTTCAAAACGACTCAATCTACCTTTTGTTTTATGTCTTTCATCACGCTCTTCTTGTATCCTACAGAACAAGTTGAATGTAAGTAACAACTTTTAATAGTTCAATGTTTTTATTTTAAAATATCATTTTTTGAAATAGGAGAATGTTTAATGTTTATTGAACAATGGACTTGTTAAAAATTTGAAATTGCCAGCATGCTTTCATTTTTGCTGAATCAGGTGGAATGTAGCCACCAGAATAATTCCAGCTGCATGCTTCCTCATTCATACTGTCAAGGTATTTCACCTCAAAAAAAAGAGTTTGAGAAGCAGTCTGTAAGAGTAGAAATAAAAGCTGTGCTCTGACAGATTGACCTGAATTCCACACTGGACAAAGATCCATTATCTTTTCAAGATGCACACAACTTCTGAGCATCTTTCTTCTCCTACTTTTTCCAGTCATTACTCACATAAGCTGTCAAGGGTGACATCTGAACATTCTCAGTACATACAAGACCCTCTCTCTGTTTATATCTCTGGTGGAAGCCCTCACACAAGTATCTATTTGGTATTTCTCTATCTTCTGATTTAATTTTTGGTTCATTTTCTTAATTATTTTTAATTATTCTGTACTACTTCACATTCCTCTTAATAAATTAGTTTATTTCATCTCAGTCAGATTTCTTCCTCTTTCTTCTCAACCCTTCTCCCAAGAATAGGGAGGGGTGTTGTGTGATTAACTCTTCAAACTGACATTCACATTAACTAAACAAAAATTATCTTAAAGTAGCTCTAGAAACATAACAGTAATGCATTTATTCTGATCTCAGATATATATTGTTTGCTTATGTTGTGAGTTTTTGGGTTTTTTTTTTTGTTGTTTCTTTGTTTTTTAAAATCTTTAACTGCTCTGGATATTTTTCTGCTTAGGAAGGCAGTACAAAACCTCAAAGGTCAGACAAACACCACTGGCATGGAAGGAAATCCACTCATTTTGACCAGCATACTTCAGTGCTTATCCATCGATCACTTTTAAAGTCTGTGATTCCAAAACAGAAATACTCTTCAGCAGTAGTGGTAAACTCTTCTTAGTATCAATCAGCACAGAAAAAGGCAGAAGCATCAAGGAGACCAGAATACTAATTAGATGGAATTATCCACACAAATCACATGGACCTGTACCAACCATCTACCAGCAAAACTTCATGCTCCATTTAGAAGTATGACTGCCAATGCTAACAGGAGAGGCTGAGAGTGGAGAGAGACTTTAGGGAAGAGCTTAACAAGAAAGATCAAGAATACTGCCTACAGAAACATAGTAGACGTACTCTGTGTCTCATTTACAGTAGCAACCAAGGAGACTTACTGCTTTAGTTCTTCCTTAAAAAGTTCCAGATTGCTCTTTTTCTTTTCCTTCTCTCCTTTCTTCAAAGGCTAAAATTAAAGATATATCAGCCAACATTTGAGCAGGTACAATGACACAAAAAAATGGAAATGGTTTTTATGTAAAAAAATTTTAGATAATTTCCATGCATTTTTACCCTCAGCTTTCAAACCAAGTAAACTACAGAAGAAAATAAAAGAAAACAGACTTGAAAACATTAAAAATGACTGCTACCAAACACAGCTATCAAACGTAAAATTAAGGATAGCTTGAACTAAACTTTACTACTTCTGATTACTAAGTACAGCACACGTGATCCAACACTTTCTCTACAATACACAAATTTAAAATACCTGTGGTGTGTTTTGTCAGTTTGGCCCACTTTAAAACTTATGACAAAACTGTTAACTCCCTTAGCAAACCTTCATGCTCCAATTAAATTGATATATGTGTGTACTTTTTTTTTTTTTTAAGTATACACACACACATATACACAGAAATATACAGTAATAACTTACATGTGTATATATGTACATTCAAATATTTTATCCACAGGCAAACATTCTACATGAAAAGAATTTCCATCCTTACTTCCATTCAGATATAAATACAAGTCTGAAGAGTTACTGTAAATAGTCAAAGATCCTCAAAAAATAATTGAATGACAAAGAAAATGGACTTTTTTTTTTAACTGCAATATATGCACCTTAACTAACTCATGTGAATCCTTCTACAACATCGCTTTTATATAACCGAATTTAAATGAAAACGTTTCCAATAGGCAGACATACAAAATATTTGTGTTACACACTACAGCTTTGGAAAAACTGGACTTCCTACTCACCCCAGGCAAAGTTGTTTGTTTTTGTTTGTTTTTGGGGAGTGTCTGCCAAATAAATAAAATCATTTTTACCTCATTATCTTCAATCACCATTGGACAGGGCAAGTGAGTAAACTTGCATTATCTGCTAAGTATTTATGACAAATTTGAAAAGCAGCAATATTCTTACAGTACAAATACTTGCATATGACAACACAGCTCAGAGTGATTAAAAAAGCAATTAAATCCAGGTACTGTAGAACTTTACATATGATGAAAATCAGAACTGCCATCCAGCATCACCTCATTATTTAAGGTTTGAGGTTTGCTTAAAGCTGGAGGAAAGCTAGGATGGGATTATTCACAATTACCACATTCTATCTCATTTCCCATCCAAGTAGGCAGCATCACATTGTTTTAATGTAAGTTCAAGAATTGTAGTAAGCACTTTTAAAGACTTCCAAGACATCAATTACACATTACACATACACAGCAGTCATATGTAACTATCACCTGACTTGAGAACTAAGCCTGTTCATAAAAATTCCAGTAATTTTTTTAACAAAAATCTGAGTTTAAGAACCAGAAAGTACACCCAACCATGCAATGGTCAAACTAAATTAAATAAAAACCGTGCTGTTCAGTTTCAGAAACTCTCAAGCTCTAAAACTTACTCATTTGGTAGAACTTAAAGAGCTGAAGGGAACTGCTCTAATATTATCACCCAAAACAAACAATTGTTTTTAAAAAAATGACTCAAGAAGAATTTGGATCAATACAAAGGTGTTGTCTCGTTTGATTGTGTAGGTTTCATTTCTTGTTTTTGGGGTGGTTTTTTCGTTTGTTGGATTTGGATTTTTTTGTTTGGTGGGGTTTTTTTTGTTGTTGGTTTTTGTTCTTTTTTTTTTTTAAGCTACAAAAGACTAAAAACAGCTCGTAACAAGAAGAATCGCTTCTAAAACTTCACAAATCCTCCAGACTGGAGATTGTTACTTTAAAACAATCACCAAATCTGTATTTGTAACCAGCAGGAATACAGTAAAAACGTACAACGCTGGATACAAAGTGCAGCACCAAGTACATGGCACTGGATACAGGTCTACCAGATACCTGCACTTTATCTTCTTGTCATTTTCTATGGAATTAAGCAAATCAAACATGTTCCCACTTCTTTTACTGTGTGATAACGAAAACTCTACTCTGCAAGACCACACAGACTTTTTCTAAGCACTTCAAAATAATTCCTTGAACAAAGAGTTAGCATTCAAATAAGAAACTTACAGGCTTTTTGGTTTCTATCATTAAGAGGGATGGAGGCTTCTCATTAGATGGTTGACTTGGTTGGTTTTTTTGATCTGAAAATCGTGATGAAGGTTTATAGATTTTACCTCGTTTTTCATCTGTTTCATGTTCCTCTGAAAACAAAAGCAAACAAAAAAACAAACTATATTAATGCTGCACAATACAGTTTACCAGGATGAACACTTTTGGTAGCTTAAAATCATCTTTTAATAAGAAGAGAAAAGACCAGTTATTTTCAAAGAAAATTTCCCTGAAACTTAAAAGGACAAACCATACGTCTACTTTTTGCTTTAACTCACAAAATGTTTAAATTTTAGCATCAAATTTCCATGACTGTTTATAATGCAATGTATTCGTTTTAAAATGCAATTCAAAAACAATCTTCATCTTTACTCTGTGATGAACAATCTAGCACTACCACCCCAAAAAAGATTAGTTATACCTTTAGATGCATTAACAATTCCTCCTCTTACAAATGTTTTCACTTTATTGCCATCGCTTCCCTCAAAGGCAGCAAGGAATTCTTCATAAATTTCTGCAGCAGCCTTCTCATCCTCCTACAAAGCAAATGTTAATCATTACTACCATCACAGAACAACCCCCACTGGATAGCTATTCTTAAATTAGCTACATTACATCCCTTTTTATTTTCTAGAGTTCATACTATGAACTCTATCAAATGCGCTTCAATTTCAGATCAAAATAAATCAAATTGCTGAGATATGTGGGAAGAACACAGCAAGTACTACTCAAAGCAAATAAGTTTGGTTTGAGTTCATCTGGCAATTTAACATTTGAAAGGTGTTAAATTGAAAAGATTATATGAAAAGCCAACATAATAAGACTAAAGCTTTGTTAACTTAAGAATATGTACTGCTCCCTGACGCTTATCCATTAGCACCAATTCATCTAACTGAAGGAGACAAACATCAGGATCACCTTTATACATTGCCCAGAAAAGTTAATTCAACTATTTAATAAAGTTGAGTGAGACAAACTAAATTAAACACCATTATATGCTTCTCTCTGCTAGCATTTTCAGGAACCTGGCAAGAAAAATCCCACTGCAGTACAGTATGTGTTGAGTTTGTAATGTTCAAAGTCCAAAAGTTCTAAACTTCCATTCAGCAACTATATGCTACATATTTCCCAACATTCAGATGCTCCTGAGCATCCCAAAATTTAGTTTATTAATGATCAAAACGATTAAAGTTAGATACTAACTCATCAGAAAAAAATACACTTTGGAGAATAACAGGAACGTGCGTTAGAACAATTTCAGAGACAACAGATACTCTAACTACTGAAATCTAAAGTTAAAGAGCAAACAGAAAACAACCTAAGGTGATATCTGTCTGCACTTTGAAAAGCACAATAACAATGGATTACTGTATTTCAGCATTTCAGGATCCCAAAGAACTTGATTTCTCACTTAGACAAGCAGAGAAGCAAGCCTCCAAACACCACAAACAGCAAGAACAAATTAAACTTGTAAAATATCATTCAATTTTATTCCTAAAAAGCTACAGTTTTGTAAATCAAAATAAAGTTCTTGATAAAGCCATTTATAATCTAACAAACTAATTCCAGCCCTGCATACATAATAAAATTTTGTATATCATTACCTTCTTTTTTAATTCTTCTTGTTCCTTCTTGCTCAAAGTCCGTTTGGCAGCGCTCATTTTGCCAATGCTGAATGCTTTAAGTTTACTTTCCATTAAAGGCTGCAAAAGGAGTATGAAAAATAATAGAATGTTTGCAAAACAATTAAAATAATGCTCTTCAATTTGGCCAAGACCAGAAAGTTTCTAAGTGAATTACAGGTGGCAACTGGTTTATATGTTTGGAAAACAAAAGGTTTCCTGTACTTCACTCTGAACTTGCCACTATCTAATACAATAAAACAAGTTAAATCTGTGTTTCAGAAAAATGAATGGTCATTGTTTTAATTAGGAAACTCCTAATACATCATTCAAAGACATCTCAAACAATTTGATGGGTACTTCTTGTAAAGCACCAAGAGGGCAAAGACAGCAGCATGATGACCATGTTCAGAAGACGAGGAACAGGAAGGAAAGGAGAGAAAAAGAAAAGAGTGTTCTGGAAATTCCTAGTTTAACACAGTAGCTCATAAAGAACCAGGATAAGAACAAGAATAATATCCTAAAAGAACAGAAGGTAATCCATTAGCCTTTGTCTTGAGAAGATTTTTTTCATGCTTTGACATAGCTGACACTGATTGTTAAAAAAAAAAACAGTTCAATATAATAAAAAATCAAGACAAATAAGGTGTACAACTTCTCTATTATATTATTATAAAAAAAATCAGATGCCAACAACAAAACTGCCTCTAGGAATAATTTCCTGTGTAACAATGTTCATTTCTAGTATGAGCTTGCTATTTGAAATCTCTTTACCTAATACAACAAAAAACTGAACAACTGTTAGAGATACTTTCTGTTTATAATCCTCCTTTAGTAACTCAGAAACTTCTTAGATTCGTACCAAGCATTCGACCAAAAAGGTTTTTTTATTTCTTTTAAAAAAAGAAATAGTTCCTAATTAAAGGGGAAATGACCCGTTACAAATTAATGCAGTGTTCTCTGTGGAGTCATCTGCTTTATGACACTATGTTTGTCAACATGAGCTGCTGTGACTTGTTCATCAGCAGGTTTTCACCCATCTACATGTCTTCTAAGTTAATAAAATCATGTTTTCCTGATGTCTAAATGACAGCTTATATTTCAGTATGACAAGCAATACAGAACCTTGGCACGCTGCTATGGCACAGCAATGCTGACAAATACAAACACTGCACTCCTACTCAAGGCTTATCCTGCCATCCACAAGTCATCTTTCACTCAGAGATACACACAGATCAGCCACTCAGTCACATAATGGAAGCAGCTGTAGGACAAGAGATGTAGCACTAAGATCTCCTCTCTTCAGAAATGGTCTCAGGGAAGAACAGTGCTCCAAGTGGCAGGAGCAATATCAAATGAACAGGATTTAATTCATTTACTCCTGCAATTCACATTCCAGGAGGCAGTCATAGCATTAATCGTATGCAGCTTCACAGAATTACTAACAGCAGAACTGCATAAAACTTAAAGACATTCTTCCTTTACTGAATGGAAATGATACAATGAGAGGAGTAAAGCAAATGATGGAAGCAAAGCAAAAACTTCAAGTTAAGTAACCAAATCACTGCATGAAAGTAGATTCACTGCATAAGAAGGCATGAAGTACTGAAATCCCAGTTTCACAGATAGTAAAAACATTTTCAAAAGAGTTTTAGGAATGATTTTCTAAATTGCATCAAGAAAAGCAAGTCATGAAAAATATTCTATTCCTTCATTAGAAGTTTCTGCTGTCATAACTTGAATAATGCTTTCGTACAAGCAAGTCAACTTTAACATACGCTGACTTAATTAACCAGCTAGCATTTTGAACTATGCTTCAGTATAAGAGAAACATGAAGAAGCAGTGGAAACTATATGCATCTGTTACAATGCAACATCCTTCAGTAGACCTTCCTACGTTCCTGGCTGTTAAAAACTTTCAAGGAACTTTTTTTTTTTTTAATACAAACATCCATATTTCATTTACAAACATCTACAGATTATGCAACAGGGTTTGTCTGCAATAAGCAGTTTTCTTTGGAGAGCAGCCCTTTTTCATTTAAAAAAAACATTTGGCCTTACATGTGTATCAGCAGACCCAGTGTTATGTACCGCATCTGGAGCTCTGACCTGGAGAGAGAATGAAGAGGAGGTGAGACACAGAAAAAGAAAACCAGGCAAACAAACTGCTTCCTTCTGATTCAGTTCTCTGCAAGTGACTCCAGGTTCAAGGTTCACATACTCAAGAAGGACAACACGCACAAAGTATTTCAGTGACATGTTTGAATACTGCCATAGCACCCACAGAAGTCAAACAAGGGACTACCAATAAAAATACCTAAATTTTCACAGCTCAATTTTTAAACTTGCCATTAACACCATTTCAAGGAAAAAAAAATGAAGTCTACTACCAGGAATCTGTCAAGTTGTCATTAGACTGCTAAAGATTACACTGTTCTTGAATACACATGCCTTACTACCATAAAATCATTCCCAAACCTGCTCTCAGTGTGGTGCACATAGATGCAAGCCAGCTCAAGATCATTAAGTCCAATTTGTGAATATTCATCAATTAACTCTATTACCCTAAACTAAATGGTGACTCAAGTTGAAAAAACACATAGTAGTCATGCATGCCCAGCTGTCAAATTTAATGCAGTGTTGGAACTATGAACAAGAATTCACTCATCTACAGCTCTACAGCTTTCTTTGAACACTTCCCTATCTTTCCAGACAATTATGCAGTATTCCATCTGTGATCTAAAAACAAGTGATAAACAAGTTGCCAAGGCCCAGAGAGACAGCACTCAAGCTGGATGATCCTTAACAAGTTTTAAACTACACATCTCACACATACTAAATGTTCTGTACTACTATATATAGTGTACGAGACATGTACTTTCTTTTTGTTACTGTTCTGTATTTAAACTCACTCCTCTTTTTATAAAATCAATTCTAGGTTATGTCTATAAAATCATGTGGAGGTGGTGTTGGGCCTTTTTAAAATCAGATTTGAGATTCATTTAAGTGATACAAATTCCAGCAAACAGAACTGAGCAAGTTCTGAAGTTATGTAATGCCCGAATTCCAGAAAGCCTCACTAATGGAACTTCTGCTGTTAAGACAGAACTGCTCGATGAAGAGCTCATATGTAAATAGAAATTTAAAGTCAAAATAAAAGATTTTCCTTAGCCAAAGTCTATTCATTAGTTACAAAACACCAGCATTTGTTACCAGGAATTTACAGCTTCTATCAGAACTAGCACACCGTGCCTACCCTCAGCCTTCTTGACCAGAAGTCAAGGCATAACAAAGCATGAGGGAGGCTGGTTGGGTTTTATGGCATCAGAAGAATGAAAGTAACATTTCTCAATTCTCTTTGTATCACAGAGGAGTTTCGAAAAGCAACAGCATCCAATGAGGCCAGGTGCTGGGGTACTTCTACGGAAGACGAGAAGCAAGGCAGCTTACGCCATAACATGCAGCACCCAGGCCCAACACAGTGATGTTTAAGACACAACAGATGACATCCTGAGGAAGGACGCACAGAATTCCCCAGGCACTACCTCCATTTCTCCAGCAGCCCTGCAGGACAGCTCTGGAAGGCCTCCGATGCAGGCCTGGTGACCAGCAGGCTCCCATGTGTGCCCACACAGAGGCATGGCAGCTCCTAGCCTGCCCCAGGGCCCTGCCCCACAGCACCACTTCTGCACCAGCTGAGCTTCTGCCAACGAGCACCCCAACAGCTTCCAGAAGCAACTCTAGCTTGCTCCAGAAAACACACAGAGCCACAACATTCTCCTCCTGACAGTGGTTTTTTTTTGTTTTTTTTTAAGGTCTATAAATTTAGCTCATGCCTTTGACCATCCAAGCAACTGTACTCACATGGAAGCAAAAAACTGAAGTAATTCCTGACACAATTACACATCGCTATCTGTCAGTTTCTAAATAACAGCAATTAAAGAAGTCTAATTTAATACTTGCAGCACTGCACTCCAGCTGCACTGCCTTGATGTGAGGCGCAATGTCTCCCTCCAGGAGTGACATCAGCTGGGTTGATTCAATAGAATAACTGAGCCCTGCTAACATTCTCAGAGATAAGCAGTTCATGCATTACCTACCCTTGTTTACACCCACAAGAAGATTCTTTTTTCCTCTTCTAATCAGGTTCAGCAGCGCAACTCAATCACAGGAAGAGCCACCCTGCAGCCCTCTCCAGCAGCTGCTGACCTGAGAGATGAGGACAGCTCCTCTGTGCCTACCATGCTGACAGAAAGGCTGTGCTGGGTATCCCTTTCCATAGCTGCCAGCATAAGGAGCTTACACAAGTCCTCATTCCCAGGTCACCACCACCAACACTCCACGTGAAACTGTTTTTCTTCAAAAACATCACAGTAAAACACAAGCAGATTCTTCTCCAGTTGGATCAGCCTCCATTTCTTCCTCTGCACGGGTCCCTCGAAGACTTTTGCCATCATAACTGAAGCAGCAACGCAGGCTGCTTCAATGCCATTCCGAGAAAGAGCAGTTCTGAAGGTCAGGTTGCTCAGAGCTCTACCCCTGAATCTACCCAACTTCAATCAACCTTCAAATGGCAGAAATATATATAGTAGAAAGAGCACATAAGTGGAATTTGCCATAAATTCCTACCAGGAAGTCAAGACTGAGACCAATATCTCAGATTTCGACGCTTAAGTTTTATTCCAGCTTCACAGCAGCTTCCAAAGAAAACACAAAAGAGATGACTGTTCTTCCAGATCTTTCCTGTCAGCAAGCTACGCGCCCAAAAACCAGCTCTTCACACTATTCCCAGATTTAGCAACCTTTGGGTAAAGCTGGCATGATGACATTACTTCACAAATGTTTAAAATATGCTGTACTACATAAACGTTTAAGCTAATATTGGTGCCATTTTGTAAAACATCAAAGAACAAAAGCTGCCCATAAAACACAGCATACGATCCCACAGCCATCAGACTCTGGATGCTATCTTTAGAACAATAATGGCTGCAAGCTTGAACATAAATCAAAGTCCTGCTCCTGCGAAACTCACAGCCCAAGGGTAAAGTGGTTATGCACAATTCTGGTTACCTCTCACTCTTGCTCCGCTTCAACACCCTCCTTTCATTCTGCTCCCACACCAGACAACTGATCTCCAACAGAACTAGATCACTTCTCCCACTCTAGCTGATCACCTGGGAACGAGATGCCTGGGGAAGGTCAGCCAAACCAATTTCTTATTCATAACAGGCTGCCCCTCCAATTCCATCCCCCCAAAATTATGTCAAACCACCTAGAGAGGACAGTGTATGGGAAGGAAAGCATTGCTAAGGCTGAGAACAGTTGGTGTCAGCACAACCACCAAGGGAATGCCAATAGAATCACATCTCCAATTCAGAGGTGTTAACCCAGCAAGGGCAGTGAGGTTTCCCAAACCAACTTGCCTTTTTTTATCCTTCCCTTCTCTATCAAACAATCTAGGAAACAAATGCATGCAAACACCAATGAATTAAATTTTATAGCTAATCTACTTACTCATCACATTTACTACAAGAGTACATAGTAGAATTATTCACTGTTTAAACAGACATCACTTGCACACAAAAGCCAACAGAAAATTGCAAGGGATGCTCTTCCTTTAGAACTGATAAAGGTTGGCTTAGCAACAGGGATCAATATATTAGCTTAAGGACCAATACATTAGTTTAGCAAAAAGAAATTGTGTGTGCTAGTTCTAAAACTTTCCAGTTTAGCTTCACTTGGTATGTGAACACTCTTGTTTTTCTGAACCTTAAACAGAGAGGAGCAGCCAATATTCCATTTTCTACTGTTCGAGAGGATATTGAAAGTGACCTCCAGCTACATATCCATCAACACAGGAATGTATTCACGCCTCTCCTCTTCTTCACAAGCTGAATAACAATGCAGAAGACCACAGGTACCACCATCCTGCAGTATGCTACACCTAACTGGAACTCATACTTGCACAGATTTTTCATTGTTGCCCCTCATACACTTCAAATTATCCATGAAGGCTGTCCAGTCACAAGAGCCTTGGTTCTTCAATGTTTTATTGATGCATAACATTAAAACAAAAACAAAAGCCTAAGAAATGCATATAAGATTAGGTAACGTCCTTAACACTTTTTTTTTTTTAAATGAAAAATGGGAAACCTGTAACTCGATCCCAGTGAATAATAACCTCCTTTGTCATGTGGTACCCAAGTGGTACCAGATCACATGCAAGAGCAGCAGACATGCAATACAGTTACTGCTCTTAGAAGATGTAATAAGAAACTGGCAGAGTCATCCAAGCAGGTAATAGTTCATTATATCGATGTTACAGAACAGAATTAGATTCTGCCATTTTAGAACTACATCCTACAACGAGCTCCCATGTAGTCTTTGGCAACCTCTATTTCCTCCTCCTTCATTTTGTCATCCATTGCTAGTTATAGAAACCTTAGGCACACCTTGTTATCCTAACCTTAACACGACAGGTGAATAGATGATGCTCTTACAGCACATTTCAGATAAGACGCTCTCAAATTTATTTAGGTTATAAAAAGCAGCTACCAACCATGGCAACACAGGCAATGGATGCTCCTAGCCCCAACCATCTCAATGGACAGCTTTCAAACACTGAATCAAATAGACAACACTGGACTGAAATAAACTTGATGATAGTCTCTAAAAGTGAATATATATATACTGCAAATCAGTGCTTGGACACAAACACCAGAGAACAAACATCACATGTTGTGAATGGGAGGAACTGCAAGTTTTAAAGCCTCCAGTTGCCAGGTCACCAGACTCAGAGCACAGGAAACACATCACAGTGCTCCTTCCAGAAGGCAGGGTGGAAGCCAGCAAGGGAACATCTCAAAATTGCCAGTAAAATACATTCTATGGAGTCTACAAAACATATCTTATGTTTTGCACACGATGCACCAAAGGAAATGGCACCTAAAACTCTGATTTTGCTCCTTAAGTAAATAAATTTCTTTCAAAAATCAATATGTTGCACAATTACTTGTAGAAAGCAATCAAAATAGTAATAAAAGCATCCCATGTACCATTATTTTCTTTGCTACATACAATAAACATTGATGAAAGGTCTACAATGTATAGCATGAGAAAAAGACCACTGGGAACACAGCACTTGCCTCTGAAGTAATGGGAAACTGTGAATTGAGGTGGAACTGCAGGGAGATGGCAAGGTATAGGGACTCCTGGGAACTCCAGGTCTTGAGAAATTAACACGTATTTGTTCAACATTACAGTCTGCCACTGATTTCAGTGGGATGACTTAGTATGAAGGACAGTCCACACATATCACTGCAGAACTGAGGAAAGTGTTTTTTTTTAAATTATTATTATGAACTTGAAAATGGGCATCAATACAGAAATAATACACTGATAAAATAAATTTAAAAAGCGTAACTGTTAAAAGGAGGGGATTGTACGTGAGCTGCTTTGCACACCATGCCATTGGCTGCAGTACTCTATAAACTATAATTCAATGCCTAATGATACTTCTAATTCCACAACCCCTGGCCCCCTGGAAGCCTCTCCACATAAATTATGACCTCTTCTGCTGCTGAAGTTCTGTATCCAGATCCTGCTCACAGTTCCAAGCCAAAGGCAAGATGCAAAAAATGCTTCCTGACAATGCTTGGAATAGGCCATGAAAGGGAAGCAAAAATAAACTCCCTCTCTAATGCAAACACTCTTGGTAATGAAATCTCAGCTGGTTTCCAAGCAAAAAAAGAAGAAAAAAAATTAAAATAATTAAGAAATCCTACTTTAGATGAATAACAAAAAAATGAGCAAAAGAACATTTATCTCCACAGCACCAGAAATTCCCGTGCCAAAAGGCAGATTCTCCCTCGACCAGTTTCCACGCACACTATGGGGGGAAGAAAGAAAGAAAAACAAATTCAAGAAAAGAAGAAGAACGGTCAGGAAAAGGAGTTCTGCCCTTCCGGTCTAAGATCTGCCAGGCTGAGGGAAGCAGACAGCAGCCGCAGCCCCAACCCGCGGGCTGCCTGCAGCCCACCGCTCCGCGCCGCAGACGGGACGGAGCACGAGGGAGGCCCGGCTCCGGGCTGGCGGAGGCGGCCGCGGACACGCCGTGCGCAAGGCAGCGCCGCTGGGGCTCGCGGCCCTCGCAGCCAACACAGCCTTACAGCACACGGAGCGCGCGGCGAAAGGCGCGGAGAACAACGCAACGCAGCGCTGCCGCCCCCCGCGGCCGAGGAACAGGGATCGCTCGCCCGTGAAAGCCCGTTAGAAGCCTGTTAGAAGCCCGCGGCCCGGCGCCGCGCGGACGCCCCGCGATGGCTCGGGCCCCGACCGCGCCGCGCCGCCCGCTTCCCGCCTCTCCCCGGCCGGGCCCGCGGTCCCGCCGCGCAGGAGCGGGGCCGGGGCAGGGACGCAGGGACTCGGCAGGCCGCGCCGCCCGCGCCCGGCCGCCCCGCCGCTCCCGGTCCCCGCCGCCCCGCCGGCAGGCCGCGGCCGTTACCCCCCCGGCGATGGAGCGGGCTGCCGGGCCTCGGGCCGCCCCGCGGAACGGCCTCACCTTCCCACTGCCTTTCTGCGAGCCGCCGGGCGCCTTGTCCGCCATCTTGCCTCTCCCTTCGCTCAGCCCCGGCGGCGAGGAAGCGAGCGCCGAACCGCGGATGGCAGCGGAAGGACTCCGCCCGCTCAGGGCGGGCAGCCGAGAGCCGAGACGCCGACGGGGCGGCCTGCGCCGGGCGCCGGGCGTGCGCGCCCCCGCGCCGCCCCCCGCCCGCCGTGCGCGTGCCCGCGGGGTTCGCGCCGCGCCCCGTCCGCCGCCCCTGTCCGCGGAGCGCTGAGTCGCCGTGCCGCTGTCGGCCCCGCGGCCGCGTGCCGAGGCGGGACCTTGCTGCACACTGGGGCACGGGCCTGGTCCGAGCGTGTTAAACTCTGGAAAAACAAATTTCTTCCCGTCCTGCGGGGGACCAAAGCTGGTCTGACTTCAGTCTCCGCCAGGGCGGGCCTGTGGCAGATGCCACCTTCCTGGAGGTACAGCGGCCGTCACACGGCGCCGGCATCGGACCTGTCTAAAAGCCCGCTCTGTTCTCCGTGAGTCGATGCAGTGGCGCGGTGCGGTTACCCGGAGATGCCGGTGAGCAGCACCTCATCACACCTGGCGCAGGGCACCCCGGCAGGCCCGGCGTGGGTATTCTACAAACAGCAGAAGCGTTGCAAGAGCTGTGTTGGAACCTGAGCCCCTCACAGGGCGGCAGGGCCCAGCTGTGTCCTTCACCTGCTGCACCCACAGCAGCACCCCAGAGCAGGGAACCCATGGCTCCTCGGGCCTCACCGTGCCAACAAGGGGAAGAGCATCTCGGGTGAAGGCCGTGAGCTGGGCCTGTCCTCATGCCACCTCCTCAGTGGAGAGCCAGGAGCAGTCCAGGCTGCACGGACATGGCTGCGTCCCACTCTGCTTGCAGCTCTTTGGTCTAAGTGCTGTCTGTGTCCCATCTGGGGCTCCTGCTTTCACGTTAGCAGGGAAAAACCCAAATGAAGTCGCTAGGCAACCCCAACCTGCTTAGCAACCAGCCTGAGAGGCAGTCAGTCACAGCCAGCACCCACCTGACACCTTCCTGTCCCTAGGCAGCTATTCCTGGGCACACTGCTGCATTTTTGGGAGGCACCACCAATCTTTACAGCTGCTGTGAAGGACACACGGTCACACACGATGGAAGGGGTCTCTATTAACATAAAAAATAGAGGTCTGCACTGCCTGAGTCCCTGGGAGGAGAGACAAAGGCTGATCTTGCAGGGTCTTTTCCAATCGCTGGGTGTTTTCCCACAAGAGCTTCAGAGAGAGCAGCAGGGAACAACTCACCTACCCACAACCAACCTGCTCTCTGCGTGTGGCACAAACAGGATGGCAGAGCGGATCCTCTATTCTTGGTCGTGATACCACAACACCATGGCAACTTTATTATTGAACACTGCTAAGTGGATATTGTGACCAGAAGTCACCTTACATTTTATATGACACCTGTGTTCCCTTGTTCCTATGGGTTCTCATCATAATGTAAAAGATGCTGGAGTTGTGGTAATGCTTAAGGAAAAGGCACAGAAATGAATGAAAGTTTTAAATCCACCAACTCCTAACGCCTACAGTCACGTGAGCCACAGTAGAGAGCAGCCTACGCTAATAACTACATTTGGCAGTGCAGATAAAAACCAGTATGATATGTTTAGATTAGATTAGATAATAGGAGGAAATTCCTTACTCAGAGGGCAGTGAGGTGCTGGCACTGCTGCCCGCAGAGCTGTGGGTGCCCCATCCCTGGAGGTGCTCAAGGCCAGGCTGGATGGGGCCCCGGGCAGCCTGAGCTGCTGGGGGGCATCGATCACTTCGAAGCTCAAGAAAAGGAGAAACATCTCATTCAAAAAAAATTGAAAATCCTCGTCAGTGTGTTTGAATAGAAACGCAGACAGAAATAGAATTCTGCAGGCAGAATTACCTGCAGCCCTCCTGCGTGCGGTGCACAGCGGCAGTGCTCGGGGACAGGAGCCGCTCCAAGGCTCAGAGCAGCGCCCGGGCTCCAGCAGGGGCCGCGCGGGGCCGCAGCTCAGAGCTGCCCGCCGGCAGCGCGGGGTCAGGCGGGGCTGTGGCGGCTGGTGGCGTTCAGCCGGCCCGGGCGGCATTGCTCAAGGGGCGGGTTCTCCCCGTGGTGTGCTACCTGCTGCCTACACTGAGCGATTATAAATGGGGCAATATTGCTGCTGGGAGGGGCAGCGGATCAAGCGGCGTGGGCCCAGCTCTTAAGTGCTGCTTCCACTAGTAACTGGCATGGGGAAATAACCAGAAATCACGTGCGGGGAATCCTGTGTGCTCCACAGATGAGCTCCCCGCTGCTCAGAATGGGCAGTGATATTACAGTGATGATATCCTGTGATTTCTGCTTCATGACTCACACCAAAAAAAGGAAACCGACACAAATAACTACCTAGATACTAATTGCTTCACTATTCCAGCCAAGTAAGTGCTTGGCCAGATAGTGCTACTGCAACTGAGAAATCCATAAGGCAGACAGATGGGGGTCACGTGGCAGAAATATGCATGTCTCCCTCTACCATTTGCAAAATAACTATGCAAAAATGATCCGGTAATGGATTGGGAGTAAGGATCAAGAGATATCAGATGTTTAATGAGCTCCCTTCAGAAGGGAACTTGATTTAAATATCGCAAGTGTTTACCTGCCGCTCCCACAGCACTGTACCAGCACCCTCCCACCTCCCACCTTGGTGGATTCCTCTCCATTTCTGCAGCTTCCTCCACCGCCTGCTGAGCACCCCCAGTCTGAAGTGGAATCACTCCTGGCTTGGGAGCAGGAGGGAGAAGGAAAACCCAGCTGTTGACAGCAGAATTTGGGGGCAATTGCATCAGTCCTTCTACGCTTTGTTGTACTCCAAACTTGCCCATAGAGAAGCCTTTCCGCAGGAAGGAATGCTGTTAGCCAAGAAGCTTTAGGGGTGGATTAGGCAGGCTTCTGTTGTTTCAGAATCCCAGCAAAGTCCTTTTCCTCCATCTTTCTTAAAGAGAAAGAGATTATTAAGAACCACTTCAGCAGATTGAGGAAGCACAGGATTAGTGTCATCCATTACATCCTTTGAGTTTTGTCTTTAATGTGGTAGTAGAAACAGGTGCAGCACTGAGCTGAAAGCAAACCAGATGGGAACTTGTACTGGACAGAAGGAGCACTTTGGGCCATGGGAGGAGGGACAAAATCTGCTCAGCTCTCCTGGGAATGTGCTGATAAACCCGGTTTGAAAGAAGGACTGACGCTTCTGGGTAAAAGCAAACATCAAACTGGAAAAAAGGAACGTGCCCTTGGATGCTAGGAGTTTGGGGCCACTAATGTTTCAAAAATTTGTGCTCCATTTGGCCTCAATCCCTTTATTTAATCCACCTCATTAATCCTTTTTAATTATCTACTTCATTGTAGAAATCCTCTGCTTACCACTCAGCTTCTATGCTCCTTTGTAATTAATAAACTGCACCAATTAAGGGAATCATGATCCACTGCATGCTGTGAAAGGGAAAAACAAGAAATGCATAGTTGGTATTCCACAGGTCATCTCTACAGATACTTTTTCAGAATGAACTATACTGAAACTGTGCTATTTATAACACATCACAATAGTACAGTAGCAATCACATACAGTTAGTAAATGGCATTATGCCCTGGGCTGGATGGGATGGGAAGGGAAGAATGCTGTGAGATGCATAACTCCATGGAGGATTCATGCTGGAAAGGGTAGACGATAGTAGTAAAAAGGAAATACCAGAGATTTTTCATTATAATGAAGCAGATCTGGTTTTATGCAAACGTGGGAGTTATTAACTGTTTTTATAATGACAGATATAATTAGGCATTGATAGGGAAAATCATGAATTATCTTAAATAATGAACACTAAATTACACTCAGTAAATCACGCTGCAGTGCACTACGCTTGTCTTTCTGCCTGTTTTATCCCCACTTCCACAGGAGCTCTCTCACCATTTTTGCTCATTCCTCTCACCTCAGGACAGATCACAGCTCTGCTGCTCCAATCCTTTACAAAGGTGTGTATGAGGGGACAGGGAGGATTTTATGTGCCATGGATGTTCCTTGCCCTGTAGCAATGAAAGCACACCTGAGGGCATAAGAATAGCAGATCAGGAGTAGGACAGAAATGTAGCTACAGGGTGGACAGGTTTGTAACCCTATGTTTTTGTACTCTCAGTAATGGCTCACAGATCCCTAAAGCCACTGTCACTGTGTGCTGTTTTCCCATCGCATAGGCAGCAGTTTCCCAGTTTCTTTTTCCTTATTCTACCTTCTACGTCCTCCCACCTCTGAGACTAAAAACCATAGGTAAGAGTTCCCAAAATAGGCAGAAGGATCCTCCCCTGCATACTCACTTGCTGTTGGAAGCTGAGTGTGCAGCATGGAAGAAGAGCAAGATAGAGAGGAGATGCATCAGTACCCACGGCCAGAGCAGCTGCAGCTTGGAGACACTGGACTGCAACTGGGACTCCCTGAATAGTAAAAAGAAAAAAAAGCTTTAGAACGTGTCTGAGTGAGAGCAGTTTGGATCCTAGATTCCCAGCGCCTGTTGTGCCTCCTTTCTGTCACCTGGCTGAAGTCTCCTCTGCATTGCTTTATCTCCCAGCGCTGCTGCACTGCCTTCTCTTAACTCTACATCCCGCTCTAGTCCTGCTTTGCAGCTGCTTTCCCTTCCCAGATCCCGCTGCTCTTCTGGGAGATGTGCTTTATTGTTTTGAGAGTTTCTTTTCTCTCTCTGGGACTCCTCAGTCTGATTATAGGGGCAACATCAGACTTCGCTATTTAGCAGAGAAAGGCCAGTATTTTGCAGTGTGTTCTTCAGTAAGGCTTAATTCCAAAAGTTCTTCTGCAACTTCTTGTCACAGAGAATTAACCTATGTGGATGGAATCCAGATGTGAAGATTTACCAGCTGCTTAAAACCATGGAAATTCAAGCTGAGTTCAACAGCACCTTTCCTTTCTCCATACCAAGAGTCCCTTCTTTGAGTTTACCAACAGTGATATCAACTTGTGCTCTGGAAAACTCCCTCACTCAATGTTTCAGTTAGCTGTGCACATGCAAACAAGCAAGTTTTCCTTGGCCATGCATTTTGCAAGTGAGGGTTCAGCCCTGCAATCACTCACAAAGGACAAGCTTACTTTGTTCTTGCTGTAGGCACCCTGTAGGTAGGACAGTGATGGATTCTGATCATGGGGAACATTTGTGAAGTATGCATGCACCCAGTATGGTATTCTTCATCACAGTGAAACTAATTACACTGCAGTACTTATGTTCAGGTTTGCCAGTGTCCATAAGAACACAAAATCTACCCCCAATCTTTAAAAAAAAAAAAAAAAAAAAAAAAAAGGCATTCAGATAAACTTTCTTAAAATGTGTTGGGATTCATTCTTCCAGATTGTCCAGTATTTAGCAATTATCTTGCTATTTCCCTTACCATACCTATCTTTTCTAACCTCCAACTATAGCTCAGGCTTTAAAATCCAAACATCACTTCCACTTTGCTTATCTATTAGGGAATTATATTTATAAAGTATAATTGGCCCTTGTTAGTTACTTAAGAAGGAGAAAATGATGCAAGGATTCCTGTTTATCCAGTCTGAACATGACTGTGGGGTAGATGGCTAAGGGCAAGTTAACCTCTTCAGTATTAGATCAAAGCACTATGCCTACGCAATTATTACAAAAGATCACATTCACTACAGTACAAAGTTACCCATCAAGACATTATTTTCAAGAGACTGATACGAAGTTGAGAAGGGATAAAAAATCACAGGGAGGAAAATGTTTGTGTGACTCTGTATGTTCCATCAGAGAAACTGCAAGTATGAGCTACATTAGACAAAGCGAGATGAGGCTAGAGCCTCTCTTTCCTTAAGGTTTACTCTTTTAAATAAATACAGCCAAATTCTGCCCTCACTTGTGGTCAGTGGGGTTCCACGATGGATGTCAGAACAGTCAGACGTACTGGAGAGATGTTAGTGAAGAAGGATAAAATCCAGGGCACACAGGTTAGATGTTTCTACTCAGAGAAAATTTCTTACTAAGAAAGAGATTAGTAAAATCTGTCTTGAAGGTTGAAATATAGAAAAGGCAAAAGAAGTGAAAGAAAGAGCATTTTATGTCAAAGTATTACCATAAAAGAGATTCCTTCTGATTAATGTTTGCCACTCTGAGTGGGCTGAGTTGGATGAGGCTGAAGGTGTATCTCCAAAAGCACTGTAAATCTGCCAACCACCACAGCGTTTGCTAACACGCAGACTTCCTCTCTAGCTGTAGAGTTAATTTCTTTACTCGCTCAGAAAGACAGTGGATAACAGGAGGGCTAAGCAGGACCTCCTCCCAAGCATGCTGTATAAATTAGAGCGCAAAAGATGAAATTTTCTTTTTTTTCTATCTGAAAGGCATAATTTCATTGTGGATGGTTGAAGTAATTCACAATATTTTACAGGGCTTGTGATATTTTAGACAAAATGATACATTGTGAAAGGACTTCAAATATGAATAAAATGAAAGCATACTGTAGAAACAAATCCACTTGGTATTTTGGGAAAACTTTTTCTTTGTTCATACCAGCACTGATGAATACTACCTCCCATTATTTACCTCATTAGACAATGCCTTCATCAGAGTTTTAAGAGTCTTCTCAAAGGTTATTTCGAGACAAAGCCTGCAGAACATTCTACACATGCTAGAAGAAACCCAGCTATATGCTGATCATGCCCTTCTAAATATAAACCCTCTGGTTTAGAGCAATGCACTGAGGCTTCTTCACACACTACAGCCTGTGGACTCCTCTCAGTGACCTCCAAATGCCCTGACTTTCCCTTCCCTACCACATAATAGCCAAGTAATACTAACCTTGATGGACTACACACAAATAAGAGGCTATTTTAAGGTTGTAAGAGCTTTAAATTGTAAGGTTCCCAGTACACTACTCCAGCTGGCTTGCAAACAGAATAACTAACCCTACATAAGATGTATACGGCCGTCTTTATGAAAGCCCAGTCTGTCCTTGGAGATCATTCTCTCCCGTGAGACAGCAGCCTGGAAAAAAAGGAACCAGACTGCTGGTGATTAATTTCATTACTGTGGCTCCTACAGCTGTGTTGGACTCACTTGGAAATGACATGAACAGTGATCTTTAGAAGCTCTGAGATCACCATGGCACTTTCTGTCCAGACAAGGAGACCCAAATCCTACATGTGTGACATTACCTAAGCACCTGGCACAAACCCAAGCTTGTGCCCACACAGAGGCGGAGAAAAGGAACTTGCAATTTATCTGTAGTACTGCTTGTATTTATATATAACAGCATTAACAGGTAAACCCACAGGAACAAAGCAAACAGAACCAGACAGTGATCATGACCCTGTCCTTCTTCCAGAGAAGTATTTGCATTTAGCCCACAGCGCAGGCTGCATGGGGACACAGCCTAGAGATACAAGGCAGGACAGAACTGGCTGAGCTCACAGCATTCTTTTACCTATTGCCAAGGAGCACAGGGACTGTGCAGCATCTTCCTGTCTGACCCCAGCACTGGAAAACTGAAAGTTTCCATCCCAGAGAATATTATCTTAGGACATTTTAAAATACTACAGGAAGACAAGAACAATGGGGAAAAGTTTCCAGACATTTATCTTCACTTATGCAGTGACAGCAATGCATATCTTCACCAGCACCCAGACTGTCAGGTGCCACTGTGGATCCGGAACCATCAGCAAATTCCACGTGCTGATCCCCAGCAGGGCTACTTCCCACAGAGCCACAGACCCAGTGGGTGTTTCTCGCAGGAAGCCAGGAGATAGGCAAGAGGACTAAATGCCTCCTGCCTGTGGGAAAGACAGAAGTGCCGAACGAGTCCTGCTGCTGCTGCTGCAGCTCAGCACTTCCATCAGCAGTGGATGCTGCTGTTGTTTAGACCATCTGTCACAACAGCTGCTGATGCTTTTCCAGCAGGCTCTTCAGTGCAGGTCTGAACCACGTGGCTCCCAGCCACCTCTCCATACCTAACCTTGAGGAGGGAGGCTCACTTTGGCCTGATGCCTAAGACCTGCAGTGGCATTCACTACCAGAGATGAAAGCATCGCTTAGGAACCACACAGCAGGGTGGGAGCAGGGCAGGGAGGAGACATCTGGCTGCCAACCACCTCACCAGTGGGGACAACCACAGTGACACAGCCCATGGGCAGCATCTAGCCTGTCTGCTCCAGGGGCCTCTTCAGCCCATCAGAAGATGGATTTCTGCCAAAGACTGAGCAGTTTAACCCTGAAGAGCCTTTCTTCTCCCTAAACCACACATTGCAGAGCACACAGAGCACCCTGCTCACCCCAAGGACTGTTGTCCCTGCAGGCTGCCAGGCTTCCACCTCCCACCCTCTAAAATGCATGGACATCAGAACACGTTAGGCCTGTTATCTAAAAAATAAGTCCCTTTGTTTAGTATTTTACTCTACTCATTAACTTCCCAGTACTGTTTCAGCTGTGTTTATTTTCCTAGGAGGACTTTATTTTTGTAAAGATTACAAGCAGTGCCATCAGCGTGCCCTACTTTGGACAGTTCCGTAACATCAATGTTTTCCTGTAATGAAAAATGCACTGAACATCACTTTCAGCAACACATTTTTACTGCTTCTTTTGTGCCAGTTTTTAAAAACACTTTTCTGGTCACCTTTATGTTCACAGTACTCACTATCAAATAGAAGATTTTAATAAAGATCGTAGGGTATGGTGCCCTAATTACGCTGTACTGAGATTATACTACACGAGTTTACATATATATCAGAATATTGTAGTGCAATAAAGACATATGAAAATGAATGCACAGGATGTTTAAGACCATTCATATGTGATGAAAGCAAACAGAAAGGAACACGTGGAAGCAGCAGAGAGCATCCCCATGCTCCAGCTGCCACCTGAGCCTGCAGGTCACTTCACTTTCTGTGCTCTCTTCCCTTTACCCCACACTCGTTACCGCACAGCAACACGCTGCCACTGCTTTCCCTGGATTTATATATTCTCATTATGTAACCGTGCTGCTTGCATAACCGCACGGCTGCTAAGTGCGGGATTTGTGTAAGGCTCGGCCCCGCGCAGCCCCGGCGGTCCATCACTGCGCCCCTGCGGCCCGCAGCGTGCCGCTCGCACAGCAGGGAGAAGATGGGGGCCCGGTGTGTCAGTGTGACATACACACACCCTTTGAGCCCGGGCCGCGACCGTTCAGCCTAAAACAGCTTCTGCGTTCGCCGCATGACAGAACGTCACCGAAGAAGCCGACCTCGGTGTAGCGCACGCGGCAGAAACCGCATCCGCCGATGTCCCCCGCCCGGGGGCACCGCCAGCTCCTCGCTGCCCGCCGGGGCACGGCGCGACCCGCCGGGGTCACCGTCCTCTTTGTGGCGCCTTCCGCCCCGCCTTTGTCACCGGCACCGCCGCAGCCGATGAGCCGCGCTCGGCGGTGCCACCTCGGCAGCCGCGCGGGTAAGGAAGGCGGTGCCGCGCCCGCCGCCCGCTCCGCGCACCGGGAGCTGCTCGGCTCAGAGCCCCGTGCCCGGCGGCTCGCGTGTCCCCGCGCCGCTGTCCCCGCCCGCCCCCCGCGGCGCCCGGCGGAGCTCCGGTCGAGAGGGGGCCGCCGAGGGCCGCCCCGGGGCCGCGGCCGGGGCTGAGCTCCGCCGGGCACCTCCGCGGGTGCTCTCCCGGGGGTCTCCCCCGGGCCCGGCCCGCAGCCGCCGCCCCCCGCCGGGAAACGCGCGCCGCGGCCGCATCAATCATTAACCGCGGCTCGGGTGACCGACGCTCCCTCCCCGGGAAACCGTACCCGGGGCGGCGGGGGCGTCTCTCCCGGCCCCCCGGGCGCGCTGGATGCGCCGCCGGTTTCCAGTTACCGCGATGCCGGGCGGCGGGGCGGGAGGAGGCGCGGCGGTGCCGCCGCTGCCCGTGCTGCAATGAGTGATGCTGCCGGGGGCGGCGGCGGAGGAGGAAAAGCGCAGAGCCACCGCGGCTCCTCCGCCGGCGGCTGCGGGAGCGGCGGCTCCACCTCGCCCGGGCGGCGGCGGCGGCGGCGGCGGCGGCGGCGGCGGGCGGCGGGCGGCGGGCCGGGGGCTGCCGGGGGTCCGGGGGCCGGCGGGGGCAGCATGCCGGGGACCGAGGGGGACAAGGAGGAGGCGGCGCCGCCCGCCCGCCCCGCCGCCCTGCTGCGCTGGGACGAGGTGCCCGAGGACTTCGTGGAGTGCTTCATCCTCTCGGGCTACCGACGGCTGCACTGCTCGGCGCAGGAGTGCCTGGCCTCGGTGCTGCAGCCCACCAACGAGACGCTCAACTTCTGGACCCACTTCATCCCTCTGCTGCTCTTCTTCAGCCGCTTCGGGCGGCTGCTGCTGCTGCGGGGGGCCGGGGACGTGCCCTTCCACCACCCGGCTCTGCTGCCCCTCTGGTGCTACGCCTCGGGGGTGCTGCTCACCTTCGCCATGAGCTGCACGGCCCATCTCTTCAGCTGCCTCTCCCCGCGCCTCCGCGCCGCCTTCTTCTACCTGGACTACGCCTCCATCAGCTACTACGGCTTCGCCAGCACCGTGGCCTACTCCTACTACCTGCTGCCGGGGCTGAGCCTGCTGGATGCCGGCGTCTTGAGCCGCTACGTGCAGCAGCAGCTGGGCTGGCAGCTGGACTGCAGCCTGCCCATCGCGGCCTACCGCGCCATGGTGCTGCCCGTGGCCCTGGCGCTGGCCGTGGGATGCACGGCCGCCTGCTGCCGCAGCCGTGCCGCCTGCTGCGCCTACCCCTTTGCTGTGCGCACCTTCGTCTTCGCCATGCCGCTGAGCATGGCCTGTCCCATCATGTTGGAGAGCCTCATCTTCGACCTCCGCACGCGCAACCCCACGCTTTTCGTCTACTTCTACCGCCGCTACTTCTGGCTGCTGGTGGCTGCCTTCTTCAACGTCAGCAAAATCCCCGAGCGGATCCAGCCAGGGCTGTTCGACATCGTGGGGCACAGCCACCAGCTCTTCCACATCTTCACCTTCCTCAGCATCTACGACCAGGTGCACTACGTGGAAGACGGGCTGGCTGAGTTCCTCAAGGCAGCCCCGGCCGCTCCCACCTACCTGGGCACCGTGGGGTACATGCTGCTGCTGACGGTCTGCCTGGCTGTGGTCGTCAGGAGGTTCCTCAATGTCGCAGACCTCTGCAAGCAGGACTGACCTGCTGGTGGCCACCGTACCCTTGGGCTGCAGACGGTTGAGCTGGTGACCTTCACACTGGTGACCCTCAGACTGGCCCAGCCGTGTCCTGAAGATGCTGTGAACCTGGGGGAAAGACACCTGTGGAAGAAGGTTTCCAGAGAAAACGGCGGTGGTGAAACTGCTCGTACTCTTTAAACTACTAGGTTACCAGGGGAAGCAAGCAAACGCTTACTGGTATGTTGCTGCTTAGAGTATAAGCTGAAATAATTAAGCTCTGCTACTAGGAAGAATGCATGAACTGTGAATGCCATTTACTAGTTCATAACAATTAGGTTTAAACTGGCTGCGTGTATATATATATATATTTATATAGGGAGCTATTTATTTCTTAGCTACATATATATATGTATATATATATACACCTGAAGACACACTAGTGCAATGATTGCTGATAGACTTTTAATCAATTCCTGTGTGAAATTTCCTAGCAGATTATGCACTGACATTTATCTTCCTCTGTGATACTGTAACAGGCCTTTGCAGCCACATACTGGATTTTAAATGCAAACAAATTAATAGCTGTCGATACTTTTTAAGGCCTCACAGCCTTTTTCAGCCAGGGAACATAACAGATTTAATAGAGAGCAAAACCAGCTGTGAATTATTACAGAATTACCAGTTGACGGAGAGACTTTAATTAGACGGGCAGTGAAGCTTGAGTGGTTGGTGTAGCCGCTCGGATTCTACAATATAATGCAGGGATATGTAAAAGAATTGAACCAGAAAGGGATCAGATGGTTTTAAAGTGGGGGCGGGGGGGGAAGAAGGGCAGTGCATAATGGCACAGCTCTTCCCCGGCATGTCAGGAGCATCTGTCACATTCACGGGGTTGCTAGGGGGCCCCTTTATCTTCCCCAGTAAATCACCCCAAAATCAGCCCTTCAGAATCAAGGTCAGATGCCAGACTTTCTATAAGGCCCTGCCAAGCTCGGTGGGAGTTCTGTGGATGTAAAGAGAATAAGTGATGCATGAGATCTTATTCTGGGTCTTTTAAAGAATTACATGGAACTGGTGTCTTCTGCTCCTTAATTAGAGCACTCTGACAAATTTACCATCCAAAAATTAGGTGCTGAATATGAGTTCAGGACCTATGAGCACTGGATATTGACACTTTCATGTAATTCCCTGCTTTTTCCTATGCTGATCAGTTTGGGCTACAGCTGGGTGCTTTGAAGTCCTCATCCATTACCTTCAGGGGGGTTCAAAGAGAACAATTACAATTATTTTCCAAAGCAGTGTCTTTTCTCAGCAACCCAGGTAATATCGTTCTCACACCACAAACAACTAACCATAGATTTAACTTACTCTTCATATAAAGAGAAATTTTTTAAACTATATGCAGATTTTAAACAGATGCATTTTGATTTTGTCAGACAGAACAAGTATCAAGTGTGCAATAATATTTCACAAGGGGTTACAACTTGAAGTTCAGATGTGAAACTGCTGTGTACCCCATTTTCAAAAAGAATGGTGGTACTTCCTTGGGAAACACTGATGTCATATCGCACAATAGCACAGTGCTTCTTTAACTCAACCTCTTTGCTTCTATTGTGGGAATACTTCTGCTTGCATCTTTCCCATTTTCATGGACTTGGCATCCAAACTCCAAGTGTATGTTTTGAGTCCAGTCCCATAGTCTTCTGCAAGACAAAGTCCCCTTTGTTTATAACAAGAGTATAGGAGGGACTGTAGCTAGGGATTATGAGGTCATGTCCTTAATATGGGTCAGAATCATCACAGAAACCAATAATTGATATGTCCTGTACCAGTGTCAGACTTGTGAAAATTTCCCTGTGAAAGCATACAAGCTAAAGGAAAATACAGGTCTGCTTTATTTTGCTTTTTATCTTAACCCATTTTAACAATAGTAGATTGGATCTTTTAGATTTTTGATAAATAATGAGAATGGCCTAACAAAAATATGTGTTCTTTGCCAGCAGCAATTCTGTAATTTGTGGTGAGGTCACATACGGTCTCTCAGAGAGACTGGTTAGAATTTTCAAAAACAGTGGCTCCCAGTCTGTGACCTCTTGTTTTACCACTGATGGTCCATAAAAAACAGCATTCTCTGTGTGGCTGTCTGTGTTTTGTTTTCATTTGTCAACCTGCATTGAAAGGAAATGAAAAATACACAAAGTATTGTTAAGGTTGAATATTTTCAGTGACTTTTATCATAATTATGGCATTGCTTTATTGAGCTGCCAGTAAAGCAGAAAACGATTTGCACCATAGGAGAGGTTGGTTTATGGCGCTGTCGTGCTTTGATGTGTCTTTTATACCATGAAGAAAAGAAAAAAAGAAAACCAAACAAAAACAAACAAACAAAGAAAAAAAAAAAACTGGAAGCTCACACCAGAAAGCAAATGGATCAAGACCTGCAACCATGCTGTGCTATGAATTTCCACAACTTCAGAAGGAGGTCAGTATCCCTGAGATGTACTGTATTCAAGTTAAAATAATAGATGCATAATGGTCAAAGCCCAAATGACTCATCCAACTTTCAAAACGAATTATTTAGAAATTGCTTGCCTGGGAGATGCCACTGGCATGTACAACCAGCAATTAAAAACTAGGAAAAAAATCAGAAAGGCTGGGGACAGTAAATCTGAGCACTAGCAAACAGCTTAGAAACAAGTGACAATAAAAGCCAAATGTAAAAAAAGGTTGTTAAAGCATACTGCATAATGAATTATAGTTGTGCTTGTCACTCACAATGTAGAGGACATCTCAAGAGGCAATGTCAAAAAAGGCTGTTGCTAACTTGTAAAAATACATTTGATATTTGCAGTTAGGCCACACAGGGTCGTCTATATATATCTCAACTACAGATAACAGTATAAAGGTTGGATTGCAACCAACTGCAATTTTACTGGAATCTTTGAGCGTCATAACCGTTGGCTGTGAGGCCCAGTCGCACTGCTGATTTGGTACCAGGACCTGGTATTTATTGAGAATATTGATTCACTTGAAACATTTCTATTGGCAAAATGTTGAGGCACATGCATGAGCCCGAGCACTTTGTGGAGTTATTTGCAAATGCTGGTTGCAGGTACTGCTCTCTGAGCCTCTGTAAGCAGACTGTGTGTATAGGAGCCAATGCGTGAAAGGAGAAGTGATTCATTTTAAGGAATTCTAATGAACACTTGTTCATTTGTCTGTTTGTTTATATGTGTCTGTAAACTAAAAAGTTACAATGAGTGCACAGAATATCTAGGGAAATGCTTCTTGAGTGTATATGTATTCAGCAAGGACAATATTGTGCAGATAATTACTCCGTTTGCCATGTTCAATAGCAAGTCTCCATGAATAAGGAGAAACAAAACTGAGTTAAAGAGATTAAAAGTGGAACAAGACATGTATATTTATAGTGCTTGAATTTGCTCTTGTAGAAGCCAGTGTCTGCATTTGTGTGGCTTGTAAGGAGGCAGGATCTCTGATTTGAAAGCACACATGGCTGAATGTCCATAGGCACATCCAGAGCTCAGTCAGGAGGTCTGACCTGCAGGCCAGATGCACAAGGACATCCTAAAACAAATTTTTTTTGCTTAAGTACCTGTCATAATATTTTTATCATCTGGGTACTTACCATAAGGTCTACATTGTGGTTAGGGAGCAAAGAACTCCATAGCTCATCTGTAAAACCAAAAAGGTTTTTCGGGCTTTTTGTGGTAGAATCTGAAGGACAGGCTGAGTACAAGGGGACAGCCAGGAAATGCACATGTGTTTGTCCTTCTCTGGCCAACGCTGACCTTCAGGCTGACATACCTGTGCAATACGAACTGACTGTCAATGGGGTCAGTTTCCAGAGTGTTGGTTTTGCTGGTGACACAGTCACTTCCCTTTGCAATTAGCATGTGCTTAGAATTGCAGTCAACATACTGGCAGATACTGGTGAAGCCTAGCTTCTGGGCACATCGAGGTACCTGTAAGCTTCAAGCTCATCTTTGTGTAAGATCGATATACCTGGTCTGCAGTTATTAGCCCATGTTCCCATGTGATGGAATGCTATTTCTTCTTCTGCAATGTATTAATTTGAATGTCTGCACAGCTGTGAGCTGCTTCATTAGCAAGACTGGAGCCTGCACTCTGGAAACAAAGGGGAAGTTTTCATCTGCATGCTGTGCTTGTAGAAATTTAGCAGTTAGAAGTAGAAACACATTGGTTTTACTAAAAGTATAGTTTTGCTTAATTGTTCGAGTGTTATTATTTATACATTGAATCCAGATACTATGTTTCTGTCAACAGTACCCTGACAGAAAATGACAGTCTGAAAGTTTTACTTTATATTTAAGTAAGCTTTCTGAGGCAGCACATTCATAAAATGTTATTGCACTTAGTTGATTACCATCCACATGCCTTACAGAAACAAACCATACCTGTATTAGTTGTCCAGGTTATACTGTTTTTCTTTGCCTGGGAGTGTAATGATGACCAAGTGGCCTGTAACAAGCTGAGGAGTCAGGCACTCCTGCTTTCTCATCCTTGCTTTGCCACTGCTGTTCTGTAATCTTGGGCAAGTTATTTGAACTGTGTTCATTTTAAATGAATTTAATTCATGTAAATCACTGGAATAGTACCAGGGTTGAATGTGACCCTCTGTGTCTCAGTTTCCTCTTCTGTAAGATGGGGAGAATATACCTTACCTACCTCGCAGGGTTGCTCTGAAGACTAGCTAATGTTTGTAAAGCACTTAAAAATGCAAAGACCCTCCTAGGTGCTAAGAAGAAATATTGCTGAACTCCAGCAGAGAGAATGTCATATATTCAATTGTTCCTCATCTCATTCAGAGAGGAACATGAGCGTTACTAGACCATGAACTCTTGGGACAAACCCTCATTGTTGTCATACTCCTGGGAAGTTCATATCCCACATCCTTCGGAGTCAATGGCAAAATTTCCTCTGGCTTCAGGCAGGGGGGCAGTTGCAGTCTAAAGCAGTAGTAAAGAGGCTGACTAAATACATAATTGTCAGGAGTAAAGAGAAAATATACGTGAGCTAAGTAGTTTTTCTTTTCTGAAATTCTCACTGGTGACTTGTTTGTATTGAAGGCCTTGTTCATTTAGCCATGGGTTGTATTGCAGTTACTGTGAAACAACAGAGCGAGATTTCCAATCAGTGTCTGTAAAAGTAGGATTATGGCTCAACTACCACTGGGAATTTCAATCAACTTTAAGCTACTCCTTATCAGAGCAAAAAGACCTTAAGTAAATAAAGCTTGTAAAGAATTATGTAATCATTTGGGAGTGTAAATTTACATTGATCATACAGGCAGCTTTTTTTCCCCTCTCATTTCCCAAACTCAACAACATGGAACCAGTCCTATTCTTAAGCAAAACTGAATTTAGGCCTTCTTATCACTTATGAGTACTCTACCATGGAGCCCTGACTACTCATCCCACTAACCCACACTGCCCTTCTCTTGGAGCACCATTGAGTAGAGGGCAATGTTTTTAAGAGCTTTTCTAGCTGGCAGTGGTAGTGAACACAAAAACAACAACAACAAGAAAAAAAAAACAACAAAAACCAACTACAACAAAAATATCAACAGATTTGAGTGATTCATCAAGTCAAAGCCTCTAATCATAAGGAATTCACTCTATCCAAATAAATTCTTTGCATCTGTTACACATCTGTAAGTCAGGGCTACACAACCAACACCCAAGTTACACCTGAGACTGTACCCTCTTCTCAGGTGAGATGCAAGATGCTGAGGAAACATCACATGGGCTGAAAGATACAGATCTCTATTCAAGATGTTTAATGTTTTGGAGCTGGATGTGGAATCAGTTATTTTCACAACTTGATTAGACAGATGCTGTTTCATTCCACTGAATTCAGTAATGAATTAACGACTGAGGCAAAGGAAGTAAGCTTTGGCTCAAAGTTGCCTGTAAGGAAACACCAGCAGACTGCTGCTTTCAGGGCAATTGCTTCCTGGCTGACCGTACTCGCAAGATGGAGGATTCTGAAGTAGTGCTTCACTGTTTTGTGTGAATGCCTAAGGATTTGTGTTTGTAGCTGGGGGGGTAATAGTGTGAAGAAACAGTTTATAGCAAGTCAATTTTTTCTGTCTGCTAGAGATTCAAGCACGCTTTAGAAAGAGGTATCACATTTAAGGGTCTGTGCATGCAATGAACAAAAAGTGTGAGGTTTATTTGATTCTGTTGGGAGGGGTTGAAAATTTACTCTTTGTACACTTTTGGATGCTGACAACCGTATATGTAATGACTATGCATTTTTAGCAAAAAAAAAAAAAGTGTGAGCTATAAATAAAGTTGATTCTGAGTACATTTTTGTAGAAATAAAGCTTTTTTTCATTTCTTAATATATGTTAGTGTGACATCTGTAGGATCCAGAAACGTATTGAATACAGTTATCTTAAACATAGATGTAGCTTAACTACAGGAACTTCCAGCCACTGTATGGTGATTTTGGCATTACTGAAAACTGTATCACAGCACAAGTATCACTCCCATTTTATTGCCTTTCACATTATCAAGTAACAAAATGGCACAATGTTGGGTTTGGTTGTTTTTTTCTTTGCATTCCAAAATCTATGCTAACCAATCCATAGTACGAATCTCTGGTATGTTAAAATTCATCACTATTAAAGTATATATCAAAATAGAAATATATTAAATGTGTAAGGAGATCAGCGTTCTGCCAAACTCTGCTCACTGAAGCATCATGAGGTCGGTATCAACAACTATGTGAAGAATCACAATGAAATATTGACTGTGAAACAAAGAGTTCTATTTGGCATCAAATAAAAGTCTCCCATTTGGCAGAGTAGGAATGTTCCAAGTGGCAGAGTATCTTTTCCAGTCAGGCACCAAAAAGCACTCAATGAACTGCAGTTACATAGCGGATCTGCTGTAAGCCTTCTGTCTCAGTATTTAGAAAGATGTGATGCAGCCTAACATAATCGCAGGCACTTGCTGATACTGATGCAAAATCCTTTGCAAACTGAAGTTCAGAGAGTTTGGGATATGGACACTGGTCATCCAAGTACAGATCATTCTGAGTATGACTATACAGAGTATACATACAGAGGCAAACTGTAGGATCTTACAGTGGAGGCTTGTGAATTCTTTCAAAAGCTGTGTAATTGTTGAGAGTTCTTCATATGAAAAGGTTTCTTATTTGTAGATTGTTCAGCTCATTTAGAATATGGTAATGAGCCCAGCAAAAATATCCATTGCCAGCTCACAAATAAGCAAATGCTTCAAAAGACTTCATCCTACTGCTGTTATCATTTAAGACCCCTTCATAAAGTTAATAGTAGACTCTGAATCTGACTGCTGGACATGCTGGAGGAAAACCTCACAAAATATATGGAGCCACTGAGAATCTCAAAATAATGAGCAGAACAGAAAGCACCAAAGTCACTGATAGGGCAAGGAACTCAAATAGGTTAGGATCTCATCCTTCAGCTGAGGATGAGCTGAGCTGCAGCTATTGCTCTGTAGCTGTTCTGATTTCAAAATGGAAATCTGAAGATAATATCTATATTTTATTACCATAATATCACTTCTCTGACAAATGGCCTAAAAGTCTGGAGTATTTGTACAGAAAAAAAAAAGAAATCTAATAGACAGCTTCAAACGTCTCAGTACAGCTGCAGGATAGTGTATTGTTAATAGAATCTATAAATGGAGACAAGGCTCAAAGACATAGACTTGTTAGAGCAGATTCAGATGAGGGCCACAAAGTGACTGGAGCACCTTCTGATGGAGAAAGGCTGAGAGAGATGGGGTTGGTTAGCCTGGAAAAGGGAAGGCTCCAAGAAGAATGTACAGTGGCCTTCTGATATTTAAAGTGGACCTGCAGGAAAGATGGGGAAGAACAGTTTAACAGGGACTGTTGTGACAGAACAGGGGGATAATGGCTTTAAACTTATAGAAGGTAGATTTTCATTAGATATTAGGATGAAATTGTTTACTAGGAACATGACAGGACACTGGAACAGGCTGTCTAGAGAAGCTGTGGATGCCCCATCCCTGGAGGCATTCAAGAGCAGGTTGGATGGGGCTTTGGGCAACCTGGTCGAGTGAAGTTGTCTCCGCCTATGGCATGGGCATCATAGCTAAATGATCTTTAAGGCCTTTTCAAACTGAAATCATTATATGCTCCTATGATTCATTAGAAAATGAAAAAGCTGGTGAAAATGAAAAGCAAACCAGTAGTACTACAAAGGCTAGCACTTGGTCTCAGTGATGAGAGCCTCTGGGGCAGACACTACAGATGTACTCCTTTGCATCAGAAATCCCTATTACAAGGCAGGTTTATTATCAAGAGGGTCAGTACAGTACACTGACGTTAGTGGGGAGCTGAAAATATTTCTCTTGCCAGGGAGCACAGCCTCTGGGTATTTTGTACGTGTTTTATAGGAGAATAGCAACAACAATATTGAGCAGTCCTTCTGATGAAACATTTTTATAGAGTTAATTCTCTAATTTCTGTCTCTCTTGCTCCCCATATCTAGTCCTTTCACGTTCCTCTCAACTGGACAAAACTGAAAATAAAGTCATCCTTCATTTTTAGCGTTTAACTAATACACTTCTCGTGGATTATTCTTTCTTTGCTAGGAAAGATCTACGCTTTGCCACTCTCCTCTGTTGTCCTGAGGAAGTGATCTATGCCATTTGTACAGGAAGGAAAATGCTGATAAGCAGGGCTCCCTGCATCCCCAGTCCCCCAGGCTACAGAATTCAGACAGTGGCACACAGCAGTGTCACAAGATCTTAGCTTTCCTTTTTAGCAACACTTGGAAAAAACAACTCTGAGTTGTCATCAGGGTGGATAACAAGCAGAAATATCTGAAGCACTCAGAAATAAGATAAATAATTAGAGAAAAGCTCCTGGAATAACTTCTTTGATACCCTTGTACACACATGCATTCTCTTTCTTACTGCCCCAAATTCAGCAAAGCTCCTAAGCACATGCTTAGCTTTACTATACACATATGTTTATCTTTGTTCATTCATAGGGGCAAACCTTTCCTGATATTTAAGCATGCTATAGAAGCAGAGCCCTAACAAGCAGTCAGTGCCAGGGAAATGCTGCCAGCAAGAGTCTGGCACAGCACATTGTGCCATTTAGCCCAAGGCAATATCCTGTCCTCTGACACTGAGGGCTGGCCAAGCACCTCACACAAGGTTCACGTTCCCTCCTCTGCTTTAATTCTTTAAAATATTTTTGTTTCAGACCATTGTCTGAAAGATTTTAATAGGAAAAAAGGGCAAAATACATATGTAATAGCTAGAAATGCACAAATTTAGTCATTAAATAGAACAGCAAATTTTCCAATTGTAGCAATTACAGGAACAAAACACTGTCTCTCGTAGTATGGTAGAAAAAAACATAGCTTGGAGTTTGGAACAGTAATCTCATTTACTGAACACTACAAAATACATTCACTAGCTAACTTGGTTTAAAAGAATGTGTTGTTTTTTGTTTTTTTTCTACATTATACAGACCCAAAGATTTGACAGGAGTCAAATACACTGTGTAGAATACTTTTGTTCTCAGCAATACAGCTCATTTCTTCGAACTGTAAGTATTCCACTCCAACATCAATGTGCCGTATCCTTTATTTTAAAATTGAGATGTACTTTGGATAACAAAAAATAATTGGGCATAACTGATTTCAATGAAGCACAAGGAATTCAGGGTATCTGAGAATGGAAAACCTGCTCAAATGCAATACGGAAATGGTATTATTAAGATCACATCAAATCATGGCCAATTTCATCGTTCAGCATAACACCTCAGAAGGAGCACATGTGAGGATTTTTGTCTCCTGACATGATCAGTAATACAGAGGATATAGTGAATATATACTGTGAATGTGAAATAGTATAGACCTCCATTACATTAAGCTGTGATGAATATTCCCATATGTAGACATTAGGCAGACCAATTTACATGGTAAATGAGTTTGAACACTAACTGTTTATAACTAACTCTATCTCCAGCTGTTACCAACTATACATTTTAGAAGTCTCCCTTACTAAAGGAAAAAAGGTGAAAAACAATCTCATAGAGTTGACAAGACATGTTGACTTTGACTTTGCTGGCACACAAATTTACACAAGACAAGTGAACTGGTGGACTTACAAATATTATCATGTAATCACTGCTTACACTTCAAAAAGCCACAGTGACTTTTTCCAAGCAGACCGATTGAAGACCCTCAGTGAATCTGTCCATCTGCCCTTTAAACTGGTGGCACAGGGTGCAAGGCCTCTTTGGAAAGTACTGGATGCTCACCTATCAAATACAGCTCAATGCTTTTAAATAACCCAAAGGAACGTTATTAATTAGCCAAAAGCACATATATGGGTAGGAAATATTTATGATTTATGATTTTCAGGTATTAGAAGTGTCATGATTTCTGGCTTCAGTGTCAGGGCAGAACTGCCAGCTATGCCCTAGACGTGAGTGAATTCCAGCTTATTATGCAACATTAAGCACTTTTTGTTTTAAAAGCCATTTTGGAAACTCAGTATCTCATGAATGAAACAACCCACATGAAATAGGCCAGCAAATGAAGTCTCCAGGAGGACATCTTCTCATGTATACCATAACACATTAGCAGTAGAGCGGTTCCCTTCTCAAAACTTTCAGAACTAAATTCACAGACAACCGCCAAATTCAATTCTCTTCCCTTTTGCACACTGCCTGGAAGGAACAAACAGGCAGGAAAATAATTCTGACTGGTAAAAACACGCTTATTCCCTAATCACACTGTTCCAGTACTGGCACAGAGGATGCAAAAGGAATACAGAGTGGAACAGCACATCTCCTCTGCGCTGCACTGGTCCACACATGGCACTACCCCCAATGATCCACAGGCATTGCCCCCCAGCACAGTGCAAAGCAGCCTGAGAGCCAGGCAATTACAGCCCTGTCTGCTTGCAGAGACAAGTGAACTCCAAACAGTAAGATCCACACCTGCTGTTCAGAACAAAGTTTTGCAACATCATTCTGTGTGCGCAGTAAACCTTTGGGGCGCACTGAGGTCAACCAGCAGGAGTTTCCTAACCGGGGTTAATATTACCCAGTTTTAAGAAAACAAACCTGAATTTTCAAAGTCAGCTACTGGCACTATGAAATCTCAGTGTTTGATTGAATCTTTGTGTTTCACAATCCTGAAATTTAAAAGAGATGAAAGATATTATACACATACAGTGCAAAAGGCCAGCTAATCCACACTTCCTTCTGCTTCAGTCAGTGCACAGACCCAAACAAGAGCACGGTGGTGTGTGTAAAAACGAAGTGCAGCGTAGCACAGCGTCTATTTTAAATAGAACAGGCTGCAGTGACTTTTGGAAGCTGGCTGGCACGGTGGTGGGTGTAGCAGGACAGAGGCTCGGCAGCAGAGCCGCCAGGAGGAGCGCGCAGACCGCTCCCTGGGTGCAGGGATGCCCTCCAGCCAGGCCAGCAGGAGGGAAGCTCTAGGGCTCCAGCAAGGACACATTTTTTCCATGGGAGCTAGCTGCTGCATTTCTCATTTTCAGTGCACAGAGGAGAGCAGAGGAGCACTCACCAGGCACCTCCACCCACCGCCCTGCTTTCCTTGGACAATGCACAGCTGGGAAAAGCGCTGCCCTCCAGAGTTGCCCTCCGCTGGGCACCAGCCCCAACTGCTAAGCTCAGCTTTGGTAGGAATACCCTGTCCCTATAGTGCTTTCAGGGAGAAGTTGGCACATACAGCCTGACGGTTTGGCAAAAATAATGCCTTAGAGGCAGCTGCTTGCTGATATAATCCCATATGAAAAGGAAAACTGTTTTGGAGGGGATGACGCTGCCCTCTTAGGCATTCCTGGAACCTACACTGAGAGTGAGTCAGTCAGAGCAGGACTGTGTGTCTTGCTATGTTTACTTTGTATTTAAGTGCATTTACTAAAATAAGGTTATTTCTTCTGTTTCCTTTACCAGATATGTACAGCAGCAGATACAGATTAACATACCCATTAAATTTATGTATCTGTTGAACATTCACATGTGATAAACAAGGAAAGAAATGTGGAATAGGGCAAAAAGGAACATTCTGAGAGTATTCCCCTGTGCAGGATTTCAGCCTCTGGGACACAGAAGGCTGAGAGGTCGGGCATTTGAAAGTCATTGGTTCAGAAATGGCTCCTTCCTGGCCCAAAGCTTTCGGTGAGGATTTCTCAGGACACATTTAGGGTAAGTTGGAGCAGCTCCAGCAGAGCAGGAGCTAGGCATGAGGCTCTCACCTGGTGGGCTGGCCCTGCTGGCTGGTCTGATGGCACAGCCACCCTGCTGCAGCTCGCTCATCTCCCTCTGGATGTGAACAGCTTTTTGTTCTATCACTCTATTTTCAGACTGGTCCACGTGAATGCAGTCTAATACATCTCCAGCTAATGCCAAACTATGCACATATATTTCTTGCTACAGCTCTCAGTGGATCCATATCAACACCTAAAACATTATAAAGTACTTTCTGAAAAATTGCTGTTCTCATTTTGGCTCTAACCTTGAAATGTCAATGGAAGTATTACAACAGTGCAATCATTCAATCTCTGCTTTGTCATTAAATAGCTTTTTTGACTCTTCTTTCAACTGCATAATATATACATTGCCCCTGGCTTATAGTTTCACCCTTGAGCTGCTGCACTGGCTGTGCTGTATAAAAAGCAGAGCTGACACTCGTCCCTCACGGTCAGTAACAAATATAGAGGTCAGCTCTTGGCTTGCCAGGACCTCTGAGCTGCTCTGGGGAACTCTGGTTCACTTTGGTCAGTGACACTTCACTCCCAACATGCATCCCAAGGTCAAAGGGCACCTCTGAGACAGCTGCACTTTCCTGTTCACACCTCTTCCTTGGAACAAGACTGTTCTGGGCACAGGCACAAGCCAGAGCCACCTGGAGGCAATCAGATAATCTCCACAGCCCTTGATGAAGGCAGGGCATGAGGGACCCTGGTCCTCTTCTTTCACATTTAACACCAATGTATGGGAAAGTGTTCGACAGAATGAGTTCCTGTGCAGGCTGCCAATGACCCCTACACCCTGTGCTGACACGAGGTGTGCAGTTCAGCAGCCTCACTAGCGTCTCATCAAAACATTTCCAAATTTCTTTACTATGCTATTTTCTTCCATTCAAAAACGTTATCTTCAGCCATTTAACTCTTCACACTTCCTAACCCAATTTCATTAAGTCATCGTCCTCTCTTAACAAATTTGAAGCCAGAATCCACATTTCTTTGATCCTTCAGAACAAGTCTGAGCTCTGACAATTGTCTTGAACACGGGTGGAAGTTATCCAGGACAAATCCAGGTGGAGCAGTTATCAGGACTGTCTGTACCATGTGCAGGGTGTTTCTCCCTGGCTCTGTGTCATGTCAGTGACCTGCCTGAGACTTGCTCACACTGGGTAGCTCCATGTATTGCTGTCACACAGACAGGATATACAACTGATTTCCTAACTATCCATGACCTTTCAGGACATCTGGAATGATTCACAAGAGTAGAACCCTGTTATCACCAGCCTTGCTATCTTAGTGCAATTATACTTAATGCAAATTTGTTAGAAGAATAGAAATGTTGCATTTTCTTTGGTTGGCCTACTCAATTGTCTTCTCATCCTGCCTTATACCACTTCTACTATATTACACCAAACAAGAGTAAATAAATGACTCCACATCCCACCTGGGTGGTCAAAATGCAACATGCAGTCATGCCTGTACATTCATGGAATCCTATAATGACATTATAGTCAAAGTATTCTCACATACCACTGAAAACTGAACATATTTATTTCATCATGCAGTCTATTTATTTAAGTAAAGCTTTCCTGGATGTTTCAGAAACAGTATTTAAAATAAGTCTACACATAATCTATCTACATATAAAAAGTCATTCAGAGTGAAATTCTAGACTCTGAAGAGTTCACTTTAGTAACAGCACAATTTATTGTATTTTCTCATCAGATCTTGTTCCTAAGGTATCAATCATCCTTTCTTTGTTGACAGTTGTTTTGCATATCTCAACATGACTGATATATTAGCAAGTTTGATCAGTGAGAATGTGCAGGCCTGGCCATACGTTCTGATAACAATTGTAAGGATTTTCTTTCATCTAAGAATTGGATAAATACTCTGGACTACAAGCCCTATCTATTATGCTCAATGGCAAATATAACAGGATTCTAATATTAGAACCACCACAGCCTGGCCAGTTATTCCAGCTCTGGATCTGCCACAGGAAGCACTGTATTAGATTATAGCTAATGCAGTAAACAGTGACTTAATGTCATCAGTGGTGGTGCTAGTGACATGGTAAGAACAGAAGAGTTTCACGTGGTGACCAATTTTCTCATCTACATGCCCTTTAGAGAGTTACAGGGAAATATTTACAATTACTCTTACATGAATTATCAGAGCGTGCACTGAACTCTGGATTTTTCTTAAGGCTTTTATAAGTAGAGAGAACAGCCATCAGCATGATTTGCTGATGTTATTTCTTGAATTTCAGACTTCGCTTAAAATTGTGTTTTCAAAGATTTTTCTTTAATGATGAGGACATAATGGACAAAATGGGAATGTAATAGGAAATATAATTTTCCCAACATTTTCCGTTATCTCAAACAATTTTGTTGGAAATTCCCACATTGCCTTAAATTACTTTTGTGCAGAGATAAAATTGCTGGAGTACCAGTAGCTTTGGGACTAGCCATTAATAAAACAAACTAAAGATTTAAGAGAAGCTGCTGTTCAGCTTTCCTGACTGTGGTTAATATTCCAGACTTATTTCTCTAGTCCAACTGGCATTACAGTGCAGAGTTCTTAGTAGTGCCCATTCGAATAGTTATTTCAAGTCTATGCAGAGTTTGAGTGACAACACAGCTTTACTGGAGGGAAAAGAGTTTTTGCAGAGGTGTCAGGCATCACGGCTCTCCGAATTACATGCAAAATTAAACTACGACATATTCAGGGTAGATGTATACAATTGACCCTCATTTTCTTCTCTGTTACACAGGGTTTACTGTGCTCCTTTGCTTCAAGCAATTTACTAATGTAATGGAGAGGCACTGGAGCACATTTGAAAGACACCCCTTGGAGTCCTCACACTGATTTCAGTAGGAACATAGTGCTGGAAAAATGTGTTAGCATTGTGTTCTATGACCACCTCAATTGCTTCAGACCCTGACAGAGTAAGTGACCTCTTACAAGAGAAAAGGGCCTGAGTTGCTGACCTGCCCCACACAGGAAAGTTGCCAGCTCTAATTTGCCCTAATTTTGCATTTCTTTCCTATGACTTTACTAACACCTCTTTATTACTTGTAAAAATAAAGGTTTTGTTCATCCTCAGTTCAGAATCCAGATATACTCTCCCAGTTGAAATGTTTCATTGGTCTAAACCTTAATAAAGATTCTGCACTGATTTGTACTTGCTCAGCTGCTCCTATCAGCTGTACATAACAAATCCAACACAGTTCTTGCTGCTCAGTTATTCTCCTTCCATCTACCAGAGTATATATAATATTTAACTCCTTAACTTTTGAGTGTTCATCACAGAATCTCTTGGAGGATTCTGTATCTTGCTGGCACCTGCTTGTTGTTTCATAGTTCTTACATAATACATATAGATAAATAAATGATCTGCTCCTTTCATCTCTAGTTTCAAGACAGACTTCTCTGATTTTATAGTGGCTTTCCTTCAAAAGTTTTGTTGAAAATCTTTCATCCAAGGTTTTCACCTTATCTGAAAGTACAGCCTTTAAAGTTAAAGCTCATGTATTTTTCTGCAGTCAATAATTTCTTTCCAAATTGTCAGATGATATTGTGTTTTAATTTCACAGATCCCCAAAAGACCTTCCACACTCTGTGAAGGTTTTTGTTTTGTGAAAGGCATTATACTGACAAAACAAATGACTAACAAAAGGGATACGACTCTAAGGATACTGTAATATGACTTATTACACTGTTTATAACTGAACTTCAAGCACAATTTTCAGACAGTTCTGGCTTCAGTGACTAAAGCTTTAAGCATCTTAGTTTCTTACTCTTTCCTTAAAGCCAGGTGCTGTGAATTTCCAAGTCCTGGCTCTATTTTTTGTCAGTCTGGCCCAAAGTCAGACATAAACAGTGAAGTCATTTGCATGGAAGCCTGAAGAAACTCAATTCTCTTTCAAGTTCTTCATTTTGATATCTTATGTACCTTCAGTCAGTCACGAAGAGCTCACTGGGTTAACAGCAGTTCTCTTTTCCCTAGGTAAATTCATAGAAACAACTGTCACTCTTCAGAGGCCTCCAGATGCTTTTTGGCAATGAACCACTTGTGGATTTGGGAAATGGTGTAAAGAGGGAAACCATAAGGGAAGTTTGTGCCATACTCCCCATTGCCTGCATCCAGTGTCTGATTGTACAGAACCAGCACACACAGCATGACAGCCCAACTGAAAGGGAACAGAGACCTGGGGGAGATTAAAGGCAGGGAGATGAACAAGATCCTAGCACCAAACTCTCTGGGCTTTGGAACTCAGAGGTGTTCATCCTTTGAAGCAAAATCTCTCCCACTCCAGCCTGACCTGGTGAGGGGCAGCCAGCTCAGAGCATGGGGTTGGGACTGGATGATCTTCAAGGTCTCTTCCAAACTAAGTCATTCTATGATTCTGTGATCTCTCAGTTCTGAACAAAACACCACTATTTGCTATAAGCAGTGAGGAGCTCCCAGCACTACTCTTATCATATACTGACTGCTGTTGTATATTTGTCATCAGAATAATTTTGGCTCTCTTTGTGTCATTGCTAGTCACATCCGTATGCTAAATGATCTGTCCAAGGTTTAGACTGTAGCAAAATATGCATATTGGGAAAACAACGATGCACAGGATTTGTCTATATCTTTTGTGAGTTATGCTCACTCATACAGACTATAAGAAAATGTTGGAAAAGTGTGTCACTAATCAGAAATTGAGATAAAGTGAAAGCAGCTCTCCTCAGCCTGTATGTTTCTTGAAGTCTGAACTTTCTTGTTAGCCCTGAATAAGGATTTGTCTGCCTGAAATGTTGCCTGTCTTTTCTGTTGCTCCAGCGAAAACTCATCTGTACCTAAGAATCTTGTCTCACTTGATGCCTTCAGCAATTACACTGCAAAAACATTACTGCTAGAGCTCTGTACAACCTTGACTATTCAACTGGCAGGCAGGTCTCAAGAGTTCTCTATTCCTGTCAGTTGCAAACCATTATAGAGCAGCATTCTTCAAGAGACAGATCTGCTTGCGGGACACATAAATACTGTTTTTCCTTCCATTGATGTCAATAGGAGCAAGGATAGAGCTATGATATTATGAGATGCTAAGAACTTAAAATATGCTCTGAATGATTTCTATTTTAAGAGCTGTTTTGCTTTGGAGGATGAAAGGTCTGTTCACTTAATATAAGGAACAAGGCCTGTCTCTGAGATGTGGAAGAACATCTATTCATCCAAAAGCTCAGCTATTTCAGGAATAATCCGTAAATTATTTTAAGAGTTTGTTTAAACTGTTGTTAACTCTACTTGGCAGACTTCTGGCAAATACATTATTGTTTCTTTAGCTTTCCTTATTCCTGCAAGGAAATTTTGAGGGGCAGGACTTGTTACTTCTTCTGTTGACACTGTTCTACTTTGTACAAATAATTACACATTCACTGGAACTAGAACTAATGCCCCCACCCTCCCCAGGAGAGTTTCTGAACCACCAAACTAGAGCATTGTGTTTTTCTATCACCAGTTAGCCCCATGAATATTTAAGTACGTTTTACAAAGTGGGACTGTTCCAGTGGAAGGGGCTGATGGTGAGGTCACCGCTGTGTGGCAGAAATCTAACCTGAATTTTGAGAGGAGGGAAATGGAGAGAAGGGTAAGGGAGAGGAGGGGAGAAGTGCCCAGTCCCAAGCATCCAGTCCCTCAGGTAGTTTCCCAGCCACACAGTTCAAAGATATTCAAGGTAAAGCTATCTTCTGTAGTTGCTCCACTTTTATAAGATGCTTTAACACCCCACTAAGTCTCTTCATGTCATTAGCATCACCCTGTGCTTTGTCAATAACTCTTTATTGCAGTAACTCAGTAAACTGTAATCTAGCTGATAGCCAGCCTAACATTGCTCACATTGTTAAGGTTTGAGTTCTACAAGCTGGATATGAAAAGTCCTGAAAAGAAGCTTTTTTTTTTTATCTCAGAATCAAGTGGTTTTTCTACTAAATCTAACAATTCATTTTTTAACAAAAAATACAGATTTTCAGTATTAGCTGTGTTGTAGTCCCACGTTTCTCACAACTTTCATTCACTTTTTGATGGTGCTTAGACTGACTTAATCTCTTTTGGGGATATGTGCAACTTTAATATTGCCCATGGTTTAATAAGCAGGTTAATATTTTGAGGGTAGCTAAAACACAATACTAAGGTAAAACAATTTGAGATCAGGAGTGGAATGGAATGCTAAACTGTCTGAATTTGAATGATAGGTTTAACTCCTGGTTCTCATATCAATATAAAGTATCTGAGGAATTCTGAAATGGAGTCACATTTCCAAATAAATTCTGAACACAATTAGAATAATAGAATCATACAATCATCCAAGTTGGAAAGAACCCTTAAAGGTCATCCAGTCCAACTCCCCTGCAATGAATGGGGACACCTCAGTCAAGTTGCTCAGTCCATCCTGACCTTGAATGTCTCCCAGGATTAGGAATTAGGGTGCAGCATGATCAAAAGTCCTTTCCAAATAATTCTGTGTTCTTATTAGACTTCTGATAATTTTGGATAGCTATAAACTTTTGGTGTAAGTCTTGCCATAGAGCCTGACTGTGAGTGCATGGAGGATTCTTCCTCTGCAATACAGAAAATGTAGAAATGATATTACAGCTATGAATTCAAAAATTAACAATCCAGGGCAGGTCAGATACATAGCAGTGTCTTGGAAGATATGTCAAGCTTAGAATCCATTTACTTTAATTAGATGCATTTGGATTTCATTTTCATTTAAATAAGATAATTGAATAATGGTATTTAAGAAGAGACACTGTAGTTAATAATATCTGAAAATGATTTTTAAATGTTTGAAAACATCAGTGGAAATCTGAATACAGAGATGTACTGGATAGATAGCATATGAACCATGATCTATTGCTTGCATTTATAACTCAGTTTCTATATAAAACTATTCCTGTCATACTTTCCCAACAGTCTATATACCTAATATCACATGCTTGCATCCACACCTATTTTCAGGCTAGAATTCACAGCAAAGAATTCCTTAGTATTTGACTTTATGCAGAATAATTATTATCTGTGCACTGCAGTACGTCTGGAAATACAAAGGAATGTTGGTTCAGCATACCTCAGGCAAAGTTCTACACCTCTTAAAGAACAATAGCATACATAAAACAGGAGCACAAGCGCCTGATTAGTCTTTCATATGCACTGAAAGGCAGGAATAACTTTCTGAAGTGGAGGGAACTGCAGTGGTATTGCTCTCGCACTGTAGAGAAGGTAACAGTAGAAACTTACTACTTACCAATCCTTGTAAAGTGATTTGCTTTCTTATTCAAAGATGCTTGTGCATCTGTCAGAAAACATACGTGGTAGAGGCAGGCATTCCTGATTCCTTTCCTGCAAAAAATTATGGAGAAACTTGAGTGTAATCTCCAGAATGAGCACAAGGACACTACGCTTAGAAAACAGAGCGACTTCTCTCCTCTCTGAGTACACTTTCAGCAAGTGAGTTGAAGCATTTAAACTTAAGAAGTCTTTCAAAACAGTTGCCTGTATGCAACTATCCACCTTCAAACTACTGTAATTATAGTTTTGGAGCAGTGAAATTAAATGACATTCACACAAAGCCATATCAGACTTAGCCGGGATGGGTATGGGAAACTCCTTGAGAGTCTGAGGCTCTTGAAAAGATTAGAGCAAGTGATTCACAGAATACAGAAGTTTTACACTGCCCCTTGATATTGGCCCTGCACCTCTGATTGCAGCATACAAGGGAACTCTTGCTAAGTTGGAACTGCACAGGGGTTTCATGCTATTCTTCCTATATACGCTAGGAGTGCTGAGGCATTTTAGATCAAACACATATCCAACTTCAGCCTGTACTGCTTTTTCAGTTATGTTACTTTTGTGAACAATTTTCTCAACCAAACTAATACTTTCAGGAACTCTCTGGACTTGACTTCTGAAATTTCCATACAGATGCCATTTTATAACCTCTGGCATATTTGAGCATTTTAACAACCTGTCGTATTCTGCCCTTAGCAAGATCACTGATCTTGAGCTCAAATGTGTTGCTCTATAGTACCATGCTGAAACTGATACCAACAATGACATTTCTTTATATAATAAGCAACGATGATTCTGTGAAAATCATTACACAGCAACATAATAGAACCCAGATGTGTTTAAAAAACAAAATATTAGGCTAATCCCCAAATTCTGGCCCAGAACGCCTGTATGCATTTCCCATGGTGGTAATTCAGAGTTTAGAAGTAAATGTACCATTGTAACACACATGGCAGTCAGCTGAGTCCCAGTCATTGTTCCCAGTGAAAAAGTTTGGCCCCAGTTTTGCATTCTTTGATCCCTGTACTTTGAGGGGAAGGAGTAATTGCAGCTCCCCTATCAGAACTGCCCATCCCTGGTACAATTTACTGCTGTGCAGAACCAGTCCTAATTTGTATCAGTGGTGCAACACCACGCTTCCTGCCAAAGATGCTACACTCCAAATTGTTAATAAGGACAGCCAGGGACAAAGCATAAACAAGATGAGGAATGCAGCCTGATTTTTTTGTATCATCTGATGCAGCACCTGGCAGAGAATAGCTGTATCAAGATGTCTCCTCCCAAATACTTCTCCTGCTCGAGCCTGCCAGCCAAGGGAAGGATATTTCCCTGTTCCTGATTTTTGTCTTTGAGGAAGGAAGTCCTTCAGACACAGATTTTCCTATCTTATAGTTCATATGTAGCTATTGAGACACTCAGCTAAGCTAGGGCCTACTATTCCAGTCAAGAAAACAAATGCAGGAATAATCATTTTGTCTGATGATTATTTCCTTGTATTCTTCCACATCTCTTTGCACAGACTGTTGGATCATTTGCATGTTTGTAAAGAGGTCATCTCTCATCATTCCCTTTCCTTACAGTTTGTGGAATTATGAATAAATGAGTGATTATTCTTCTCAGTACAAGTAGGAAAACAGTATTAAATCTGGCTGAACTAAAATTGTTTACAACGTTTTTATTCCTAAGAACAGTTTATAGTGAATAAATTAGATCAATCTATTTTCCTCTATAAATATAGGCTTATAATGAAGAGTAGTGGAGGGAAATTCAGGGAAAGCAATGGGATTGTTGGCAAGAAGTAGTTTCTTACAGGGCTTAGTTCTGATTTCCAAGCTGCATTGCCAGTAACAGTAAACTAATTCTAATATGTGAAACTGCATCGTGAGATTCAGGCTCCAGGTATCAACTGTACAATAGCACAACTGACAGCATAACATATTTGATGTTGTTTGCACATCTTCATTTTTCAGCAAAATAATTCAGAAGACATGAAAGAAGAGAACTGAAGTTGGGTCCCTTAATACAAACCTACTTAGTTGCAGAGGGTGTAGAACCTTCTCTTCTTTGAACACAAGAGCATTAAGCATATACAAAATATAGGCAGTTTCTTGGCTCATGGTTCCAGTTTTCTTTTTGACAGCATTTTTCCTGAAAGAGCAGTCTAAACTCGAAAGGAATGCCTCAGGAGCACTGTTGATTTCTCTTTCAACTTCTGTCACTCTGCCTCTGCACATGCAGTCCCTGGCAAAGGCTCTTGCTGCAGTTACAACTCCTAGGATTCAGATGCACCCGACCCTCGAGCCTCCATTGCCTAGCACCCAATTGGAGGGCAGATAGCTGTGATTACCAGTTCGTTAGCACCACCCGTGTGCCACATCACATAGCAAAAGCTCCACGCAGAGCTGAGCTGAAAAGTTGCTGGTGGTGGTGACAGTGGTTTTGGAAGACAGAGGATGCTGCTATGCATTGTATATTGTTCAAAGCAGCATCGTAGGCCAACATAATAAATTAGGAGGCGTTAATTTCAGAGAAGCCCATGTATTTTCAAGAACAGAAAGTCTAATCTGACTATTTTAGTGACAACATTTTCTGACTCCTCCCATATTTTCTTCCCTGAGCATAAGTAATGATCTCGTGTTTCTTTCCTATCTCCAGCCAAGAGAAGCAAAGAGAACCTGCTTTGGAATCTTCTTTCATAATGTTAACTAGTTAAATTCTTGCTTATTTTGACTGCATCAAGGCTGGGGTAATGGCCAACTGGGCAGCCAATCTGTCTTTGCATTTAGCACTTCCTAGATAAGAACAGCACATACAGCACATGCTGCGGCTTGGAACTGTCTTCAGTGACTGAGGTGCCTTCTCTTCTTTGCCTGCTGCTACAGGACTCACAGTTACCTGCAGGCATTTCAGGAGTTCTGCCTTTTTATTTCTATGGCCTTTCATTCCATCATCTATGCTCCTCTTCCTTTTGTGTATGAAGTATTTTTCTTAGACCAGCATCTTTAAAATGCACTATTAGATAGCTCTAGATTGAAAACATTCTAAGAGAACCCATTTATCTGATCAGTACGTTAGCAATTTCTCCACCTGCTGTGTGTTTGGGTCATTAAAGGTGCCTGCCCTTGGTTAATGGACTCTGGGATGGTTCAGTGGAAATACTGACACAACATCCTGTAAGTTGGTGCTGTAATGGAGTATCTGTGAACACCACAAATCTTACAAGCATCCTGCTTTATAGTAGACACACTGGTTAATACTTAGCAGAGCTCTGGTTGCAGGAATATTTGTAATTTAGCAGTAGCAGCCCAATTTATCATCTTTATATTATGACAAAACCAATGATAAATCAGCCCCATTCCCCTTAATCTGTTCTTATGTTGGCAAAGCCAGAATTGGCCAAACTGACAAACAGGAGAATCAGAAAATAATTTAGAAAAGCCATGCTGAAACAGTAGAGCACATTTCTGATTAATAGATCACATCTGGTCTCTGTGCCAAATGACAACATAAATCATGAAGTACTGTAACTGTATTAAAGGTGTTATTAATTGAAGTAAAGCCATCCAAGAAGAAGAAAAAGTTAATTAAGGGATGCTAGCTCCGTTCCTGATTTCTTAAGGTGTGGGAGTACTGTTAATGCTGCATTTGCACTTGTTACCTCAGAATTAGCAGAAAGCAGTGGAGATGTCTTTGAGTCATCACAGTCATCTTCTGCAAAGCCAGAAAACACGTCAATTGATAAACGAGCTGCAAGAGAAGCTTGAAACACAAACACAGAGCAGAGTGGGAATTCCTTCCTAAGGAAGGGTGGGGGCCGAAAGAGTTTTCCAGTGGCAACTCTCATGTGTTGTTTTTTATTTCTATGAAGTAACAGATTCAATTAAACACATAATACGACAAATGTTTTCCTTACAAACCAAAGCAACTTTGAGATTCTTAGGAACTGTGTGAGTCAAGAGTCAGTGTCGGTGCTGGGGTTATCAAGAAAATAGAAATCTGTTCTCTCTACTGCCTGTACAGCACTGCTCTGAAGAGGGACAACCTGAAATTCCAGGAAATCCCAAAGCTCTTTTGGAAGTGAAAATACCAAGATTTTGGCATGTAAGAGCACATCAAACAAAATAAAGAGCCGTCGCTGATAGCAATTACTATGTAAGATTAAATTCAAATAATTTCACAGGATCAGATGAACAAGACCTGTACAGGAACACTAAGAGAGAGAATTATGTCTTATATCTTTTTGTCACAGTGCAAGGGCCCTTACACAGATTGCTTTCCACAGAGGAAAGCAGACCTGGTTAGAAGTTGGAGCAGAAGGGCTCAGAAAGTCATCTTTTCAGTCAGACCAGCAGCCATTCCATTTGTGCACAGCCACATTAGTAACACTTTTGTCCCCATCACAGATTCAGCGCTCCAGGCCTCCAGATTTCAGGCCTCAGGGACACATATAGCACCTCCTGTCTTCCTCTCTCCCAAAAAAGTTTTTGTTCAGTGTTCAGAAAGAAACTACGTTAGAAAAGAAACAATGTTAGAAAAGAAACTTACTTGTTTTGCAAAGTTGGCCATCAGAAGTTAGACATCTATTGTGCACATCAATATAAACTCCTTCCTCATGCATCTCCATGCTATTTTTGTAACATAATCTGTGCATCTTTTATACAAGCTAATACGTATGCAAGGCAGCACAATTAAGATTACACGAGAGCCTGTAAATCTTCTGGTTTGAGCTTAAAACCCTTCTTGTATACATTCCTTATGTACAGTCCCTACCTGTGCCTTTCCCCTTGCAGTCTTACCCTGCAAACAACACCAAGATGCTGACCCTGCAAATTGCTGACTTCAGAAATGAAGCATCATCAGTTTATGAAAGGGTTTACTTATTTGGTAGCCTGAAACAGCAGGGGACGCTAGGCTTGAAAAAGAAAGGTCATTCCCATTTCTGTATTTCTAATAGCCATTTAGTTTAATATTAATGTCAATGCTAACATCTTTATTTATAGGTAACTGCTTTACTTTTCTGACCCTTCCATCAATGGAAACCAGCCAGAATACTGGTCTAGTTCATGGGTGACTTCTCTCCAGCAACATCATTTACATTTGGTAAATACAATTTAATTCAGACTGAGCGCCCTGTCTGCAGTCTGTAATTCAGGGTTTGCTCCTGGGCAGGGCATGCCAAGGAGTGATGCTGCTCCGTCCCTGAGACAGTAAAGATGCCAGCACCCACTGCATGTCTGTGTGCAACTGTGTAGGACTTCCCCAACATGTTCCCTGTGTCAGTGTGCTCCTCAGCCATACATTTTCCCTTTCCTGCACAGATCTGCAGGCCTTCTTGGGTGGTGGTTAGGAACCTGTTAACATATGAGCCGTCCAGAAGTTTAACAGTAACTTGAGAATAAGCTAAGTCTGCAGCAATCATACAGAAAAGGACCCTGAATATCTAACCCATTGGAGCTCACCCTCACTGGTGGCTCTGCATGGAGTCCAGCTCTGCAGTGGATGGAAAATCTGCAATACTTGGTATTTTTAAATAGTGGTTCTTCTCTAGACTCCAAAAATGTTGACAATCAGAGAAGAGCAGCAGGAAATATTTGTGTCTGTGGCATAAGGATTACACAACTCGCTGTGGTACACACTGACTTCCATGTATAACAATTTTATGAACATTAAACTACCTTCATAATTAAAATCACTATACCTAGTGGTTCTGGCTGCTAACCAGGAACCTGTCAGTATCAGACTAACTAATTTTCTGCTTTCTAGCGAACTTATTTCCCATTTCTGCCATTTCAGATCAGCTCAAAATACAGATGCAAATATTACCTCTGTCCTGATCATGTTAAAATCCTCCATCCCCACATCTTGGAGATGGCAACTTCCTTACCCAGAAGTGTTGCACTGCTTCCTCCAGTGCCACAGGCCATGTGGGGCTGCCCTGCCCCAGGACTGCAGGCCAGGCACTCCCATGCTGCTGCAGAGACGAGCGTGCCTGTAACAAACCCAAGCCTCTGCAAAACCCTCACACACCTCAGTCGCTGCTCCTTGCTGTTTTCCATTGCCTTCCTGAATGCAGGAATGCTGTTGGTTCCTCTTACCAACCACTGGTATTGAGATACCCCAACAGAAGCTGCACTTCTGCTACACAAATCCTCTTGGAAATCCAGCACAGACACACATCCATGCTATCATACTGCTTTCTTCATCCAGCTCTACAGAAACGAGAGAACAGACATTACATCCGCTACCTTGCAGCATCCTTTTTCTGTTTAATTCTCAGTATATTTCGTGTAAGACAGCACTGCTTCAAAGCTGTGGCAGAAGGAGCAGCCTTCTTTGTGTTTTGCAGGAATACGAGCAGTGAGCACTTAACAAACAGCACAGAAATGAGTGAACAGGTTTGCATTCTGCCTTGCCTCGTGGCAACTGCAGAGCCTTCCACTGCTCAGTTCCCCCAGCTTCTGCTTCATGCAAATTTTTGTACCTTTTCTATGGGAAGAAGCGCTTAAAGCACAAGGAGGTACAGGCTGCTCTTAAAACCATCCTTAAAAGGTAAATTTTCACTTATCAGGTTGACACCCTCCGTCACTATCCATCTGTATTAACACTGCTTTCAGGGACTAGGTTTTTAACGTCAAGTTTTCTGGTGTTCAGCTGAATACCTGAGCTGGTATTCCATTTCTTTCCCAAACATCCTGGTCCCGAGTCCCACAAACACACAACCACTGAGTTCATTGCTGTGAGCTCTGCCGCAGCCCTTTAATGAGCATCTTTCACAGCCAGGGCGAAAACGCTGCTGAAACCGGTCAGGATTACCAACCGGTAAACAAGAAGGAGCATTTAAAGTCCGCTTTAGAATTTAAACGAAGCAGTGTTTTACAGCACGGCCGTCCGAGCTCGGGACGAAGCGGTTCCCGCACACTCGCTCACGCCGCGCTCACTGCCGCTCGGGCGGAGCAGCGCCGCACCACCTGAGGGCAGAACGGGCGGAGCCGGGGGGGCCCGGGCCGGGGCCGCAGTCCCTGGGCACCGAGGGGCGCGCCGGGCAGCGGCCCCGGGGGAGAACGGAGCCGGCAGCGACCGCGCCCCGCGGAAGGAGGGCGGGCGCGTGGTCCTGCCCGGCACGGCCCCTGCCCTGCCCTGCCCCGGGGGCGGAGGGCCGCGGACGCCTTTGCCTCCTCCCCGGTCGCGGCGCACGGGAAGAGCGGGCGGCAGCCGCAGAAGCCCTACCCCAGCCCGGCCCCAGCAGCCGCCGCCGCCGCCCGAGGATGCCGCTCGCCGCCCCGCGGTCGCTGCCGCTGCTGCTGCCGCTGTTGCTGCTGCTGCCGAGGGCGCGTCCCGCCGCCCCGCCGCCCAGGTACCGGGCCGACCCATCCCCTCCCGCCTCGCCCCCGGGTCCGCCGAGCGCCGCGGGCGCGCCGGGCTCCTGCGCGGAACGGCGCCGGGCGAGAGCGGCGCCATCGGCGCGGCTCCGTCCGTCCCCACGTGCGCAGCTCAGCCGTGTCCTCGGCGGCAGCGGCGCGGAGTGCCGAACGCTGCCGAACGCGCTGCCGCCTGTAGCCCTGGAACAGCCGCCCGGCACGGGCTGAGCCTCACGAGCTGCGTGCGGGCGGTTGGTGGCCTCGAGCTGTAGCACACCGCCGGAGAGCTGCTTTGTTACGTGGCTGAGTTCAGAGCATCGCGAGGTGGGATAGATGAGAATTAGTACTTAACGTTATTATCTAAAGACTTGTTAATAATTATTGATAATTAGAATAGCAATTTTCTACAATGCATCACCGCCACCACCTCGCACAGTAGAACATGACAAAAGGTACCCGTCGAGGCTGTTGCACTGCACACAGTGTCCCTGCTGGCATCAGACAGGCAATGAAAAGTTTGTCTGAAGTTACTGAGAATTTTAAATATTCCAGCTTCCAGGTTTAAGGTTTCAGACTGTCAGCACCCCTTTCTTATTATACAAACAATAAATGAAGTGTGGTTAAAAATGAAGTGCTGTTTTCCCTGTTATCCTCAGGCCTACATTTACGTGTGGAGGAGTTGTATCGGGAGAGTCGGGGTTCATTGGGAGTGAAGGATTTCCAGGAGTGTACCCTCCAAACAGCAAATGTACCTGGAAGATCACGGTAAGAACTTTTAATCTCACAAAGTCAGGCAATGAATTGCTGTTAATGCCAGTGGTTCGTAGGGGCAGGAGATGTGTGCAGTAGTGAGCTCAGGAACACAGCACAGCTCAACTATCCAGAGCACTTTAGGATGGCTCTGATATATATGATAAGAGTGGCTAAAGACTGCAGTAAAGAACAGACCTTGTCTACGGTCAGATCAAATTTTCACTGGCTTCCATAGATATGTCTTAACTGTTTTAAAATCTACCCCCTTGAGAGCAAACCTGTACAGTTGTCATCAGCACAGAAATCAGCAGTTAGACCAGAATAGTAAAAGCAAAGCTTTGAGGGGTAGGCAACATAAAATAACTTGAAAAGCAAAACTCATTGGCAAGGAGATGCAGAAGTTTCAAGCAGAAATGAAAATGGCATGAATAGATTTGCTTGTAGTATGCTCGTAGTAACGCTGTTCTGCCAGGAAGGACAACTGGGCTATGTCACACAGCAAAGCAAAAAGGAGGTGTTGTTACGTTTACCGATGGCCATGAAAAAGCATAAGGTGTGACTTGATATTTTGATGCTGAGATGAGGCTGTAGGGCAGAGGCACTGTATTCACAGACACCATTAGGCAACAAGGCCTGAACAGTTCAGTGCTGGATGTGTCCTAATTCACAGACTCAGAAAAGAGATCTGAACAAACAACCTTCCCTTTCCTCATATCAGTACAAATGGAGCCTTCCATATTTGCCCACCGAATTCCCCTTACATCTTTTTATGCACAGCTCGCTAAGAGCTCCTGTGACATTCAGCCCTGGAATATGGACTCTGCAGAAGAATAAGCAGTATTTAACAAAGTAGTCTTTGTGTTGAAGGGAGCAGTAAAGACAGCCTTAGTTCAGAGCCTGCACTATGGGCCAGTGATGGCAGCCGAACAGGATGTTACAGGGTAATTGTCTCCTGCTACTATAGAGATGCTGACGCAAAGCAGGAGGCATTGATCTGTTTACAGTGTTTGGTTGAAACAACTCTTGTACCAATGAGTGATGTAATTTTAAACATTTTGTCTGAAGGACAAGGCTGTGAAGCTGCAACAGCTGCTTTCTGCACCTTCATGCTGCCTAATTATTAGGGCTGCATTAAAGGTTACCTTTAATCCATGAAGGGCATTATCCAGACGAGTACGGTGTGAGATGTGTGCTTGCAAATAGACTTGCTTCTTGCTGTCTGAAAAGGCTGGGGTCTCAGCACTCAGCATGGCCATCTGAACAGCAGACACCAATTCCATTTGGGGTCATAGGCACACGCCTGAAATAGAAGGAAAAATAATGCAAGTTAGTTTACCAACATAAATCAGTATGAGAAGTTCAAAAGTTCAGCGCTAAATCTGAAGGATAGTTATCTTGATGACAAGAGCATAATTTTTGTTACCATTAAAACTTTCAGAGGGTAAATGGAAGCAGCTCCCCTGGAGCTGCTATTCTGCATCTATTGGAAGTAACGGGAGGACAGTTGGTTGTATTTAATGAGTTCACAGCATGGTTTCATGGCAGACTTAAAGCTGCTATTGCCAACAAGATGTGAGCACCCCAGTAAGCCTTACAGGTGTGAGCAGCCTTACCACAAAGCCATAGCAGAGCTGTGTCTGCACTCCGGCCTTGTTGAGTATGGGAGGGAAGTCAATGGCTTCTGACATTTCAACACTATCCTCATCCTTACTTTGCAGCTCTGCTGCCATTTGCCCCTGCTCTTCTGGCTGATGTTGTCCTGCCCTCTGTAACTCACCCAAGGTCAGAGAAGGGCTGCATGACTGCAGTAGCTGAGGCTTCCTTGTGCCCCCACATCATGCAACTCCAATTAGACACTGTTCACTCTGCCAAGCAGATGTTTTCCCCATGAATTGTGCAGAACACCCTGTCTTTTGGAAGTGCAGGGAGAATTTAGGGAAGGCCTATCAAACTGTGCAGCCTCAGTCTGTAAAATGAGTGATTTACCAAACTAAAGGAAAGTTTGGATTACTGGAGTTTAAACAACAAACTCCTTTCACCAGATATGCTGATACTCGAAACAGTTTACAGAAACACCCAAAGAAAAAAGCAAGTTTCATAGCCATGAAGAAATACGTATGCTGCAGTTACTCTGTTAAGCTTCCTCATTTAGCATCTTGGAAGGTCAGTGAGGCTCTTGCCTGTCCATTTTACTCAATGGCGTTGAGCATCTTCCTGAAACCCACTGTCTGGTGCAGGATCAATCCAAACTGCAAGGCTGGGAGAGACATGGATTGCTTTCCATCTGGGGCTCAAGAAGCACGAGGCTGTGTTTTCTCAACTAGAGGATCTCATCACCTAGAGAGAAAATCCCCAGCGAGGCATCGACAGCTAATTCATTCTTTAGAAGAAAGCAGGTTTGGAAAATGTATGGGTAATACAGATAAAGCAATGTAGCAGTGTATCAGCTGAAATCCTTCCAACTGGTTTGCTGGAGCTAGAAGAGTCTCTCTAACTCAATTATGGTTCTGTTAGTTCAAGAGACTGGGACTTTTTCAGCTGGCTAAAGAAAACAGCTCCTCTATTCTAAGAGCTCTAAGAAGTGTTCAGCACATGCTTGTGGTTCTATTACAACCTTGGCAGACTACCCTGCAGCTTTCAGTTGGCTTTGCTGAGAAGTCATTTGTACAGCTATTTCCTTTCCTATAGTAATGTATACAGCTTTATCTAAAATGTCACATACGTTTACTTTTAATGCTCTGTAATCCTTCTTGGCTATCACCTCACATAAATGTGTCACACAGTCCAACAATCTGGATCACTAGCCTGTGTTTTTCTGGCAGACTGCAGTTTTTAAAAGTCTTGCAATTTTACGTGCAAAAATAATACTGAAGACTGTCAGAGTTATGTAAGGTTATGTTTTTATAGGTTCAGGAGCTGTCCTGGCAGATATGCTGACAATAAACAGAGTCTGAAAATTTTATGTATCAGGGAGGTTGGGAATCTGCCCTTTGTTTTCCCATATAGACGTGCAGCTTCCTGCAGAGAAGGTCTTTCCTCATGGTTGCATGGACTGCAAATGAATAGTTTAACAGAATCTGGTGGCTTGCCAGGGAGAGCAAACTGATAAGAATTTCTTGAATCGTTCTTTCTGGCTGAAGAGAATGGAGCTAGGAAACGAGAGACTGGGCTCAAACTGTGGCTCATCCTGAGATGTCATTCCAAGTATCTTTCACATTCATTCTTGGTAGAGACAACTAATGTGTTTAGCTTGAAAATAGCTGATACGTTTTTTCAAGTCTACCTGGGACTGCTATGGCATAACATACAAGTATTTTGCTATTAAACATTTACAGTATAGGTTTAAAAATCAGCCCAAATATTTCCTCAGAAAGTTAGTATTTCAGGGTTTTTCACCAACAGATGATTATTTCCAAAGCAAACAATCTAAAACAAATAATTTGGAAGAGTGAGATGATTTGGGAATTCTCCCCAGAAACTGGAAGAGGCATAATGATGAAAAAGCTCTTTTTTCAGTGAGAACAACAGGAAAGTAGCTTCAGTACTTTAAATGTAAGTAAATTTTAATTAACATAACATTAAATACCTGCAATGAATAATAACCAAAAAAGATTTAGTAATCTTATTTTGTGATAGGTTGTATATATAAGATAATCATGCTCATTCCAAGAGGTTAATATCCTACATGGATGATTTATGAAAATTATGCTCTGGAACAACTCTTCCCCAAAATTCAGGGAGCACTCTTTGCCTTCAGCTTTCAGTGTGAATAATGCAAATTCACAAAAAGAAGCAGCATCCTTACAGGAGTTCAGTGCCATAATATCTGATCCTAAAGAAGTTTGGAGAGTCACGTAAGTGAAGTAAAGGGCAGGTAAGGGTCAGTCACCCTCAGTATGACAAGGAGGAGCAGAAGCCGTGGCTCTGTCATTGCAAGATACCAGTTGGACGGATAAAACAGAATAATAGGGCACACCCTGCAAGGGAGGCATCACATCATATTCTTCCTTTGACTTCTTTCTCTTTATCTTTCATGTGAGCAGAGCTACAATCCCTTCCAATTCCTCCCCTGAGGTATCCCATCTTCATGCTGCATCAGGCTTGGATGTGTCTCAAACAAAACTGAGTCATGTTGGCCTCTGCTTTCTCCCCTGGGTTTTTCATGGAGCAATTATTTGAAATGTCCAAGGATAAACATTGGCAGATTTTAACACGCTGGCTTTCAACATTTTGAAAAGGAAGTGGTAGAAATTAAAGAAAAGTATTGTTTTCCAAAAATGCATGTATTCAGGGTGGGATTCCTTGGGAGTAGCTGCAAACTGGTGTGGCTGTTGCCAGAATGTGGAACTGCCATCATCTGCACTCATGTGTGTCATCTAGTCAGCCCACAAACTTGTAATTCCTTCAGCATGGTACAACACATTTGTTGTTTTTTGTGAATAATGACAAATACTACTTTAGTAAGTAATGACAGTAATATATAAAGCAATGACATTAATAGATAATGTAATGACAGAAAGTAGTACCTGTTATTAAGGGACCCAGTTCACATAAATGTAAACAACTTTTCTTCTCAAATTTGACTAAATGTGTGCAAGGATTATTCTGACAACTAAGGTCTGCATAGGCTTCTTGTTAAACGTTCGTGACCGTGGGGCTGAGTACAACTATGGGGAACAGTCTTGGCCAAGATCAAGTAGACTGAAAGCTAGAGACAATAAAAACTGTTAGAAAATACATAATGTCATGAAATACAATATAACACAGTCAGTGGTGAAGAAAGAAGGAAGCATATAACAATGCATAGAATTCCCCTTACCACGAAACAGAAAACCCAAGACTGGAGTGAATGCAGGCTGGCAATTCAGTCGGGCTGCTTTGCCATCCTCCTCTCCCTCAGTCACTGGTCAGCCATATGTGCTGGTTCTCAGTGCCCCACCTGGGGCAGCACAAGGGAGTGGGAAGCCTGGTGAAATGTGTGAGTGCTATGGAAAAGCAAAAATCCTCTTCCTTACCCCAAAATCAGCCAGCTCCCACATTTCAGCTTCCTTTTCCAAGCTCCTGAAGGGACCAGGTGTCTTCAAAGAAGAAAATGAAGCTGAGAAAGTAAGGAAAATCTGATAAGCACTGACAAAACTATTTTCTCTAATACGACGGAGCAGCTCAACTTTCAGAAACAGTGGAAGGAAAAGGGGAAACTCATTAAAGATGAGTAAGTTGTAGCAAAACTGCAAGACAGTGAAAGTATGTAGTGGGAAATGCTGGACAAAGAGCTCAGCCTGTGTTAAATTAAAACACGGTGACTTTGAAAGGTCACCTGGCTCCTGTTGTACCAGAATAAAATTAAAAATAACAAGCATTCCAACTCCAAAAGAGTACACATTATTTTACACACAGCTGTTTACTACTTCTGAAAAGAGGATGCTTTTATTTAAACTGCCTAAATCTGACTTTATCTGACTAAATTTACAGCCAGCATTTTTCTTTAGTCACACACAGTCTGTAGGATAACTGTAAATAACTTCTGTTCTTCTGACATGAATCCCACATTCCTCTTAGACTTTTCTCTGTTAAAATGATCCATGCCTTAATGCCTCTCAGTGATCCAGACCAGGAGACAAGTGAAAGCAATAACGAGAGGTTTAGTTACGAGATCAGCAACCCAAGGAGTCATATTGCTTTCACAGAAATTCTTACAAAATGTCCCCACGTCTGTACTGGCCTCATGCTGAATAAATACACATGTGGGTTATTTTCCTGTACAGGGCTTGCTCATTTCAGTAGCGCGAGAGCTAAACCTAACATTTGACCTTAAAGTTTTCTAAAACATAGTCATTGTGCTTTGGAATTTCTGGGTAAGATTAGATGAGCTCTGTGGTTTTGATGTACTAGTAGTAGTAGTAATAACATGCGTCAGCACAGGAGAGCTGAATGCATTTTTGGAGAGAACTCTGAACAAGGATTAAAGGAACATATTCTGACAGTAAATTCTACACAACAAGGTGAATGCAGCAGGGCTGATCAGCCAGCATCTATGTGTGCCCTGGGCAGATGTGATCAGCTTGTGCAAAGTCTGCCCTGCAGGATCAGTACTGGCACTGGACATGAAAGTAGCTACAGAAACAAGTAACCTTAATATATAAGCAGCATGTTTTTCTCATTACATTTGGTTATTGCTGCTTTTATTAGTCTCTTCTGTGGGTTAAGAACTCATTTCCATCTATCCTCTTCCATCTGAAAAAGCATTTTCAACAACTGAGAGAATTCAAAGACTGTTTGACAATTTCATATAGAAACAGTTTAGGTCCAGTTTATCTCAAACTGGTGTTTTTTAAAATGAGTCACTCTTAAGGAAGGAAAAAATTCACAAGCTCTTAAATGGAGTGGTGTAAATATGGACTTACTGCAGATATATTAAGTGTGTGTTATGTATTTAAAGCAGAAAATAGCAGTGTCTCAGTAAAACAGGACAGCTGCAATTATTTTAATTGGTAACCGCTCTAGCGGCCTACAAATTGAGCAAAGATAATCACATTCTGCCTATCTGAGGTCCCTCTGTGCTTTAAAATAGTTTTTCTCTTCTTTCTGTCCTGTTAAGTAGTACTGAGTGCTAGTTAGAATCGTTTACACTTCCCAGCATGCTGCTTATGCTCTTAAAAGCTTGCAACTCTATCCTAAGGAACGTTCCCCTCCTTGAAAGCTACTACCCTCTGTTAATTTACATCCTTGTCAGTACTCTTCCCTCTTTCACAATGCCCACAGATTCAGACACATGAGATGTACCCTGTCTTATGTTTTCTCAAATACTTCAGAAAACAAAACTTTTTGTGTATTGAGGACACCCACTAATGGTTCTTTGGAACTCTTTATAGTTTTACACATGCTTTCCAAATGTAAGTGCAGCCTTCAAGCTGAATGAACCCACTCCAATAGCTGATATTAAGGTTGTTCAGCATTAGCTGTAAAATGTAAGTTATGCAAATAAATAAATAAAACCCTATGAAACCATATGACCAATCAGCAACACGAGAGCAGCCATTTCACTTCCTCAAAATTATAAATGGCTTGTTCCATATTTAAAAGCAAGTACCCCTGTTCACTTCACCCCCTAGCCTCCCTCGGTGACAGGGGGCTGCCTGGCTGAGCACGTACTTTCAGCAGGAGTAAGTGAAACCTGCCACACTGAACAGGGAGGTGATGGCACGTTACCAGCTATGAGCATCTGGTAGAGGGTACTGTGCATCGGGAGGAAGATAACAGCAGCTGAGATGGGCAGAGCCTTATTTTTACAATTGGCCCAGTAAGATGTTAAAAACCATCGTTTGGGGTATAGTTGGCAAAAAGAACTTAATAGGCAGGAGGAGAAGGACGTGAAAACATTCACGTAGACAAATCGGGTAGGTATGTGCTGTCACTCACACCTCAAGATCTCTGTCTCCCTCCCTCTCTCTCTACAGGTTCCCGAAGGAAAAGTGGTGGTTCTTTCTTTTAGGTACTTAGACCTGGAAAGTGACAATTTGTGCCGATACGATTTTGTGGATATATACAGCGGCCACACCAACGGACAGCGCATTGGGAGGTTCTGTGGTACAGTGAAGCCGGGTGCCCTGGTATCCAGCAGCAATAAAATGTTGGTGCAGATGACTTCAGATGCTAATACTGCAGGAAGTGGATTCATTGCAAAGTTTTCTGCAGCAGAGCCACATGAAAGAGGTAACCAACAGTTACATACGTGCTGAAGACAAATCTAACTTTATGGAGAGCTACACTAACGCATAAGATGCAGTTTCAGAGGCACTAGGAATTGTAGTGCTCAATGTATTCATTAACTAACTCGCTTAGCAAACAGCAGAGTACAATTGCTTACCCATAACAGCTAGGTAATCAAAGTGGTAAAGAAGAGAACTGACTGTACTCTGAGAGTTGCGGAAGGGCTGCATCTAGCAGCCATATGCTAATAGCTTGTCAGTAAAATGGCAGATACAATTCAGCACTGAAAAGTGGAAAACAGTTCCACGAGAGTATAGGAGTTGGCCCTGAAGTCAGGATTGATGTGGAGAAAGCAAATGGGTAACGCAGTCACTTCCAATATATAAAGCAAGTGGCTGCAAAGGAAAGGAGATGGCATTTTTTCTCAGGGAGCTCTTCAAGTGGCTACAGTGCTGTGCTACACAACACTGGGGGTTGTAAATTTCTATGTTGGTTTAAAAAAATAAGAAAGAAAAATGTATTAGGGACAACTGTAGTCAAAGGCATTAGTTTTTGCTTGGAGATGACAGGCAGGACGTGTCACTGTGCTCTTGCCCTGCCAACCAACTCCACTTGAAGGCTTTTGCTACCAGCACAGGTCAGAAGATAGAGACAACCATGACATGATGAAATCACTTTTATAAAGACTCAAAATCCTATTACAAATAAGGATTACATACCTGGTGCAGGTGTGTGACCTGGGGCTGAGGAAAAGACACAGAGGAACACACCTGCTTGTGGTGGGCTCTCCACAGGGCACAGCTCAGGGAACACTTCCAGCTCCACATGGCTCCGAGTGCTGTGAACTCTCTGCTCCTCCTGCTGCTGTTCACAGGGCTGCTTCTCCCTTCCCTGGTCTTTCTCTATCTCTGGTGTTTCATGCCCTTTTTTCATGGTATTTACTCTGAGAAGCTGCCAGCATGCTACTGGGCCAAGCTGTACATCACTGGGGCTGCTGGAGCCAGCAGTGCCCAGCATGGCACAGCCCGGCCTCTCCTCACAGATCCCCTTGAGGCCCCAGCAGCACCTGGGCACCAGCACACAGCACAGCAAGGTCAGCCCATCACCCACCTTATACCATGCACAGCGTGCTGTACTTCCAGGTGACCAGTACTGCGGGGGACGGCTGGAGAAGCCTTCTGGCTCCTTCCAAACACCCAACTGGCCGGAGCGGGACTACCCAGCAGGCGTCACGTGCTCCTGGCACATCGTGGCCCCCAAGAACCAGGTAACGCGCTGCCTTACCCGCACCTCCCTCCCCAGCAGCCACACACAGCGGTGCCACTCGTGCTGCACTCGTGGTAAAAATACTGCCTGGCTGAAACTTGAAGTCAGGGAGATGAGCAGAGCGCAGGCCCACCTGCACTTCAGCTGTACTCACCTTTCTAATGTGACATAGGGCAGCTGAGAGAACACGAGAAGCACTAAACACCCTTTCATGCACTCTGATAAATTCCCCTGTATTCAACTTCCAGAGCATCTATAACTGGTGAGGCTTTTAAAGAAGATCTTTTGAAGATGATTTTGTTAATCAACAAAATATCATGCAAAATAAGCTAGGGGAAGTGATCATCTCAGGACGCAACACGATAATGATGGTGATGAATGTTCAGCTTAAGTCTAACACTATTTGTAGCATTTTCAACTTCACTTTAGTTTGTCATTGAGGTAACCAGGCAGAGCTGGTTCAGCTTATTAAAAGCAGAAATTGTTCTTGATTCTGCTCACAGCACAGGGAATATATTCAGATGAGCCTTACACAGGGATCTCCAATATATGTTTCATTAATTTTGTCTTGTTTTATATTTTGAAGGCTTCATCTCATAACACGCTTACTTAGCCAGATGCCTTCAGAGTGCAAGTTCCCCCATTTTGTTAAGGCCTAAATAGAGCTGAGAGCAGAAGAGAAAGGTTGTGATTGCCACTGAGCCACACGTGGCTATAACATGTTATTCCCTATACTGTAGAGCTCATCTTCATTCTAGCTTCACATTTTCTGGTTTCTGCTGAGCAATCTGCTCTTTAACTTGGCACAAAGTCAGAAATCTTAGTCACCAAGCCCATTGGTAGGTTACTTTTCTTAACTATCTCCAGGTTATTATATTCCTCTTTTTATAAAAAGAACTACTCTTAATCATCTCTCAAATAAAAATTGAGAACAAAATATTTTATAGAATATTAAGGTCATATTTTGAACTATTTCTCTACTGGAGAGAATTTACATGGATTAAAATATCAAACCCATATTAGGTGGACTGAATAATTCACCATTATAGACAGCAAAAATAAATCAGTAACGCACCTGAAGAGGCCATTTAGCGTAAAAAGCACTAACAAATTTTGGTTATCAAAGTCTTACTAAATTACTTGCACTTTCCCTGCAGCTAATAGAATTAAAATTTGAGAAGTTTGATGTGGAGAGAGACAACTACTGCAGATATGACTATGTTGCTGTGTTTAACGGTGGGGAAATCAATGATGCTAAAAGAATCGGGAAGTATTGTGGAGACAGTCCACCAGCGTAAGTCACTTTCAATGATTATGAGCTTCACAGCAGTATGTATTGTTTTGCTAACAGTTCTATACTTGGCTTTTAATTTTTTTTTCCTTAATAAGTCATTTTCTACCTTCAATTGCATGTCTAGAAGTTGCTTAATAATATCCATCTCTCCCCAGGTTTTTCCTTTTCCCTCGTGTTGGTGACTATCCTTGTTTCCAATCCAAGTTCCATCCCGTCTCTCAAGCCTCATTAGAGCCCTCTCTAATGATACCCACGCTAATGCTATTGGTATTAGCATGTACATGTAATACCAGTATTAATGCTACTGAATTCTAGCATCACTGTGTTTTGATAACAGATATCAAATTGCAAAGATCCAACTGACCTCCCTAGTCTCAAGGCTCTTTACTCTGTTTCATTCTACCCTCTGCCACACACTTCTGCTCATTCCATGGCTGCTCACCAGCCCTCCCACTTGTGCTGAGCAGTGCCCCTTCATGGCACATGAACATGTTGGGTACCACCATAGGCTTTCAGGCAGCTTAGCTGCCAAATTGCTGATACCACACTCAGAAAAAATAACCCCAACACATTCAAACTACCATCTCACCCAAAATATCCCCAACATCATCCCTCTGGCTCTGCCTCCCCCCATGAAACACCCCCCCAACACAGAGGCATCATCAGTATATAAACAGGTCTGGCAATAGTAGAACATTATTATTTAAGAAGCATATAAATTTTCTTGTGCGAGGCTAGTAATTATTAGCTTTTTTTTTTTTTTTTTTCCCTCTCCACATCATACCTCTTCCATTAAGCCTCTTAAAAAGGAGTAGCTTTACAGAATGAAGAGGATATACAAGCTAGTAAAACTAATGTGTGTGAATAGAATTAAGTCTCAGAAGCAACAGCTAGTTTGATTCCCAAGAGCAGCTGCGACAGGGCAAGGTGGAGCATGCCTTAGTCTTTCTAGGGACAGTGCGTTGGGCTGAGATTTACTATGAGGTTTTTGCAGTTTTGGTTGGATGTTTTTCTAAGGTTACACAGTATATCCTCTGGAGACAAGAGGGTAGGCAGACGTTCTGCAGAACTCTTACAGACTTTTCTTCTTCATGCAACAGCTACACTCTCTCTTGCTATTTTTGATCATTACCTAATAGCAGGACAGTCCTAGAAATAAAAAGAGTAAGCTTAGCCTTACACAAATTTATTAGATATTTGCTAAGAATTTAATTTAGGGTAGGTAGGGTGCACCTGAAATACAGTCTTCAGTTTCTTTCAGCCACCTTAAGCTTTTGGTGTTAAACTTTTATTAGTTTCCCTTTGGAAAAGATGCACCTTTTGAGGCTTAAGTTCAGTGGAGCCTTCTTGTAGTTCAGTTAAATACTGAAATATGAGAAGATATTGATACTACACTGCTACTGGTAAAACGTTCTTTAGGTGCTAGCTACTTCAGGCCATTAAAACGATGCAAGGGACTAAATGTTAGCTGCAGTTACACACATAATCACTTCCCTGTTTGCAAGAAGGACTTCACTATCAGAAGTAGAACTATCTTTCCATATTGCCTCCAACAGAAAAGCTGTGAGATGGAGGAAGACTGTGCAAGGCAGTTAGTATTAGGGAGTCCACAAGACAAGAGCACAGTCAGAGTCTAGTTTCACTGTATGTAAGTTGTGACATTACAGACTTTTTCCAATGAAGATAAGAACTGAACTCCACAAGATCTTATCCTTCCCTTGATTCTCAGAAGGCAGCAGTGAACATCACCCTTTAAAAATGAAGCTGGTGGCCTCCAGTCCCTGGAATGTAGTTGCTTCTTTCCAGCTAAGACATAGGCCAGCTGCACAAGTACATTTCGAACCATTGGGATCTGATCTTGGCTGACAAGGCAGTGCAGAAGAAAGAAGTGCCAGTTAATCCCTGAGAGGTGGCCAGAAGTAGCTTCCTAAACCACCTCTCAGCTGTGGCTCAGCATCTATCCCCAAAGCAGGTCAAAGCTGTACACTGGTCTGCCAAAGTTCTAGCGGGCTTCACAACACAGACATTTTAGTACGGACTTTGTGCAACAGGCAAATAAGGGCAGAAGTCTGGGCTCAGACCCAGGCCACATAGCTTAGAGATGAGATTTCCTGTTACAGAATGTTAGAAGTGTACTGACAGCCAATTTTAGGACAGCACTGCTTACTAACCTGATCCAGTACAGAGCTTCAACACGGTCACTTTCCCTTGCTGAGTTATATATGGACAACTTATGTATTCAGTGAGAAGTGTGTCTCCTGGGGGTTCTCCACTAGCTGCAAAATGCTCACCATAGTTTACCAGAAAAACAGTGGGGAACAAACCCCTGTAACAAAAGAAAAGCAAACCATAGTGGGTAAAATGAATAATGAAGAAAGCCTTCTATAAAGAGTATTAGCTGCCTATTATGCAATTATGCAAATTGAAATTCATTAATGAGTGGTTACAAATAATGTAACATGGCACAGATACAGTATGCTGTAACAGAAACAGCATACTTAAGTATGAATGAAGTGAATACCTTGAACTTATTTGATGGTTACAGAGATGAACCCAGATCCAACTGTAGACCAGGTAGCATACAGTGTAACCACATATCTGATTCCTAATTACAATTAGTATGAAATATAAATGAGTAGTACATGTAATAACATTTTATTAGGAAAAAAAAAACAAACAGCAACAAAACCAGCACTTGAGATTAAAAAAGACACTTAAAAAAAATACAGGTCAAATTTTTCAGATTCAGATTTTGGCTTTTTATATCTAGTACTTAGCAAGCAGAACAACGTTTTCCTACAGCTGGTAAGTACCCTCCTAATTCCAAAGCCTTTATCAGTGCTGTGGTAAGAAAATTATAGGCTGTGCATTTACCACAGCAAAAGTAAATCTACAGAATTTCAGATAATTATGCACTTTTGTGTCAGATTCAGCCCTTAGCGAGCAGACTTCTGTAATACCTGCTGAAAAGGAAAAGAAAAAAAAGAGTCGATCATAAGTTTTTCCAGGTATAAGGTGTTAGAAAGCATTATGAAAAGTTCTGAAGAACTTCTGCCCGAAGCTCATGAACACTATCACAAGTTCTGGAAAGAAGCAAGACGGTCATTTTAGCGAAAATACATCTTACAACCATTTTCTACTTTCTTCTCTCAAGTTCTGCCTGCCTCTATATTCATTTTTCTTCTTCTTTCCAAACAAAATGTGGTCTTGCTTGAAAAAATTGATGTTAATAGATATTAATCAATATTGAGACAAGGTCTGTGGAATGCTTAAAAGAATGAGGCTCACATTGGGCGCCTTTGCTAGAGTTGCATGCCATACAATTTTCTCTAGAGGAAGTCTTCAACAGAGTCTACATCCAGAGTTAGTTAGCATCACAGTAGGTACCAGTTTATGAACTAGAAACTAATACACTGACAAGCACTTATTTATGACAATTCAAATCCTAACAAGACTACACCACTAGCTCTGTAAGGCCTCACTAATAAAAATCCAATCACTGGCAAAATACAGCCACACAGAAGTAGCAACCCAAAATATTTTTAGTGATTTTACTGGAGAATTTCAGAGACCTTCCAAATACATAATATACTTTCAATTAAACAAAAACAAACTGAAGCCCAAAAACATTTACTCAACTCTGCTACCTACTGAGGATTCGTTTAACGTGTTTTCTCACTGTATTAACCTATCCCCATGGAATGAAATTTCACAGAAGTGAAGTCTGCAATGAAGTCACACAGAAGAATTTAAAGATCTTTATACTGCCATAACCCTCAGGAATCAGAGGCTTTCATGATTCAACAGAATGAGTTTCACAGTCACAGCATCAGTGTCAGACATGCTAGCAAAAGGAGCATGTATTCTAGTAGTAGTCTAGGGGCAGAAATGCATTTACATCAATAATAAACTTGAAGCACAATCTGTTTTCTTTTGTGTAAGAACGCTATTCATGTTTTATTGGTTTTGACATTAAAGCTAATAGAAGTTATTTTGTTTTTCTATTCCAGGCCTATTCTATCTGAGAAAAATGAGTTGTTCATTCAGTTTTTATCTGATTTAAGTTTAACAGCTGATGGTTTTATTGGCCATTATAAATTTAGACCAAAAAAGTTACCCGCAACTACAGTTCCACCTACTACCACAACAATCCCTGCTACATCAGGTGAGTTTTTTTTGGCTTTATTTGATTATAAAACTAATTTATTCCAGGAAGAGAGGATTAGAAAAATGTAACGTGAAGCATATTAAAATCAGTTTTGTGGTTTGTTAGTGCTTAAAATGTTGAAAGAATTAATTAAAAATTAATATACTCAAGAGAGCATGTAGAATCTACTTAATATTATTAACAGGAAATCTCTTCAGTTCACTATAACAGTTACTTCAGATAAGAGGATATATCATCTCTTCTCAGCATTTTGACAGCTGATGAGCAAATACCTTTTACCAAATTCCACAGAATGAGCAATTACTGTGTTTTTGTGTTGTTTTTTTTTTATAGGAAGGTCCACATATTTCAATAAATAATTTTATTTAAAAAAAAAATTCTTCCAGACAAGCTAATTTGTAAACGTTTGGCCATATTTCTCTTCATTTAATTATTAAGATTAAGCAAAATTGCTATTTAAACCATCTGAGCCATCTTCACATTTTCTGAGCATCCTATCAACATACCCTCTCTCAAAATTGTATTTATTCAAAAATGTTCAGGGGCAGAAATTTATAACAAAATATGTCAGACTAAAAATAAGCTCCTTTTATATTTAAGATGAAACAGCACATATGAAAGATCAAAGGAGGATTTCTCTGAAGGCCTTGCCAAAACTATTACTGAGGTTCTGAAGGGATAAAGTCTTGCAGTTTCCATAACCTGGATGAGAGGTTTAAGATACAGTTATAGCACAAAACCAAATTATTTATGATGCTTGGCATCACAACCTCATTTGTACTTAAAACACATCAGAAGTCAGGACAGTAATGGCTTTCCAGAAGAAAACAAAGAAGCTGTGGTGCTTAAATACTGAAAGATATTTAAAATAGATTAAAAAAAGCAGTATAAAAATGAAATCACAGTTAACTGCAAATCATCCTGATGGAACTGATAGTTTGGTAATAAATAATTCAGCTCTTTTTCGTAAAGCACTTCATAAAGTTGTTACTTCCAACACTTGGTCTCAGTTAATCCAGGCTGTCACCTGTCTCACACTGCAGCCTTTCTACAGAGGCCTATCGAATACCAAATGAAGATCCCATTAAGATGAAACAAAACAAAAACAACAACAAAAATCCCACATCACTAAATGTGGTTCAAGTATTAAAGTCGAGATTCAAAAGGCAGAACAACAAATATGAAGGTCTAACCATCGTGGACCTGCACTGAAGACAAGATTTCAGCGTCATTCATTTGAATTTTAGAAATCTTATTTTTGAACCAATTTATACCATTAGAAGTAGTAATATTAATAATAACTGGTTGGAAAATTGGCCAGAAGCTCTTTTTCAGAAAGAATAAGCTGAGTAATACTTCTGCAAAATACTTCATTCTAAAGAAAAAAAAAGTATTCTTCACAACTATTTTAGGGCATTTTTGTTTGTTTTTAAAATAAATCCATTTATATAGGTTGTCTGGGCTTATTATTGTTCTTAATCTCTCCATCGCTCACCTCAAACTTACCAATAATTTGAATAATCTGAATAAAGTGCAGAGACTGTTAACGTCTACTCCAATGGTAGGCAGGAAAGGAGAGAGAGGGAGCGTATTTACTTGTCTTTAAACAAAGCACTCAGCTTCAGAAAGGAAATGTATGTCAGCATGAAGCAGCTGTTGCCTCTAATATTAAATTCTTCACACATTCTATTGTGTTTCAAAATGCCATCTGTCAAAATTATACAGAACTACATGTCATGAAGCAATGCAAAAAATTTAGAGAAAAAGGTAGGAATTTGAACTCTGCTCTCTTTCATCACAGTACAGTAATTTCAGATATAAGTCCACCCGCTCTCTCTGAAGTAAGCATTACCATAATATAATAAGACTTTAATGTACTACTATGGCTTTAGAGCCATAGGCAACAACACTAAAAGCTTGCACATTTAAGATCACACTACAATCAAACGTGAATGTTCTGCAAGAAATCCCACTGTATAATGCCATCAATATACAAACATAGCTGAAACACATGGAAAGAAGACTGGAGGGGATGTCAGAAAAAGGGGACACATCATTATTGTGGTACTTATCCCTTGCAGTATCAGATCTACTTAGCGTGTATATGTTTTAAGCATGCTACTTGCATTTGTTTGAAAATCTCTTTTAATTTCTTCTTTGTTCTTCAAAGTTTCGAAACCTACAGTTGCCCTGTGCCAGCAAAAGTGTAAGAGGAGTGGGACTCTAGAAAGCAATTATTGTTCAAGTAATTTTGGTAAGAAAGCAAAGTCTGTTTCTTTTCAATTAATCATTGCTTGGAAATGTATGTTTACAGTGCTGGGAGTTTTGCCAGATGTAGTTATGAGTGATCCTTAATATATTGGTGATATTTTTACATCCTCTTACACGTGTATCTGACATTAGTATGTCTATCACTCAAAACACTGGAAGTACTCCCAGAAGAGGCACTGCATGTATGACTGAAACAAATATATTTGCTCTATCTAAAAATCACATCACTAAATATAGGTCAGTCTCCGATAGGAAATACTGATTCAATTACTGTATTGTCATCTCATTTCTCTGTAATCAGGGAATTTTATGCCGCGTTTTATGCCATACCTGCTGGCTATTTCAGAATTCAGTCTACAGATTCCCAAAACGTTTTTAAGACTTCAGAAAGCATGGAAGTTTAAAAGCGCTGCTTTCCACGCTCAAATTACTGATACAGCAAACAACCTTCTCTATATTTGAATGGCATTGTCACTTACAATTTCTTATGTGTCAGAAGCATTTTCCAAATTAATACTGAGAGCTTCTTTGACCCCTTATAACCTCTATTACCTTATACCATCTCTGATGGAACAGCTTAATCCCCCATACAATCAGTAGGTGTAGAAACAATAGGTGTACAGAGGTTAGGCCAAGTAGGATTATTGTGGTGGGAAGATAATAAATGAAAAATGCTCACCAGTGCTGTAGGCTCACAATAAACTGGATCTCTCTCCAGAAAGAGACCCTTCCTCAGTGGCAGTCAGCACTTCAACAGGATCTAGGAGAGGCGCAGCCAGGCTCCACTGCTTCCAGCAGCACAGGTGAATTGCCTTCAGCTGTGCTCCCACTGCTGACTCATTGCTTGTCTCAGGTGGTCAATCAGAGGTTCAGGCCATGATCAACAGTTCCCATACAATTCCCTCACAACTTAATAATCTAATTCTCTCTAATTTTATAACTAAAACCATGAGATTGGAAGTAGTCTGCTGTTTCAGAAAAGCAGGAGCAGCTTTGTATCATTTTACTAGAAAAACAGTTTACAGTTGTGACTGCACCCTGATGCAGAATGTAGTCGCTGCAGCATGACCTCCTCACCACTCTTGACCACCAGCCTTGTTTAATACACAACCAGTACAGGCTTGCCCAATGTCAGAACAAGCAGAAAGAAAAATCCTACTGACCACACCGCAGCTGTTGTGGCTGACAGTCACTGCCACTATACAAAACTTGCTTTTTCTCCCTCGGCACTGGAGTAATAAATCACTTTCATTCTCATCTTTTGCCAAATTACTGATGACACCCACCTTTCCAGTATTGTTTGCATCATTTTTAAGAGCAAATATGCTTGTTTCTATGGTCCATCAAATTATAAAAAATAATTAAAATGTATCAAATGTAATTTCTTCTAGTAATAACTGGAACTGTAATCTCAACAACAACACGGGCTGGAAGCTTGCATGCAACAATATCAATCATTAATGTATACAAGGAGGGAAACTTAGCAATACAACAAGCAGGAAAGAATATGAGCGCTAAGATTATTGTAGTATGTAAGCAATGTCCTCTCATCAGAAGAGGTAAGTACAGCCAAATAACTGCTTTGTGTTTTGGTAAAAGACAACAGTTTTGAAAACTGCAGTTTGAAATACAACCACAAATATCAGTAAAATTACAGTAATTGATTCTGTAATCAGCTACTTGTGTCACATGGAATCAATTTAAAATACAAAAAAACAGGCTTATACTGCATTCTTAAAATTTATAAATAAAGTATTAGGCTTACTTAGATCAAGGGACTTTGAAAAGCTTTTTTAAATCACATTTTAAATACGTGATAAAAGTAAAATCTGATTTTGCTTGCTCAGATGAAACTCTGTTTTATTTTGTTTTTACATGTATGTATTTTGGATCATATGCAGTTATTCAGAGTGGAAAAACAAAATCATGCTAAACTTGAAAGAGCAGTATGTGACAGCAAATGAAAATTTAACTACTGCTGCTGCTTCTCTCTTGTATACCTTTACCTATTCTACATCTGCAAACAGCTAGTATTTCTATAGCTATCAAACTGTTATATAGAGTGGAACAAAGATTTCCAGTTAAATATAACAAAGGCTACTTATATGATATTGTAAGAAACATACTCTCTCATTAAAGTAACTAACCAAAAAATGAAATAGTAGTCAGGTCTGCTTCCTGAGTAAACAGGTAGAACAGGAGAACATAGAGCCATAGCAGGAAACAGTCAAAATAATTTAATAAGCATCCGAAAAGACCCTATTGCTGCTGATACTTAACTATATTACTTCTAAGTGGGCAGTATCAAAGTGATCATCCTTGTTAGAAACCTGCTTTTGCTTTTACCTTTGTTTCTTCAGAAATCAGACATCTGTCTGGGAGAAAGAAGAGTATCCTTGGAACAAATTATCTCCTTTTAGGGAGACTAGGTCCAAACCACACACTTCAGTTTCTCTACCTAAATATTCTACCTCTGAATTATTTAATAGCCATTACTTAATATCTACACTTTCTACATTTCTGTTTAACCCCCTACAACACAACTCCTTCCTGTCTGAGGCCTTGCAGATCTCTAACTCTTTTAAGCCATGCAAATACTCAAATCCATCTGATTGCCTCAAAGTCAGGGCTTATCACACACCAAACCCACCTTGATTACCTGACCGCCACTCTATATTCCTAGACCATATTTACGCCCTTGAGGAACGAAAAGGGCATGAATAGACTAAAGAGCATTATACTACAAGCTGAGTGTATGAGAAAATATCCAAAAATTAATGAGATGCATTCTTCTCTAGATGTTAGTAAGTGATCCATTGTTTATTCTGCATTTCGAATGTTTATTAAATACAGACGTCAAATGAATCTGAAAAACATCTGCAATATATTTAGCCATACAATAGGTATGTATTTAGCCATGGACCTACTTGATTTTTATGTAATTGTAGTTCATTACATAAGTACAAAACGGATAAGGAAGTATATATATGCCTTGGGTAGGAAGGAAAACACAGTAAAGACACTGAGAACAGAATATAGACCACAGAGAACTCTGCTTACCCAACCATGTCTTGAAGGTCTGTTCTGTAATATCATACTCTCTTTTGTAGGTTTGAATTACATCATCATGGGCCAGGTAGAAGAAGATGGCAGAGGCAAAATCTTTCCGAACAGCTTTGTCATGAGTTTTAAGACTAAGAACCAAAAGATCCTGAATGCCTTGAAAAACAAAACATGTTATAACTAAACTCTGCAGCTGCGTTCTATCATTTCTCTTGGAAAATAATTTTCACTTAGTTTAAGTCATGAAAACACAACCACCAACACTAAGACCATGGTCACCCTTTTCACACTTCTTCCATCCTAGCCACCAAAGCACAATCCTGACACAAAATTACAAATCCTAAATCTTAAAGTTGAAGATCTGCAGCACAACCTTCTGATTTGAAACACACCAAATTTATAATTTGGTTAATTTATAATTGTCCATTTTTTAAGGCGTATATATGTAAAATAAGAATTTTAAGTGCAATATTTATAGTAACTCATTTTAACACTGCTTTTTTTTCTCTCAAGTTGTTTTATCACATAGATTCTTGCATTATTACCTGTGCTTAATAAAATATTTTAAGATTAAATCATAAACCAACTAGTTGTTCATTATGTATAAAACAGGGCAGGCTAAATATCAAAGTCATTTTTTTTATTATTTACATGTTTTTGATGTTCTGGGTCTTGCATACTATGACTGACATTATACCTTCTTGATGATTAAGGGACTGAATTTTCTTCCATGAAAGCCAGCGAATCACTGATTTGAATAGAACCTGTGTTTACTTTTCAACCGTTCAACAGTACCATGCTTTTCTCTACTTATAACCATGCTATATAATTAATGTCACTATTAAGTTCTGTAAGGTAATCATGGAAGAAGACAGAAGTAATTAATTCAGTGGCAGTAAAATACACATGCAAATAGTTTCAGTTCGTCTCCACTGTGAAAGAAAAGACAATACAGCAATACTCAGTCTGGCACCATTAGCGTAAATAGCAGAATGTATGTCTAGAGAGATTTGTCACTTTTTCTGTGTATAGAGTCAGATGTTATTCTGAAAGTGAAAGGCTAAATAACCAAAAAAAGGAATAAAAACAGATTATAGGTAAAGATTAATACTGAGAAATTGAACAGTTTGATCAAAAACTGGGTAAAACAAGAAACTAAAAAAATGAAATGGAACAGAATCATGGATCCATTTAAGTACTTGTTTTCCTTGTGTGTAAATGCGATAGAGTTCATTTGATAATCTGTGACCACGTAGAGGAAACTGCAATGAAATACAGTCCCTATTGGAAGCACTCACTGCTTATTTAATTAGGGCAACAGGGATTGCCATTCTCCTTCAATTACTGACTCTCACACGAAATGCCAAGATGTACTGCCATGGTGCAGCTTGCTATCGCAGCAGCATCCGTTGTGAAGATTTAATGGCTAGCTAGGCAGAAGACAAAAGAATTACAGGGAGGCCCAACTGTACAAAAAAGCCGTGCTGGCAGCTGATGTCAAACAGCTCAGCAGAGCTGTAACCACATTCTACAGACTAAGATTTTGACTTGGTGACTGAACTAAACAGCATTTCACTGCAGAAATAACATTTATTTACAAACCAGGTGCAATTTAGTAATTTTCAAATTGCAGTTTTAGGCCTTGTTTTCCAGTATCAGTTTTTATCCAAATTAAGGGGCTTCATACATTGTTTGTTCTCTCTGCATTTCCAGCAGCAGCCTGGGAAAAGCAGTGTGGAAATCATGCTTAGAACTGCGTGGAACTACAATGATCTATTTTTATTTATGATTACAAGACCATCTGTCATGTAACTTTTTTCAGTGCAGCAAGAGTCTGGCAGCCTGCTCCTCCTCTCCAAAATGGTATGCAGAGAAAGTTCCTGCCTGCCTGCTCTTCTCAACACACTCCTTCTATTGTAAATTCCTTCACAAAATAAAATATACCCAAATGCTATTTAACTTTTTCGATGTAATTAATCTATAATATTTTCTAGGACTGGCAAACTTTGCAGTTTAAGGGATACGTGAAAACCACTTTAATACACTCTCTTCACCTGCACTCACTGCATATATAATCTAGAGGGATTCCCTCCTGCTACACGCTCCTGTTTGGAAGGCCCAAGCCTTACAAAAGTCAAAGCTCTGATAGCAGCAGCTCTGGAATAGGAATCAGGAGCCAGGATTCAGGAAGCGCAGTGCAGTGCCAGTTTACTCAAGGGAGGATCAGTCACAAAACAGAGCCAACAACTTTCCAAAATGACAGTCCTTGAAATCAGATGTAGCAACTGGATTTCATATGCTTAAATTTTTGCAACCTGCAAACAAATAAAGATTATCTAACAACAATATAATTTCTAAATCACTTCAACGGAAGTGATGTTCAATAATCTATTTCAGCAAGAGAATCAAATGGGCAGACTTTCATTAATATTTTTGACCCTCCTGCTGTAAATGGAGGAGCATGAAGATTTCCATCTTTTTAAATATACAAGATGTTAAAGAAAAATTAAATTCAACAAGCCCTTAAGACAAAAAAAATATTAATGTGAAAGAAAAATCAAAGTTCTTCAGTAGTCTCAAAAAAAGTATTTAGTCTTTCCATGCCTTGCATGGATGTTTGTATAATGAAATTCTGAATCCTACAGCCAATGAACTCCAATCCAAATTCTTCAAACTTCATTGTTTTTAAAATAACAGCATATTCTAGTAGAACCAGTGCTTCATTTAAGGTAGGATGCATGGCTTAAAAGAGTACAGATTTGAAAAGAGATGAAAACAGGTGCTGACTTGACTTCCTCTGTCAATAAAAGAAAGCAAAAAAAACTTTTGGAAAAACTCCAGTGGCACAACTAAACAAAACTGGCAATATCACACAGGGTAAGTGGGACAAATGTCATGCCCTGTAAGCCCCTGCTCCTGTTTTTTTCAGAAGCAGGTCTGATAGGGACAGGTAACTGACTGTCCAAAATGTACTTGTCCCCTCAAACAAATAAACAGCTTAATGAAACCACAGGAAGCCTTCATTAGTTAAATCTGTTAGAAACTAAAATCCATAAGATCAAGACCTAGAATACTATTTGGGGTATTTCTATGTATATACATTTTTTGCCTCATTTTGCTGCTGCTTAGCCTTTGACATCCCAGTTCAAATAAGAGTTTTGTCTTTGCACGTGTCTAGAACTGTTCTGTGAACATATAGGAAATCTCAGCTCTCCATCATTCGGAGACTAATTCTGGAACAGCCTGTATTAAAATGCCAAATTAGGACAGATAAATAAATACATGTTCAATACACTTGTATTAGGAAAATCTGGAGGATAAGACAAGATCAACTGTGTAATATGAAGCTCCATACTGATTAGCATTCAAGAAAACAGGAACCTTGCAACAGCTTTCAAACAAGATTTAACAGATGAAAGGTGTCATACTTCTAATGTACTACAGGAAAAAAAAAAACTTCTCTTATGATATCCTTCACTTTACAAGTACATATTTCAGGAGCAAACTAAGAGTCTGGAATCCACAGGTTTAATCCACACCACAAAGAGTTCCCTTGAGCTGTGTTAGTGACTGCATAACACAACAAAAGCAGTTAGAAATAGCTGCACACCAACAAACATACCCAGCTTCACAGAAAAACGAACCAGAATGAGTCGAGTGCCAAGCAGCTAATACTGCTACTAGAATCCAATCCAGCTTGTTTGAAACTAACTCAGGTACTGTTTGGTGGCACTGCAGGAAGTTGTTTACACAACTTAAGTTAGAAGGATAGTTCTACAAGGAAAAAGAAAAGAGTAGTATCACATTAATACTTGCTATATTCCTTAAGCTTACTATCTTAACGTGGCAAAGCAATCACTGTCAATATGAAATATAAACAGTATTAATAAAATTACACTTCAAAGAGCTTTTATTTGTTGGCTCTATCTCAAACATACAGAACATGTACAGCACAATTTATATGTAGGTGCATTATTTAAACATGAGATCCCTATCCATAAACAAAATTCAGTCACCCTTCGCATTCAAGACCAGAGGTTAGATTCTTATTCATGTGAAGAGACGAGAGGCTCTTCAGAATGCCTCTATACCACAGGACTTCTGGATGCGTCATATTCAACCCGAGTTTGGATATGCATATTTTCATAGTACAGAAAATATATTACCTTTACAAGAAAAAGTTTTATAAGAATCCCTTCAAGAAAAAGTAAACATTTATGTAAGCCTCCACTTTCCATCAGCCCGGTCAAAGACCATTATGGCTACCTGCGCCTTCTGGACATAAGACCATTTTCAAAGAGCACCACCAAAATGGTAAAATCCTGAACAAATCCTTCAGCTGTCATAAATATACTTATTTCGTAATTAAAAATACAGGAATCTCACATTTGTCAATTACAGCTTGTCAACTTGAATTATATGTAAGCATATAAACCACACAGGACCCTCTAGCACAGAAAATTAACAAAGCCCTTACAGTCCATCGTAAATGAAGTTAAATCATGTTTTTGCAAAACATAATACTCCTGACACATGCCAAAGTTTTAACTTTGCAACAACTGCAGTTAGGAAAAAAAAAAAAGGAAAAGTAGTTTCAAAGTAAACGTGTAACATCTCTGTAAAGCAAGACCTTACATGCTACATCAGTCCAATACTCAGATACATTGTATGTTCTCACAGACAGAAGCGTACAATGTTTCAGAAAAGAACTATTCAACTTCGCAAAGAAGAGCATTCACACCTCCATCTCATTATCGTTAAACTACCAGTTTAAGTAACTCAAAACATTAAAATTTTAGTAACTCAAAACATTAAAACTTCATAGATGACTTTTAAAATTCCCCTCCTAATTTTATCATACACAGTTAAACATACTTCTGAGGCACTGCTGAAAAATCCTAGTAGAAACTGATTGTCTTATGTAAATTCATAAACATTCTATAAACATTTGGTCTATTCTGAGCCCCAACTTTCACTGTACCCATGAATGGGAAGGAAGTCTTGATTCCATTGTCTGTATTCTACAAACATTAGCACACAGTCAACATAGTACACAAAACCTGGCACTTCAGTGCCATGCAGATTTCACAAGTACTGTAACCTACAGTCAAACACCATTTCCAACTGTGCTGGAAATTGTCTCTTATTCTATACCCCACTTTTCTATTAAAAATAAACATAGTCTGGATTTTTGTTTTAAAAAGTCCATCTTCTCCCACAACTTAAAAAAGCAAGTATCAAAAAGGAACAAGCAGCAAAAATAGAAATAAACATATTGTGCTAGTTATGAAGCTCTGACACCTGACAACCATGGTCTGAGGAACATTAAAAAAAATACTTATATACAGATTTTATATACACATTAAGTTTAAGAGCTTAAGAAAACTTCCGTAACTATTTTTGCATTTACTTCCTTCACTTCCTTATCTAGCTACAGCTCACACAAGTATTTTCAAATGTACTGCTGTGCAACAATCTCCTTTTCCTCTTAGTCTGGCAATAAAATTAAGTCCCCACTTTCAACTAAGGTGAACTTTCCATTTGAAAAGTTAGACGTTAATTCCTTGGATAAAACATAGCATATTTTGAAGTTCGAAAGCCAAGTAGGTCTCTCATTTCATTCCGGAATTTTGATAAGTCTTGCCTCAGTTCATTTAGGTTTTCCACAGTTGCCTGATCTGTGCTTTGCATCTTTTGCCTCATGGATGTCAAGTAACGGTGAACTAAGCAACACATCACCTTTTGATAATTCTCATCTCTCTTTTGCTTCAGATTTCTCCATTCCTTTAAAAAAAAAAAAAATTACACATTTACTAAGCATAAATGTTGAGCCCAAAAGCCTGTATACAATTATAGAATAAAAAGGAACGAAATAAGGAAGAAATTCTAATATACAACCTGATGTGCAAAAGCGTACAAAGTAAACCGTTCGAATTATTTCAATTAAATAATAACCTGTTGTTCTGTCTCAAATTTTTAACCTAGTAGATTGATAACAGTCCCACGAGCAATTTCAAGTTCCATAATCCCTAATGTTTTCAAGTATATTCTATAAAGACTTGGAATTTATTTTAATACTTTTTTTTTTTGGCCAGCAAGACACAAAATTACAAGGTACAATAAAAATGTTTAAGAAAAAATGCTCTCCATTCCCCAAAATGAGATGTTTCAGTGTTTCTATCTGGTTATTTACTTTCATACTGCTTTAGTAAGTTTAAAAGAAATGACCTTCCTGCAAGCATACTCTGACCTCACAATTCTTGGGATTAGTACATACTACTTTGCAGTTTCTGTAAGTTTTCAATCAAAGTACATCTCTACAGTGCTGCAGGGGGAATTGTGTAGTGGGGTAGGGTAGAAGGGGTACAAAGAAAAGGGTTGAAATTCTCCAAAATGAAAGTTAATAGAATCTCATTTAGTATAAACAGCTACAACTTACTCATCATACTTTGGATGCAACAGACATTATCTTCGCATTCCTAATTATATTAGTAGCACTCACCACATGACAGGCAGTTTCATACGGCAATTTGCTAATTCATTTGAGTAAGCAGCATTCAGAGCCTACAACTGTCCTCATCATTTCTTACCTTAAGGCTATTCTGACGTTTCACTTTGCCACTTGATGTATGAGAGCAAATCCATTTACTGAGACTATTGAAGAGATAACAGATAGTCTTGGGAGATGGAATCACATTGAAAGGTGGAGGTAGCGTGCATTTGTCATCAAAATAGCTAAGCCAAAGTTTGGCACGAGCAAATTTCCATTCCTTATCTTCATGATTCTACAGTATCAGACAGATTAACAAAGATCAGAAGCAAAATAATAAGGAAGAGCATAAAAATATTAAAATGCTAATTCAACATTTTACTTTGACAACATTAAAAATTGATTCCTTAAATTGCATAGTATTTTAACACACAGAATCACAAAATCATTGACATTGGAAAAGACCTCTAAGATCATCAATTCCAACTATTAACCTAGAGCTGCTAAATCACTAAACCACGCCCCTGAGCACCACATCTATACATCTTTTAAATACCTCCAGAGATGGCGACTGCTCCCCTGGACAGCCTATTCCAATACTTCACAATCCTTCCAGTGCAGATTTTTTTCTCCATATCTAACCTAGACCTCCCCTGGAACAACGTGAAGCCATTTCCTGCTGTCCTTCACTTGTTGCTTGGCAGAAGTTACTGATCCTCCACATAGCTACAGTCTCCTCTGAGGTTCTTGGAGTAAGCGGTAAGCCTTCACTGAGCCTCCTTTTCTCTCAGCTAAATAACCTCTGTTCCCTCAACCATTTCTCATAATACTTGTGCTCCAGACCTTTTACCAGCTAGCAATCACCGACAGTTAATCAGAAAACACTTACTGCTATCAGCTGAAAACTCTTATGAAGCATCGCCACGAGGAGTTTAGTTAGTACTATCACAACCACCACATTATAGGTGCCAACAATAACAGCACCTACAAAAGACTGTAATTCTTCACCATAGCTGAAGCGGGTGACAAAGATTGCTACATGTGCCAGTGAGAAAATATACCAGAACAAAGCAAAACATGTGCCAATGAACCTACAAAAACAAGAAAAACATTGTTAGGTAAAGCAAAATTCACAGCAGCTTAGTGATCGTATATTCAAGTTCAGAGAAAAATTCTAGTTTTGTTTAATTACTGGAAATTAGGGGTCAGAACAATTCAGCTAATTCACAGGTATCAACTCACGAATGGAATGTGTCATTGCTCTGCTTTTCACAAAAAATACCCGCACAGTCCCTTTCTTCTTCATTTACAGTAAATCCTTTATCATAAAGTTGTGTCAATCCAATTGTGAATGAGAACAAAACGAGGAGGAACATGCCCAGAAATTTTCCAAAATCTTGCAGCATCTGTCCCATTGAAATCTGTGAAATAGATTTATTGCCTGTTTTAGTACAACATGTAATTACTGTTTTTATCCTCTTTGAGACTTTACTCAGTAACAACAAAAAACTTGATACCTTGATACTTAGGATGCTAAACATGGATAAGTTAAACAGATCACATAATTGGGAGATATCCTTGCATTATTTTTCAGTGACAGTTCCTAGTTGTTAAAAGAAAATCTATATGAACCTATGTTTCAATATCATGTACATTTTACATTGTATTCATAATGTTAATGGTAATCAAGAGCTCAAAAGTCAGTAGATAGAAGCAATAAATGAGATGCACTTCAGCAGAACTGTTACAATAGAAAGCTAAGAAAGCACTTAATGAAGACACTGAGCTAATCAAAACATTTGGAATCATAATTCACCACAAATCAAAACAGCATACCTAAGACCACCTGCAGAACACAGAATTAATTCATGGTATGCTTTATGCAAGATTTCAAGTATACACATTATGTACGTCTGTAAACACATAAAATCTGAAGGCTGTAAAGTATAGAAGATTCAACATTCAAATCATTAGTTTCCATTTCAAAACGTTCTACATAGAGTTTTGCAACAGTAAAAATACAGCTTTAAAAAAAATAGCGTGAGTTTTTTTCAGAGCAAAGACCTTAACTTGTTTTTGTTGTAAACACACATTTTTATACAGACACAAACTGCTTACAGTATTTAAATTACTCTTCCCACAAATTATCCTAATACTATACGAATTGATCTCTACCAAATCATTCTCCAGAACAGTATCACCAGAAGTTTCACAGGTTCTTCAAGTACAAGTTTACTAAGTGCCAGCTCCTGCTTTTGCTCCCTCTCATGCTGCAGGAGACTCACTGAGCATCCCAGCTGCACAGCAGATTCTCTCAAATTGACTGCAATCTGCCACAGATGCAGACTTAAGGAGAATTAGCAACTAGACAAAGCTATGCAGTAATTATATCATTTGATCAGGAAGAATCAATCATCACCATATTATTTTATCACATTCATCCTGTTAAAACAAAGAATATCAACTAACATTTCCTGTCTTAACTGACTCATGGTCCCACTCAAGAAAGTCACAAAGCAGATGAAAGCTAAAACAAATACAAAATGAATAAATGACCTAAAACTTTTTTGTTAGGAATCAATAACACAAACCAAATAACAGTTGCTTTCTTCATACAGTCATACACCCAAAGTATGTAGAATTACTAAACACTTGAAATCTAATGAGACCAACAACCTAATTTAGGGGAAAACTATTCTATGTTCTGTTAATCAATCAATCAGTCAAACAAACAAAAAACAAAACCCACCACACAGAGCCAACTTATAAGTCTGTGTTAGAACAGGGTTTGAGTCAATAAGTAAAGTAACCGAATGCTTAAAAATAACTCTAGTAGCCAAGAGAACACAGTAGCTGCCTTTCCCCCCCCAGTGCACACTGTTGGGTTACCATGCCATATTTGATTACCACTATTTGAACTTTGTGACCTACTTTCAGAGAATACTGTAAGAGCTGTTGCACAAGCTGTACTGGCCAACAGTAATAACATAAGCTTCAGTGTGCCACTGAATGAAGTGACTGTTGACTGTTTTTATTTACTTGGAAAATTTCATAACACAGGCTCCTATTAAAAAACTTGTGAAAGATCTAGTACATAAATAAATATGCACATTAAACAGTGAACCTCTTTAAAATGTGGAGGCTTCAATGTTCAATCAATTTGTACAACAAGCTTAATGCTTACTGTAACATCAAGACTTTGAAAAATTTAAGTGTACAAGTAGATTTCCATTAAAAATATAAATAAAAAATATAAAAATAATTAACAGCAACATCATTAAATAAAAGGGCAAGAAGAAAAAGAAGTGCCTTCCAGCATTATTTAATTGGTTACAAGAACTAGGAACACACTGGTTAAAGCCCAATTCACAGTGATTTTAAGAACTGTAACAAGCAACTATTTTTTCTTTTCACAGAGGGATTATTAAACTAAAATATTCCAAACAATAATTACTTGTGCAGCAAGATTAAGTACTCCAAGTCATTAAAATGAGTTGGACCTTCAAGTGGAGCTTTTCAGCTAGATCCTGAAACCTTGATACAAGACCTATTTATCTGACCCAAAGTTACTTACTTCAGAACCACCTTTGGTGTAGCTCTAGTTGAGCAGCAAGAACTTAAAAAAAAGAAATTAATGCTTCTCTCAAATATTAATTCTGCCTTCATCATTACAGGATCTCTCTAAATAATACTTGATTGCTATAAGTTCTGTTCATTAGGAGAGAGTTATAAGCATTCATTCAATTTATTAGGACAAATTCCACCAGGATAATCACTAAACGACTACTTTATTTATTCCCAGCATCTGTTCATTCAGCAGACACTTACAAAAGAGCATTGATGATGACAATCAGCTTTATTAAATAAAAACAATAAACAAATAACATTACCACCTCCCCCCAAAAAATCATATCAGGATGAGAAAAGTCTGATCCGATTTGTTACCACAATTCTCCCAGGAACTATGGCCAGAGAAGTTGGAAGTATACGTAAGCAGGTTTGTTTTTTTTTTTCCCCCCATTAAGCCATGTCTTTAGAAAGAGAGTGCCTCAGTTTGTGAGGGCTTCAGCTTTTCAAAGTAAAATGAAAGGGAAAAAAAAAAAAGCAGTCTGCACTGAGGACTAAAGACTGAGGAAGCTAAACTGAAAAATGGGGGAAGAAAATGTTGCTATATATTATAATATATATATTATATATATATATATATAAGCATCACTGGACTAAGGTGTGATTTCCAGCCACAACGTTTTTTGTTTTTTTTTTTGAAGAAAGCTGTCTTCCTTCTTTCAATCAAAAAAGATTGAGTGAGGTAACTGTATCCTAGATGTGCTGACTTAACAGCTTAGATCCACTCCACTACTCTCCAGGCACTTTCCATTCCGTACAGTGCCACACTGGACTCTCAAGTTCACTCAGTATTATTTGACTTTTATCACAGTGAGCATCACCATGAAGCTACTGGGTCTGTGCCTCAAAGACAAAAACAATCAACAACAATAAAAACCACCACTGGCATAAATTCAGTACAAACTTCAATTTCTGTTCTCAAACCAGGAGAAGAAAATTAAATTCACAAAAACAGTTTAAAAGTGAAAAAAAAAATGCACACTTAAAACTGCTGTGGTTTCTAGTGTTCCACCATCATACACAACTGTTTGTGCTCCCCTTCAACTCCCAAGATCACTGAGTTAAATGTGTTATATACAGGTAATATTTTTCTACGTTGTCACTATTATGCACGGGAATGCTCAAGAAAATCCAAAGAAAGAAAGAAGTAACCTGTTCTCCCTGGCTATAAGATGATCATGATGATGATTTATTTATTTTAAAACCAAAGCAATTTGCTCAATACCACTCAACTTCACTGAGAAGACCAACAAACAGAAATGCTTTTGGTTATTCTTTAGTGCTACACATCTCATTCCTCTACCTTTTAGCAATAAAAACTCAGGACTACAATTTGCACAAAACTTTATAGGACTATTCTTATTTTTACAGTTTTCAAATTTCAGATACTTAACCAAAATGTTACAGTAACAACAAATGAGAACAAAAACACAGAATAATTATCATTACATAAATATTATAAGTGAACTACACGTCTTCCTTTCTTTTACCTTTCCCCACCTAAATCAGTGTATTTTAAATGAGAGATTAAAAAATAATGAGAACATCAATTTTCTACTTTCTGCCTTTCTTACTTTTCTTTCTTCATCTTTTTCTAATAAGACTCTTCACAGTAAATTAAGATGTTTTCTTGATTGATTTTCTCAAGTAGCGATGATATTTACCTGGAGTGGTCCCAGAATAGAGCTGGTTGTGTACATGAAGAATAGACGCAGATAACTCAGAACATTAGCAAATGCAAAAAGGCCTTCTGCCACTAGCGTAGGATGAAATGCATCCCAGTCCTTTCTTTCAGCATAATCATGAAACTGCGGTGTAAAAAGGACAAACTGACATCATTTAGACTGTAAATACAGAAATATACCCATGCACCACTCTGTTTTTGTCCCTAAAACAGGTAATAGCATAAAATAAATTGACACACGATTCACAGACGAAGCATCTCTTTCACGTATCTCCTTCTTTTTTCGACAAAGGCAACTTAAAGTCATTCCAGAGAGAGACAGAAGACAGGCAACATAAATTCAACCCCTAATTCTGCTCCTCACTAATTGCTAAGCAAGTACTTATTTCTCTGTTGGTAAAAACAGGCTTGTATACTATTAAAAACATGTACATTGCCTAGTAAGATAGGCCCAGTTAAAAACAATGAAATCCTGATAGAAAAAAAAAAGCCTTCAAAGCTAACTAGCTTATGTCTTAATCAGTTTCAGAAAGATTTAGAGAGAATTAGGACATGAGATTCCTATAACCGATTTTACAAAAGACTACAGAAAATGGAAGTCGTAAGCAAAATGTTGGTGTGAATACTTGTGAAGTATATGCACTGGGCATAATTCAACTAATCCCCAGATCCCTAACTTTCAGCTTGGCTGGAAACAATCAGTATTCAAATTCAGTACTCAGCTTCTACTGTCCCAAAACGGACACTTAAGAACAAAGAAACAGTTGATTTAAATTATTTGCCCAATATTATGCTGCACAAAGATCACAAGAAACAAAGATAAACATGTTTGTATACATTGCAACTGTACGTGCATAGATCCTGCTAAGGAGATTCTTATTTCTTACTGCTTCAGTGCCTACAATAATAGAGCTAAGATGCTAAAGCGGCATTGCCATTTGGTTTGCTAAATTATTTATAAACAATAAAAATACATTTTTCCATATAAAGTTGGCACAACGTCACCTTGTACCTCTTGTATAGGACAAAAGACATCTCCAAAAAGATTATAACTTAGCAGCAAAGGGCTCTTAGCAAATGAAATGCTACTGCATGCGGGTTAGTTCCAAACAAAATGGTTCTGAAGGCAGCCCAACATGGTATTCTCTTTCCATTTTTTTACATGAAGTAGAGCTTTCCTTTCCAAATGATTACCATTCCCTGAATCAATAACATAAGTACAGGGTAAATAAGCCAAACATCAGGCTGGGAGGGAAATAAACTGGTTCAGATCTCCTCAACTGCCAGACAGCTGTCAACTCACAGTTTGCAATACAAAATAATGGCGCTACTGCACTGGCTTGGATTTTACTAAAATATTCATATTCAATTCATCTGGCAGCTTGCCATTTGCTGTGCCGTTAACAACACATGCAACAGAATGGAAATGATCACATTCAAAACTTGCATCTTCAATCAGGCCCAGATGGTTTTTCCACACAAAAAAGACAAGGCTCTTCTATAGCCTTGGGGCTTTTCCTCCTCACTTTAAAAAACAACAAAACAAAACCACAAGAACAACAAAACCAATGACCCATAACATCTGAACATATGTAATAAAAAAATAAAGAAAATTTTGTTACAAAAAATGTTAGACAATCTAAACACATTGGTTAGTAATAGGCTTCTACACAGTAACTGGCCCATGAAATCAGGCTACTTCAAATGCCAGATCAGAAAAGCTATATGGGGAGAGTAGCCCCAAATGAGAACTGAGTCCTTAAAAAAGGACCCTTTTCAACTTCTCCTTCAAGATGCTTCTATATTTGCCCAGTCTATCCCAGAGGAGCTTATGTTTTATCAAGATGGGTGCTCACCTTGTTATGGGCAACTACTTTGAGAGCAAAAGTTGCCAAATACAAGGAATTCATGACAAAACTAAGCTGATTACGTGACTCTTCTAAAAAGTCTTCTAAACCATCATACCAGAGTCTTTTAACATCTGACCACACCATTCCTGTAGTGGAAAGGAAGAAAGAAAGGAATTAAAAGGCCAAGTAGTCAAGCTATTGTACTCAATAGATACTCTACTACAAGTAAAACACTTTCGACTGGGTTTTGTAAATGAAGTCTTAGCAAAGAGGAACAGAGAACCATGTACATTTACTAGAAAACACTGCTTGGAATAAATGCGTTGTTCATCAGGCAACAAGACGTTCAAACCTTCAAGCCTGTTTTCCAAACTAAGCAATACAGTCAACAATAGAAAATGCATGAAAGGAAATGAACAGTAGAAAAAATGTGTATAGCAAAGACTCAAATTTCAGAAGAGGCAGAGGGCAAGAATACAGTTGTTTTTTTTTTTCCTCTGACAGGAATGTATTCACTTTTTTTCTAAAAGCACGATATAGCCTATAAAAAACATCATGTATTTTTTGAAGTGTATATGTATTAAATTATTATTAAAATATATGTATAAAATTATTCTTAAAGAATAATCAGCTCAGTAACTGTCACTAAAAAGATCCAGTAAGTAGAAACACTTCCTACCCTCACATTATGTAATGTAAGCAGAGAAAAGAGGCTGTGGCCTAAGACTGCAAAAATGAGAAGTTAGAGTGACAGACAAACATTTGTGATCATTACAGCAAATTGAATTTTAGCACTGCTAACCATATCTGGCCATATAGAAAGATAGTGCTGATAGGAACTTTACTAACTGAATATCTGGAACATGCGAATATTTTTATAAACATTGAAAGGATTGTTAGATTAAATATAATGACACCTTTGATTTTTATGAATAATCAGTTATTTAATGTTCTCAGAGTACTTCAGATGTATCCCTCTATATGCAGCCCAAGAGAAGAGCAGCACGTTTGTTACTGCTAATTAAAAACTGTTAAGACTCCAGCCCAGCATGAACAAGATCAAGCAGATGGTAAATAAATAAGAATCAGATACCTATACATGTCTTTTTTTTTTCCATCAGCTTTACAGCTATGTTGACAGGTATAACAATAAAATGCGCTGTACACCATTAATTTAAAGATTTCCATAAATATTTTTCTTCCTCGTTATTAAGAAAACACTGCTAAACCAGAACCTTTGGCACTGCTCCATATGATCATCATGTATCTTACACTGAAATTTTTAAAGAACCACAAACGGAGTCAGATGTAGAAGACGTTATTATCTACACAGACAAGAATTTGAATTTGCTGCATTTTGATGGGAAATAAGCTTTCACAATTCAGGCTTAAGAATTTAGAAAGAAAATATTTAGTCTATTCATTCTTTTGCAAATTAATCCACTGAATACAAAACTTGCTGCTACCTGTGTTAGAAATCCTGCAGCCATTATTTTGACTCTGATTTTTAGAAGTATGCCAATAGGGCTCTAGAAAACCATACTGAGTTCTCGTTATTTGGTTCTTGTGTTCACCACATATTTTCTAAATACGTTATTATTGAATATTTGCAACAAAATTCTAAAACAAATTATTTGGAAAAATGCATTCAAACTAAACATAAAATTAGTTAACCAAATTTAGGATTCAACAATGTGAAAAACAACCAGATTTCGGTGGTTGATGTTAATTGCAGGTAATTTTTCAACCCTTTCTGGAGCCTGCATGTTAAAACATCACATGAAGAAACCAAAATGTTTTTATACATTTCTATTAAAATTTCCATGACCACCTAATTACATGTCTTCTTTCTACACTGGATTTGATGGAGTAAGAGAACATCTAAATCAGACACGGATTCTCAAAACAGGAGGAGTCTGTAATGCCTGGACTCTGTACTTGAAGCTTCTAATTTAAGACTTGCAAGTGTTTATGCAGGAGATTACTGGGGGTTTCAGATTTTTTTTAATCTGTGTGAATTACTCAACACTTACTACAGCTAACAATGAAAATAATCATAATTACCAATGAAACAAACAATCTACACACAACTACTTAGATGAAAACTCTGTTTTCAACTATATCACTGCTTTTTAAAATTCCAGACAACTATGTATGTGTCAATTATAAATATTTAATTACCTCCCATTAGGGTACAAATTTCAATTGTTCGTCTGTCAAATTTTAATTTAAAAACAAAAAGAAACAAAAATTAGGCAAAAACAAAAGTTCACAAGCAATCTACTCCACAAAAATTATACCTGTGCTCCCTCTACTGCATAAACCAAAATTAACAAGGACCACTTCAGGTATAGTTATTATAGTCAGTGACAATGACACACAGAAATGGAAAGTTCTAAAATGGGAAAATAGAATTGGAAGAAATTAAAAACTGAATAGATTGTTGGCTGATGAGATAACATGGAGTCATGATTTGCAAGGATTAAATTATCAAAATACTAAACAATGCTGCCCATTCATAATAAACTTCTTGAAAAAATTATAGGCAACATCTGAACTCAATTCATTCCTCAGCTTAGCACCAGATAAAAATTAGTAGAGGAACACACAGCTCCCCCCGTACTATTATTACTTACATTTGAACTTTAAGATGTCCTAAACTTAAGATAAGCTTCTACATTAATTTCCTACTGTACAACTGAATCTCACTTTCATCACTCAAAATGCTATTTGTGCTTCTGAAATATAATACACCTTTCTCCTATTAGATCCTCCAACATTCTGTCTCTGACACCTTACCTTCTGAGATAACAGAGATTTTGGTAACATATCATTGTGTTTTTCAAAATGCCCTTCTTCCCTTGTAATACAACCCTTCAAAGATGAAACCTCTGTCAAGCAATCATATGATGATTTTACAGAGAGGTAGTACAAATCAGTGTCAGCAATTGTCGCTCAGCTCAAATCATACCTACCAATTAGCCATATTATCAGAAGATAGTCTATTCTCTCAAGGGCTGGCCCCATCGTATTCTTCTTATTCTCATTGTAGACAAGAGAGTACAAATTCAGTAACAGAAGAAATGTGAAATACGAAGCTCCATGAATAATAAACTTCATAAACGGAGTGTGAATTATACGACCTACTCGTGATTTAGGTGCTATTAAGTAACACAGGGACAGAACTGGCCAGAAAATGCCAACCATCAAAATAGTCAAAATTTTTTTGCACGTGTGCTTGCGTCGATAGCCTGCCATCTGTCCAAACCACACAGTATTGAGAAACTGCTGACAGTTAGACTGAGCAACAAACTGGAAAAAGAGAAAATAAACAAGAAAATCAAACTCACATTTCTTAACAGTGATTATTAATTTTAATTTTCCAACAACGAGAAACCACCAATGAACAGGAAATGGGAAAAATACTAAGTTGAAATAATAATAAGAGCTGTATAAATACATATAAATAAAATATATATAAATAAAAGAGCCATGTGTCCACTATAAACAATGTTTTAATTTCTCTCTAAAGCTAACAACTCAACATAAATTATATAACAGACTTTTAATCGTTTCCATGTTAAAAATGAGGTCTGATTTTCAGTAACTTAAAAATTTAGCATATAAACAGATGTCATACCTCAGACAGCTGTATTATCTGAGTTATTATATAAAGCAGTAAAGATCACGTGAAGAACAAGATAATGCTATTTTAATACACTACCCACACTGCAAAATGCAACAACTTCAAAGACTAGGATTAAACACAAGTAATCAATTTTGTATATATCAGTACTTAAAAACCCATGTGGGTTTTTTGTCTGAGTAACCTTTTATGACTCAGTCTTTCAAAAGAAGATAGTTTTGGATTGAAGGTTATGAAGATCATGCAAATGTAGCTTCAAATGTCAGGTGCTGATCTGAATGGAGTTACAAAGGAATATATTTGCACTACAACATGTTTTGTAATTTAATTTAAAGAAGAAATCAAGAAGAACACTAATATTATCATATTTTAGATAAAATGTGTTCATATTAAAGTTGCCAGCAACTATACATTTTGCAAAGATAACACACAATGGATTTTATTCTCCAACCACTGTGATTTAAAAAAACAAAAAACAAAAAACAACAACTTTGTTGAAAACCAGAACTAGTTCATTATGTTGTTAAATTCATACCAGGAATGTGTAGTGCCAGTTTTCAGACACTCCATAACTGTGGCTTATGACTTAGACATTATGTATTTTAACAGTTTCACATGCAGTTTAAGCATATAAACATCCAACAAACAGAATTATAATGCCTTCTGAAAATGCCAACTAAAAATGGATTTTGCATGGAAGCTCTCTCTCAACCCCTAGTCTTCATACTAGAATCCCAACAAATGCCTATCTGCCACTAGTACAGCAAAACTAAAGTTATAATTTGTCAGTAGATAAAGACAACATAAACTTACAACATAAATAAGTTCCATGTTGATGACACTAAAAGACACTGTTTATGAACATAGCTGAACATAGCCTAAGTCTAGCACAATTATTACAGAGCACAGATGAGGGCTGGCTAAAGCTGAACAGCTGAAGACAAGTAAGATGCTAAATAATGTATGGGACCTAAGGATCCATGCTCCCCTACATAAGGATTTACTGAGGATGTGAACAGATAATTACCAATACCAGAGCTTTTCACTAAAAAGCAAGTCTATTGCAATACTGAAAATACCACATTTTTTTCCCCAAAAATAAATACAGAAGAAATACCATCCTGAAATAATATTTCTCTGTTCCCACATGCAGATAATGTTCATATTACTTCTGTAACTTGCAAATTTACTTGTGCTTCTATGTCTATGGATAGATCACTAAATTCAATGAATCACTAGCAAAATAAAAAATACAAAGCCTACCAAACTACAGCAAAAACAAACCTCTTTCTGATTATACTTGATTGCAAGTTTTAAGCGACTTAGGTTCATCCTCTCTTCCAGCAACCCTCGTTTGTCTACATGTTCATCACTGGATGTATGATTCAGAATAACTTCCAGCTCCCGTGAATTCCTTGCCTGTGCAAGTAAGTCTTTAGCAAAGGTTTTGCACTGCTGAGCTAGCTCCTCATAATCATTTCTGGAAGACACAGAAACAGTAGATACTGTTAAATGAGTTTCCATTAACTATCCTTTCTTGTTGGGCTTGTATATTATGCTAAGGAAAATAAAGTCACTTTTAAAGACCAAAGCATTCTCAAGACAACTCTGAGCAGGTTTCTATGTAGCATAATTACATAATTACAATTTTAGTGTAGTTTGCAACTACACTAGATAGAATCAAGTAATTAAACTGACAAAACGACTGTGAAAGACACATAAGTTACTTTACAAACTTTTAAAATAATCTCTAATCATCAGTTTAAACATTGAAATTACGAAAAAAAGGAACAAGAAAAACCACATTTTTTTCTAACGTATACACATTTCTACATACGTCATTTCACACAAGTACTGAAGTTGGGTTTTGCTTTCCAATTCCTACCTGAACTCAACCTCGACAAGACTTAATTCTTTCAAGTCTGCGCTAAGTTCAAAAGCTCGCAGAATTGGATCCTCCTCTGTCAACATTATTAAAGCAGGACTGGCCAAACACCGGTAAATGTCAAGACGAAACCTATGATAAAATAACATCAAGGAAAAGGATGTTTCATGTGATTAGCAGTTTTAAATCACGTCTAGAATGTGCATAAAATTGCTTAAAGACAAAATAAGAGTGTCTCCTAAAACCAGAAAAAAATAATCATTAAACGTAGCATGTCAAGAAACGTTGTCCTTCACATGGTTTTAATCCTCATTATTCTAAATCACAAAAGTCAGCTACCAAACTGCTACCCTCTTCTTTTCCTCACTGTTTCTGCTACCACCAGCACCTTCTGCACAAGGACATCAATTCAGGTAATACCATTGATAAAACATTTTAAAATGTAATATAGTAGCTCTGTAGTTTCTTCAAGTGTAACCAAAAGGGAAGTAAAGCACGGAAGGCAATATTCTGCTCTAACAAACTAAATTAAGAACAGTGGAGAGCAGCAGACAAAAGAATTAATCTCTCAGCTACTTCAGATGGGTAAAATTATCCCAGCTAGCTCAGGAAAAGAGGTGAGAAAGAGCCTATATACTTTCTTCATATCCATGAGAGAAGCAAAATAGCATACTCAGTTCAAAGTTCTCACTTCAAAACCAGATTTGCACCATCTTTCTGAATTCCATGCTCAGGCTTTTCTGCACAAGGCATGTTATTCACAATTAGCCCTGTCATGGAAAGCAAACCAGAACATGCAGAAGTGTTTTGGGTTCCTCATTCCTTTATATTAACCATACGGTCAAAACAGTGGACTGCAATGGAGACAAGTTATGAACACTCTCCTCCAGTCCAGAAGCAGAAGATCTGAGACAAAACTTACTTATGGTTTTCAGTTCTGTTTTGCACAATGCCATTATTTTCAAAGTGCATGCATTACTAAACTGCAATGTAAACAGGACTCCATGAACTGTATCTTTGAAGGTTATTTTCAGTATGACAGTACTAAGCCTCATGAAAATAACATGCTGCTCCTCTCTCATGGTTAGCACTACCACACATTCTTTATTCTGTAACAAACATGTCCTATAGACATACACATACAGTCTTTCATTCTAATGTTCCCCACACTTTGCTTCTTGAAATATTATCTCTCTGTTCTTTTATCTCTTTCCAGCTGAAAAATCAATACTATCCAAACAGGAAAAAAAAAATGTTACAAGTTTAAATACAAATCTCCCGCCATAGTTAGCTATTATTATTAACTACAATTTTAACTGCAACAACACTTACTGTATGGGAGATGCTTTTAAAAACAAACAGGAAGAACACCCACTCTCTGAAGCAGAAATACTTCACTGGGCCTAGCAGACCAACCACGAGTCTATTTGCTACAGTAAAATCCATTAACACAGACAAAGAGCCATGACACAACTTCAGCATTGCTCTTCAGTACCTGTACAACTTTTTCACAGCTTGTCCAGACATCTTTACTTATTACAGCATGTACTGTTTGTTACAGATTCATAGTACAGTTATAGCTTTCTTTTCCAGACAGTAACATTTGTGACATCCCACAGTGCTGATAACAAGTTTCAGCGATTACTGAACATATGAGAGTATAAAAAGTACAACTGTACAGAACATTTGTATTGAAGTGTTTAAATCCCAACACCAAACAATTTAAAAACCCTGTAAACATTCAGTGCCCGCCAATTAAGATCAGTAAAAATCTCTTTCCCTATTTACATCTTTGAGAAGAAAGTCTTCCACTTTCAAGAATACTGGAAAAATACATCTTTAGTTTACGTTCATCAAGCCACACTACATAAAAACATTTCAAAACAGAGTACAGGCAACAAACGTACAGTTGGAAAGAGTATTATAGTGAGATAGCAAAGGAACAAATTGAGAAGGAATGCTCACATATACCCAAAGATTTAAGCTCATAATAAAAAGCTCCACAAAGGAGAGACCTCCAGAAGGAGATCCTTCCCTGGTGGCAGTCAGTTCTTAAAGAGGGTCTAGGAGAGGTGCAGCCAGGTTCCACCCCTTCCTGTCACACACCTCAATTGCCTTCACCAGTGCTCCCGCAGCTAGCCCAGTCCTTGCCTCAGGTGATCAATCAGTGACTCAATAGTTCCCATACAAACAGCATAAAGTATTAACTACCTCCTCATTCTGGCTCATAAAAAAAAAAAAAAAAGGCAGTATACATAGAATAAGAGTATCAAACCAAAATGAAAGAAAGCCACTACCTTCCACTAGCCTATTCAAGTATAATCTATCCCCCAAAAATGCCACAGTAGACAAAACAATACAATAAAGGGAACCAATTCTAAGCTTCACTTAAGTGGAAAAGGAAATATACTGACTCTGACCCAAGTAACACAACAGGATGACAATATCTTTATTTTTGTCTATAATTGATAAATCTTACCTGGAATGTCGTAGACTGTCTTTTTTGTTTTTTGCAGTACAGAGTGTGCATTCACAGCCTACAGCATGAGGCTTGGGTAATGATATATCTTGCTTTAACAGCATGGTGAGAATTTCATAGTTATTGCGATGAGCAGCTAAGATGACAGGTGCCACATCCATGGTTGTTGAGTATTCTGGGTTCTGAATGCGTTCCATTAGTTTCTAGAATAAAACAGAGGAAGTATCAATTTATTACATACATCTCTATTACATAGTGTTTTCAATACAAGTTACTTTTACTGCTCAGCATTAACAAAGGAATTCATTGGGATCAAAGTATTTTTTTCAAAGTTTCATAGCATGAAAAAAGAAGAAAAAAAAGTATAACAACATCCAAACCCTTCTCATATAAATACTGGAAAGAGAGAAAGCGACATAGGAACATTTCTGGTTTATTTGCAAAGAACACCAAGAATTCGTTGCCCACCTTCACCTTAATAACACACTTGCATATACTGAAGTGCATTTTGCTCTAGAGGTTAAAAAAAAAAGTGTATTTACTACCTAAGTGTACAAAAAATATCCTGACTGTAAGACACACTGCTACACAACACATTATTTCCTCCCTTCCTTTCTCTGCCTCTACTTATGTACTTTTAGAAATTTGTACTTTAGCATCATCAAAATAAGTTTCAGGCGATTAATTTCAAAGTGAAGATTTGATGTTTATAGATTTGCCTGAAAATTCTAAGAAGTTTCAATGCATTTTCTTTTCTCTCCGCACCTGTTAGCATTTGGAATGTACAAAGCTACTGGACTCCTACAGGCAGTAAAGCAAAATAACATACTCTATCATTAAGACAAAAGATGCCATTAACAACCTCTGATATCCAAGTTCTGTCATCTTAGAGATGCAGAATTTCATTTAAGGACATTGTTTTAAATATCACAGTTATCCAGAACACACAGTCCCTACTGTCCAACCAAAAAAAAACACAGAACACCACCACTCAACTACAATGGTTGGCCTGGAGGATCTTTTCGGTCGGTGATTAAGTAGAATGTCAACAGCTCCCACCACTTCCGAGTCAATAGCCACCAAAAGTGCATCTGATGACTAAAAAAAAGAAAACAAATTATACATAAAAATAGCGTTATCTTAAACAAAATGAAGACTCAACCTGGAGCCAAACTAAATTTTAGAAATATACACATTAAATTATATAAATTTTATTAATTTTACTTACTTAACATTAAGTACTGAAAAATGTTCTTCATATGACTACACCAAATTCAGGCTGCCATGCCAGGAGTTAGCATAGTATTACTGATAATTTGTTTTACTGCATGAACAGCAGACGAACCAATTGTAAAACTTACTTGTCAGCAAAGATGACATAGAATACTAAAAAAAAAATAATCAGGTTTTAAGAGATTATAAGCAAGGGTGTAAAAGCTTAATAAAAATGTAAAAACCAAGTGTCAGCGTAACACAGCTCAGAAACACCGCATACTTCAGCCCTGCCTTCATAGCTCTGTCATAAAGCTGGAAATATGAACCTTTTTCCTGGGCTCATGACTACCGCTGAGACTTCCCTGAAGTTAAGCTAAACAGCTTTTCACTTTCCCTGCAGTTCATAGCATCCTTTTAAATTTCACTTTAGAAAATTCAAACATTTACTTAAAATAAAAAAAAAAAAAAAAAAAAAAAGACAGTTTGGAATATTGCCTCTAAAATGGAGATCCAGGGAAGGGAAAGCTACTTGTTTTCTTTTTCTGCCAAAAAGATTATTCTTTTGCCTGTTTGAAACGCCATCGTAGCTACAGCTCTCCTGGCAGTAGCAGAGCACACTTACATGAACAGAACAGAGTCAAATAAGTACTGCTGATATGAAAGCGCCTCAGCTCTGTGCCTCAGCACAGGTAAAGTCTTCCAAGAAGGCACTGTGGAAATGCATGCTTACCTTAACTTGAACTCATCTATGACAAAGTGCATTTATCTACCTGTGCTCCCATTTAAAAAATTACGGTGCTTCAGAGCCAATGAGATCTGCCACTCTAAACATTTTAACGTTATGCACTGACTACATACTATGTATTTTGTTTCAAGATGCTATATATATCATATTTAAAAAATCTAAAAGGAATATCATTTAATATAAGAATCAGAATTGTCAACATAATTAAAAATGTTAGTATACATTTGCTATGTCAATAAAACCCCATTAGAAAAGTCAACTAGTGAGAAGAAAGCAAATTTTAAAATTATCATCTGGAAAAAAAAGGCTAAATGCCCATGAAGACAGATTCTATTTCTTCCAAAATCCAACACTTCAACAGAAAAAAAATCTAAATGAAATAGACTACACAGATCAATGACCACACTCCAAGTTTTCAATAATCCACGTGTTGTATACCTGGCACCCATAATCCAGGAGAAGCTGTAGTATGTCCAAATTTTCATTTTCAATGGTTATGGTAACAGCGTTTCTTCCAAGCACATCCACGCAATTTATGTTCATCTCACCCGAGCTGTTTTCTTCTAAGAGTTTCTTAACCATGTAATAATCACCTGCATGAGCAATGTATGAATATATCTCAGTGTTCTTCTTATTGTAAAGCAATAAAAGCATGTGAACATGCTGAAGTACCAGCTACAATCCATCACAACTGACAATACAGTGAGTACATCAGGCAATTAAGAAGTCGAGATAGATGAGAATTCTCCCTCCAGATGGAAAACTGAAGATACACTGAGAGTTCTCTTTCAGCAAAGCACTAAGACATGTACTTCAATCCATCCTTTCAGTTCCAATCCTGAAAACAAAGACACGTACACACAAAAGCACAAGTATTTTTCAAAACTGAGGCAACACTGCATGCGTAGCTTGTGGGACACTGGAAATGTCAACTACATCAAAGAAGGCTATTTGGTGCAGAATAACCACAGAATCAGAGCAGCCCTCTATACAACATCACAAACACACCCTCATCTCCTGAGCACACATTAGCATTTCCTATTTATTTCCAACTTTAACGTACCAATCATCAAAGTCAAGGTGATACAGTGCCGCAAAAATCAAGTTACAAAAATCAAGTAGCAAGTCTGATGAGCAAGTAAAATTAACTGTGTTGTGTAGACATCTGCACTTCCCAACTCGCCTGAAGTACAGATGCAGCAGTACTGACACTGCCCTGTAAATATTACTCTGTTTAACTGCTCCTTGCTGCCAAGGAGAAAAGTTTTATTTTTGTCTCTAATGAGCTATTTCACAGCACAGAGGACCATGACAAAGAGAACACTTACAGAACGTTCAGATACAGCCTGTATCTGAAGTAGTAAGTGTATTAAACCAGCTATCAGACACATCACAATGGTTAGGTTTTTTATTATTATTTTAAAGATCTTTTTGTTGTTGTCTTATTATGCATCCTTTAGCTCTCTGAGCCTCTGCCTACACTCTGAGAGCGCGTTGCCTGGCTCTGGTGTCCAGAAAGGGTTCCACCAGCAGCAGGGCTGTGTGCAGTCTGTCCATCCGACAGCAAAGCACCAAGCTCCCATTGAGCACCCCAGTTCTACAGGCTGCCAGCTGCTTCTGAACCACTGCTCAGCAGCGTGCTAACCCAGACAGCAGCGGGCAGAGCTGCTATAAACACGCGGGCTGCTAAGCAGAAACACATAACCATTCATCACCTGATCAAAAGCCTGTCTCGGGGTGCGAGGCTTTTAAAGCGTTAAGAACAGTTTGATTTAAGACTGCTTTTATTCAAGGTAAATAAACACGTGCTTAAAGTAAGCAAGCATCATATTTTAGACAGGAAAAATCTCTTCCCACCCACTACCATAGGTGCCATTCAGCGCCCCACGCATTTTGTTGACGCCCAGGTAAGTCGCCCATCGGAAAGGAACTTTAGAAGCGCCCAGAGCAAAGGCTTACTGAGCGGGCCGTCACACACCAACAGCGGCCCACCGCCACAAGGCGCGGCCTCACGGGGCGCCGGGCCGCCGCACGGAAAGCCTTCAGCCCCTGCCCCACGGCTCGGGCCTCGGAACGAGAGGCCGAGGCCGCCGCTCCCGAGGGCGCAGCAGGGGGCTCCGTACCTTTGTCGCAGGCCAGCAGGAAAAGCTTCTCGTCTAGCGTGGTCTCCTCCTTCACCTGCCGCACATCCTTCAGCGCCAGCAGCTTGTTGGGCGAGGCCGAGGCGGACGGGTCCGCGCTCTGGTACAGGGCCGCCATGGCGCCGGCTCCGCCAGGCCCATCAGCGCGCGGGCGGGGCGAGGCCGGGCAGCAGGAGGACCCAGCAGGACCCCAGCGCCCGCGGAGGGAGCGGGGCGGCAGCACCCGGCACCGCCGGCCGGCCGGGCAGGGCGCGTTCGGGCGGCCGCTCCCCGCCGCACCGCGCAGACTCCGAAGGCGGCCTCGCCTGGCCGGGTGGCGGCGGGCGGGGAGGAGCGCGTCCGCGGGCTGTGGCTCGGCCGCGGCAGCGCCGGTCCTCCCGCAGCGTCGTGCCCCCGCGGGTTAGCCTCAGCCCAAAAAAGCGTTTAGGGGCCGGGTCAGCCGCAGGGAGCTCTGTGCCTTCTGACCCGGCCGAGCTGTGAGGGGGGTATACAGTGCACTATAGCACTAGTTTACAAAACAGCCAGCATAGAGAAACAGGTACAAATCCAAGTCCTTAATTCTCTGAGACTGAGTATTCACTTACTAAGGGAAATCAATTGGATGCATCTTCTTTCTCTTAAGATGTTGTGCAAGATAACAGGCTTGCTACAACTGCTCGCTTATCATCATGTTTGGATCTTGCCACACTTACTGTTTCCAGGAGTGAAGAGAAAAAGCGGCTCCGTATCTTTAAAAAAGAAAAGCCCATTTGTATTTAGTTCTCTGTGTTTTTTACTGTTGAACTTCTGGTAAAAATTAAAAATCCAGAACCCTTTGGTGTAAAATTATGGCTGTATAGAAAGGTACAAACATTTGCTTAAGATCAATATGAAAATACTTATAGACTTGATCTCACCCAGACAACGTACCCTATACAAAGCGTGTCTATATACACACCATATACTCCAGTAAAAATCAAAAGGAACAATCCGTAAGGAAATGCAATTCATTTAGGTGAACCCCCAAACTGGACAGGCCAGGCTTTTATTGTTCACTTTTACAATATTTTATGAAATTAAAAAAAAAAAATCTTTTGTGTAGTTCAACTGAAAAAGGTAACATATATGCAGATCTAATAACATCATTATATTTCTGCTTACTGTGCTTTTTTCCTCAGGACAGACCATAGAAGTTCTTGCTCAATAGCAAAACTACTACACTTAAAGATGATTCTCACATAAAGTTTCAGCTTTATGAATATTCTTTAGCTTCCAGATATTATCATAGGCCTTCACTTGCTCTGACTTAAGTCAATGACAAGACTCAGGTTTCAACAGGATTTAAACTCTTAAAGAATAAGGCAAGGATGATAAATTATGAAGTTCAGGGTAATTTAATAGGGACTGGAGCGCATCTTGATACAGGCATGACTAAATTTAACTAACAGCCACCAAAAAAGTTTCTCAATAGGTGCTCGAAAAACATGAAAGGTAAAATGATACAGGTGGTTACGTGCTAAATAAACCAATGCTTGATTGATGCAGTTGAGTTGGTCTGTTTTCAAAGCAATACAAATTAGATATTTTATAATAAACGTTCTGAAAATAGTAGCAACCATAAATAATCAGTGTATTAAAATTTCATTCAATTTCATAAAAACACATTAGGATGTAATTAATATATTTGTGCATACAATTTCTCATTTTGTACTAAGCTCTGAAATTCCGTAAGCAGTGAAGAATTTGCCATGTTTAAACATCACAGGAAGTTGTGTTAAATCTCTTCATTATTTTATTTTGTTCAGTCCTCTTCCCATCAAACATGCAAACACTGTCATCACCATTTTTGGCTTCACTTCAACCAGATCATCTGGGAGAGCATATATACGAGCACCAATTTTTCGAGCAACTGAAATGGCATACCTTGGAAAGTTAGAGAAAATACATATTATTTAACTAGCATCTACTAACATGTGAAGATTCATAGCAACAACAGATTTTAAAATCAGGATATGCCTATTAAATCAGCACTGGGTGAAACTGAACATGATTGTGAAGAAAAAATGTTAATAACTGTATTCGTAGCCATGTTGCTACTGGTTATCATAGCATTTATATTTCTCAGAAACTTAAGGATTACAGCAGGCTATATTAAGTTAATTGCGCTGTAGTGGTAGAAGATCATAAACTATGAACTCAAATGTTCTAGCAGACTTAACAGCTGCAAAATAGCTTTTGAATATTAGAATTCAAAACAACATTCTCTGAAACAAATCAACAAACATTAGTGTAATTCCTCTCCTCCTCTGAAATTGATAAATCATTAAATAAGCCATGAATTCATACATTTCTGCACTTTATGAAAAAAGAAACTATTCATTTAAAACTTACTTGGCATTATTCAATTTGTCTTGATAAGAAAGATCTTCTCTCTTGACCATTTCTTGGCGAACTGCTTTTGGTGCAATTGCATCTATCAAATCCAGGACAGGTAAACTAGTGCTAATTGATTTGTCCTAAACGAAAAGACTTAAAACATTAGTATTAGAAATTTATTAGCTTTTATTTTGTTTTCACAATGAAAGAAACCTTGCCTCTTTGAGAGGTCTAGAGGTTTTAGCACATCAAAATTATAATGTTCATAATGTACAATAATTTATACCGTATAAATGGTATAAATTGACTAAATCAAAGAAATTTCCCTCTTCCCTAAGGACAAAAGGGAACTTAAAAAGAAGTCCAAGGAGCAGATTTTAAAGACAACAAATAGGTTTTTGCATTCCCTGACTAGTCTTGCTTTCTTCTTTTTCTCATAATACAATTATTTTCTGCTGTAGCTTATGATCCACTCAATCATTTTTGCATCTCAGACGGTATTCTGAGCTAGTATGAGGAGTTTGTTTAGTCTTTAAAACATGGACACGTTTTCCTCAATTTTTAAAACAGAAGATGCATTTACTGCAATTATTTCTTCCCAGATCTCATGGCAGAGAAACAGCCTACTACAAGATGATGTTGAACCAACAATCAGAAAACTGTCCCAGTGAGTCAGGCACCATTTCTTCACAAGTTCAGCATAGAAGACATATGGCATGGCAGCCTTCATCACCAGAGTTATGAATTCAAATTCAGCCAAGTCCCACAAAGCCACCACACTACTTATATATTCAGATATAGTAAAAAATTTTTTACAAGGCAAAACCTCTACTTGAAGACATTGAATGCATGGTTCATCTCCCCCAAAAAAACAAAAAGCATTTTTAATTTTTCTTGTTTGAACTAATGCTAATTCAATAAAATTTTACTTTCACAGTCCACAAGAAGTATCAGGGACCTCCAAATTCTCTGCTACACAATGTTTGCTGTAGTTACCTCAAAATACAGACAAAAGTTCAAACTGCGAAAGACAATATATACATAAATGTTGTCAAAAATCAGTAATACAACGATTATGCTGGAGAATGTCTTCTTAAACCAGCAGTTTCTTGTCTATCTCAGTCTACCATCCTTTCAATTACCTTAAAAATAAGCAACCTCTCCCTCCTCAAAAAAAAAAAACAAAAAAACCACCAGCATACCAAGTTCAAGATACTGGGACACTTTATCTTATTTTCAACTTTAATGTTTATCAACATTACTACAACAAACATAGAAATAAGAGATAAAGCAATCCCTCTTAGAGAAAACAATACCTCCTACAATAAAAATGTAGTCTTCTGTTGAGTAAAAATAATTCAGTATTAACTTTTGCTTAATGCTTACCTAATTCAATGTCATAACATGGGAAGTTTTTAAATATTTAACTTGCTAGGTTCGTATGTTTCTGTTGTAAAGCACATTGACACAACTGTTTCAGTACATACAATAAACCTGTCTATGAATGCTACATTTGTGCACGAGTGCAATCACTTAACCAGCATTTCTAATGAATGAGATTCACACAGCATGATGCATCTGACATACATTTTAATTTTAAACACTTTTTAACATTTTAAATCTGTGAAAGGAAAGCTTCATTTATCAATTTGTTCATATCTGCCGAAAGGGAAAAACTCCAGGTAGCATTTTGAATTATTTCTGGATAATGACCAATAATGACAGTATTAGGCCTGTGGCATATCAGCAATGCCATTCAAGACACAACAAGTTGCTGGTTAAATTGGGTTCCCCCTGGTGGCTCTGTCACACGTTCACTTTTGAACGGCTCTTATTAAAGCCAAAAACCAAGAACTTTCCCTCCCTAACTTAAACTCCTAGTTATTAGATTAAAAATCCCAGATACGATTATAGGTGGAAAGAAGAAAGGTAAATGTATTTGATTACCTTGAAACTGGTAATTGAAGTTTTCTTATTTGCATTTGCAAGTGTCTGATTCACCCACTTAATAATAATTTCATCATTAACTTTTTCACCCTCTCCAAGGTCTGATAGCACATTCAAAGTATACCTTGAATAAAGAAAATAAGTCTGAATTAAAGCTACAATCAAAAGTAGAACATTACTTTAACACAGCAACAGGTACTTCTCTTCATAAGATACCCTTACAAGTTACTTTGTGCTGGAAAGCTCTTTCTCAGTTTTTAGAAGAATGAAATAACAATGAACATTTTACTAACAATTTTTAGTATGCAAGGTTTTAATTGTCAATGTATAAATTGATGTGTACATGAACACACATTGCTGTTGTTTCAATCATTACACATTATGTAAAAATAAGTATATATACTTATAAATTTTTATATATAAGTATATATATATATATGTGTGTGTGTATATGACATATTATAGGGATTTTATGATTCACAATAGGGACGCTTGGAGATGACTCTCCAAAATGTCCATTTTAAATATACTGTATAATCACATTCGGTTCATTGTTTTAGATTTTACTCATGTAAGCTCCTGTATTTCACAGATTAATATTAAAAATAACAATAAAAAGATCTGTTTAAAAAAATTGTTAATGTTCAAACAAAGTTAAAAGTCACTTGTGCATTTTTAAAAGTTTTAAATGGTTATTCAATTCCAAAAATTTTAATATGACTTGCAATTTCTATGTTCAAGTGTGAAATTTCATTCAGATTATGGAAACATTTGTATTTGATTATAAAGCTTATAAAGCTACACAACAGTGAATACATCTATCAGATGCACAGTGCACCTGTTAGACAAACTGAAGATCTGTCTTCATTTCCTTTGATGAAGAAACAGTGGCAAATACACACACACATATACATCACATATTATGTCTAACATACCTTCTCATCAGTTGCCATATCAAAGCCAAAGTCAAAGTTGGATTGCCCTCATTTAGATCATGTCCAGCAATACCAACCAGGGAGAATTTTGCTTTTGTCTTCCCAAGTTCTACTGCATAATTGCAATTCTCAATCTAAAAATAAATGTGTACAAATAATGAAGAAAAAATCCTCAATATTTCTATAATACAAATTATCCACAGTTTGAATCAATTTGGGTTTCTGTTACATTTTGAAGATTTATAGCCTTTCTGTATTGTACAGTTTCTAGAATTCTTGTAAATAGAATTATATAAAATTCAAATGATAATCTTATTTCACACCAGAGAAAAACAATTTCTTTGTTTTCAACAAAGTAATAAATACATACAAAATGAAACTTGGAAAAATACAAGAAATGGATTCTTTTAAAACAAACAGTATTTTTTTCACCTATATTTTTAACTGAAAAATGATCTTAAAATGAAAGCTCAGGGCTTGCACAAATTCTCCTGACAAAGTGACACCTCATAACACAAGAGCATAGACAATAAAATACATTCCAGGCTTGCATTTTATTTTATTCTTTTTAAACATAATTAAATAATTAAACCTTAAATACGATATTGCTAAATGGTGTCCACATTTTTAAAGTAAAGTGATATACAGCTTCTTATTTCTTGGGATAATGCTTATAAGTTAGAGCCTGAAACCAAACTGTATTTGTAGTGTGCACCTACCTTTTTCATATTACCACCAAGTAGAGGATAAGGACGTTTGTTGACATGAGTCCAATCAACTGGCACACGAGTCATTTCATACAGTTGGAAGATTATTAAAGCATCAGAGAGGTCACTAAATGAGAGTAAAACAATATTTTTAAGTACAAAATTTCATACTCAAAATGAAAATCTTAAGATTTTTAATAGGATGAGACTTCTGAAAGTTTATATTATGTTGCAGAAAAATTCCAGTCACCAAAATTAAAATTTTGTCAGCCTGTGGAGAAACTGGTCTAAATCGTGTCGCTTGATCTCTGCCACTATTTCAGTTAAATTGTACATTCAATTTCATTATTTCCACAAATCCTAGCAAAGCAAGCAGAGCAGTAAGTTAGTTTTACCAGCTGTAGTTGTTTTTATAAGGTACACATGTATACAACACCTATGTAAACATTCTTCATTTATTCATGCAGTTTTAGTTTCCTCATAGATTTTCAAAATGTTAAATCCTTATGCTTAATCTGCAGGTACAGATATATTTTGCTAAAGGCTTATCTAAACCAATAGACACCTTCGTGAAAGAAGGTAATTAGCGAAAGTATGATCTTCCCAACTTAAATTGCATTCCTGATAAACCTTTTCGACTACCTATTAGCTGACATTTTTTGTTGTAAGCCACCTACAAAGAGCATTGCTTCATAGCAGTTGTAAACCAGAAACAACAAATGCTAGCAGCGCACATCTATTTCTTGATCGTGAGTATAATATCTGAATCAGGTACTATTCAGTGTGGCTCTGCAGACTAATCATACTGTAGAGAAAACTTGGAAACCACCTTCAGTAGAAATAAAGCTTCCTTGAATTCATGTTGTTACCGTATTCTTACAGATACTAACACATTATTATGTCCTGGTGAGAAGAAAACATTACTTAAGAAGCCCTACCTGTATAAGTGATTAACATATGGGCTTACACCCAGTGAATTCATCCAGTTTCTGAATGTTCTTTCTTCATTGCTTTCTCCTACAGTGACAGATACAATTCTGTATAAATTACTTAGAGAAAACATTTCAGTAAGCAACGTTTAAATGACTCGGGTGCATACAATTTCCAGCTTCCATACTACATTTTTCTCCTCAAAAATGAGTTCCTCCTTTTCATAATAATCTCTATTGGCCAATAGAGCAGAGTCTTATCAAATTCATTGTCCCTCAATTTTGGGCAAAGAGTACAGAGAGTGCTATCAAACTTTCTTTTTTCTTTTTTTTTTTTAAAGTGTAGTTTTATAAAACACAGAAATAGATTGTTGATTGGATTCATTTTAGATAATGAATATATTATGGAGCAGATGGTGACAAATAACTAAACAATTCCTGAAACTAAAATAATTAGTGTAAAGTGTATTCAGCAGTATCATTACAAGTTTGAAGTGCCTTTTTCATTAAAGGCTAATACTGACACTCTGCAATTGCATTAAACTCCAGTAACCACAGCTCTACTCTCTCTACATGTAAATCTTCCATATTAATTTGTGAACATCTTCCAAAGAAACAGGCCTCACCTTTTCAGTTTTTAAACACTGGAGGCTTGGCAGGGCAACATCATAGTGGGAACATTTGTGATGCTGTTTACACTGCCAAAGGGGCTAGTTGTTGCAGTTTTAACTCTGGCAATGCCAGAGCAGCTGGAAGTTCCAGCTGTGATCGACATTTTCTAACAGAATAGATTCTATAAGTGCATTGCAGTCATCTTTACGGAGAGAGTGGTGAGGTACTGGAACAGGCTGCCCAGGGAGGTTGTGGATGCCCCGTCCCTGGAGGTGTTCAAAGCCAGATTGGATGGGGCCCTGGGCAGTCTGGTCTAGCATTAGGTGGAATGGTGGTGGCCCTGCATGTGGCAGGGGGGTTGGAGATTCATGATCCTTGAGGTCCCTTCCAACCCTGGCAATTCTGTGATTCTGTGATTCTGTGATCTTCTGAGAAATGCAAAAAATTCAATAGAAAACACCCTTCTCTTTTCTGACTTAGATTGTTCTTGCATATTATAATTAGGAGCCCCTTTATTAGTGCTCTGTATTAGTGTTACATTAATACATTAATTTCCTATGTTCAGCATTACCTAACAATGGACCTGTGACCAATTGTTTGTGAATCAATGCTGCAAAAGCCATTTCCTCCTACATCAAAGAACATTTCATTTCAATTCTCTGTAAAGAATGATACAACAGATTTCACTGAACTGAAATATGTGCAAATCTGAAGAGTACTTTGCTTTGCTTGTTCCTTATGGTATATAATGGTACTGAGTTTGTCTAACAAGGTTTATTTGGTACGAAAAGTTTCATTGTTCTTAAGAGTTTCACAATTCATGCTGACTGTATAAAAGCAAAGCAAGCACATATCATCAAATTAAAAAGAAACCCTCCTTATTGTTATTTCCTACCAAACTGATGTTATGGCATAGCTCTATTTTCAAATAGAGGTTACAACTTTAACCCAAATATTTTGTTTTATAGAAAAAGTCCTGGACTGCTACATGTATACACACATATGTATATAACAAAAACATAGCTTGAATTCAGATATTTCTGTGAGAAATTTCAGTTGTAATTGACATGTTGTGACAATACTCATATTATTTAAAAAAAAAAACTGTCAGCCAGATTATTCGTTACTTTCCACTTAATAATACATTATATTCACTCTATTGCTGTATTTCCTTTCTAAATTATGAGATCATACATATGAAGTTCACCCTAAAATTTTGTTTCAGAGATTCACTTGTAAAAATTAACAAAAATTCATTGATGATCACATGTTGAAAGAAAAATACAATTCTGTGAAGTCTTCAGGCAGTCAGCTTTGTTTCATAATTCTTCCCACAAAATTTAAAAGACAATAAAGGACTACATTTTCTTAAAAGCATTAAAAATCAGAATTTTTCTGTAGAAAAGATAAAAATCAAAGAAGATGATGTATAATTCAAGCAAATTACTTAATGAACTCTTGCTAAAAGTGTAGCTACAAAGACAGATACTTGGCAACTGCACTCAGAATTTTACAATGCATGCTTAACACTGACAAAAGAATCTAAAAGTAGGCAAGCAGGAGTAAGAGCACCATTTTGTCTATCGGCAACTCAATATAAAAAATATTTAATATGCCAACTTCAAACAAATGTCTTCATCATGCAACACAAATGTTCTTAAGTTTTCCAGATGGCTGAGAACTGACCAATTTTTCTCTCCATTCTTTTATTCAAAATATACCTTGTGATCCTACCAGGAGCACATCTTCTGCTGAGTGGTGCAGCAGATAGCCAAAATCATAGGAAAACTGCAGAAAGGGGACAGAGCTACACAAAAGAGAGAGGAGCAAATTTGGTAGTATCCTTTATATTTATAGCCATCTCTTTCTTCTCTCAGATCCCTATACTATGGAAGTGAGTGAGGAGTCATGAGGATGGTCAAGATCCAAAGGGTTCAAAATACCTGAGATTCTCTCTGAAAGGTAACAGAGCAATGCAATTTGATCACTCAATTCAGCTGGCCTGAGCAGGCCTTGAAGGCTGCCAGTGGAGTAAGCAACAACCTCATAGTACAGGCACACTGGACGAAACATGGGAGGACATATATCCATATATTTTTCCCCCCCCAAAATGGGAAGGTTTTCTGCAACTTAGAGCCCAAACTCAGCTACCTTTCCTACAAGTGAGAACTTCCCCAGAGCAATAGCAATACCCCAAAGTCATGCATTTACCAAGGACTCCCTTCTCCTCCCACCCCACATAAAATCAGATGTTCTTCCCCCCCCACCCACCCCGCTCAAATTTCATCTGAGGAATATTTGCTTTATGTAGAAATGCACATCACCAGACTTAAGCATTTTTAGCTTAGATTACAGATTATGCCTAGCATTTACTATCTTGAACACAAGAGAACAGTCAATTGATACTTTTTTAGGCGGAACCATCATAGAAAAGATGGGATTTGACTCAGGAACTCTAAGGCTTTCCTCTACTCAATCACATACAAATCTACAGCTTAAAGTCTTGGTTCAGGGAAAGCCTCTACAGGTTAGTTCCCCAGAAAGAACTACACGGTATTTGACTTGTTCAAGCCTCGTCCCCATTTTAAATGCATGATATTAGACCTATGCTTTTTCCTTCTACTTATGGCGGCATATTAAAACAATAGAAAGAATAACATCAAAATCAACGAACGTAAAAGGACAGAAATTATTAAAACACTAGAAATAAAAACACTGAAAGAACTGCAGAATAAATACTTTCACAGAGTACAGAAAAGTACTAAATACAGTACCTACATTAGGAGGGGTCAAATCTGCATTTCATGAAGCAAAACAGGAAAGCATTATAAAATCATGAGTCAGATTACAATACACCATCTATGATGAAGCTATAAAGAAATGAATGTTTGATATTTTGTCTAAAACTACTTTTAGAAAACATTAGTCAAAACATAGGACTTTATGAAAAACAAACAAGCAGAAAAACACATGAACAACATTATCTTTTGATGGTTGAGTTCTATGAGACAACACAGGAGTTATTATTTAGAGGCAGAGAGAAGTCTTCTACTTGCCTTTAAACATATAGCAATGGCATGGTTTATCATCCATCCCTAAAATATTCATTAACTTAAATCTGGTCATTAAAGAATGGTAATCTGGCATGCAGATGATTAAGACTTTTCCTAATGGTTTGATTGAAATTTGGATCTCATCTAAGTATTTTAGCAAAGTTCAGAAAGTAGTTCATCTGTTTCTTTGAAATGCCAGTGATAACTCTTTAATAATTTGACCCATCAAATCTCAGCTGCAAGTTAATATTCAGAACAGAGGAGCTGAACTGAATATATTCTACCTTCACACAGCTGCCATGCACAATTTCAAAAGCATACGTTTCCAACAAAATTGCAGCAGAGAAAGAGCAGGGCTTTTCTTCAATAATTTGTCTCGGACAGCAGGGTCTGCAGTCACTAGGGATATCACGGCTGGAAGGCTACCTCCTGTGCTTTGATACTTCTACCACAGCTGGCACCCGTGAAACGAGAAAAGCAGGAAGTCTGCAATAGGAGTGGTCTGAGGGACACAAGATTTCTGAAACAAGGATGCAGCAGAGCAGGCAACTTATGAAAGAGTGAGAAGCAAAGGAAGATGGACTCACCTAGATGGAAAGGAAACCTGATAGGAACAGTATGAGGAAGGCAGGAGTAGGCAGTGCAGAGGAATGTGTTAACATTGTTGATGATTCTCCCAAGTGCGTCAACCCTCATTCTCACCTTTCCTTTGAGATCAGTGAACAACTGTGAAATACACTAGCAGGACTGTTTCATTATCCTAGATTAGCTGGTCCACAAAAAGGGTAACAGCCAAAGACTGCTATCAATTATTTCTTTATCTCTAGCATTAGGGCTCTGAACAGTATAATTAAAGTACAAGCTTAGTGATGCGCTAGGATAGTATATGTAACTGATACAGAATTTTTGTCAGTTTAAGTTTCCTCTTTTAAAAGGAAATCAATCATACACACATGTGTATTCGTGTATATAACAAAACCCATGAAGTCATTTTGAAAGACTATAAACACAGTAATAGCTTTCCCAATTAGGAAAAGCTAGAACTTGTTCATTAGCTAAAATATAAACAGTATGGCAAGAAGAACCCAGAAAGGGAATAAGTGGACAGGTTTTGCTACTGCAAATGAATGACAGAAGGTTATTCAGGAATATCCTTTGGTCAGGCTAATGTAAGCAAATCAAAATTCCACATTCCAGTATTTGCAATTATGGGAACTTCTACTACAGGCTTATATTGAAAGGTAATGAAAAAGCTCTATATGCTGGTGTTAACACAGCCACCATCACACAGGAATCCTACATTACAGCCTAGAAGGGATAGTTAAGCAGAAATCACTAACATTGTTATCTTCTATATTCTTAGAAAGTTGAGTACCTTCTAATAAAGTGAGATCATAAGATGAATTGTCAGGCTTGTGTAGGGCTGGATATGTGTTAAAGAGATTTGCAACGAAAGCCAAATTGAGTTTAGGGTTGCCTGCAACCACATCAGCTGGAGTTACAAACTGCCTGCAGCCCAATTTGTCTGCCTGTTGGAGCATGTATTCAGCCCTCCTCAAGTCATTTTTATCCTACAAGAAAAGAAAAAAATTAAGTTGTAACAATCCAAATCTGCAGTCTAGCAAATCTTGACCTGTTCCTTTAAAGTCTGAGCTAGCTCTTCCAGCCTGTAACAAGCCCCTTTTCCTTCCACTTCCATTCTATCCTTTACTTTTGCAGCTAACTGCTCAGCATGCCTAATGAATCACAGCAGCCAGAGATTATGGAGTTTCTGTCTCCAAGCTGTTGATTCCCTCACCATGCATTCTGAAACATGGGCCATAGGTTCATCATCTCTGCTTTAGACTGACATTCTCAAATATAGTAAATTACAGATGATCTCCAAAATCCTCTTTAAAAGAGTCTGGACTTTTCAGAACACCACCTTGTTTTCCTTCAAATATTTTCCCTCCAAATCTTTTCAGTTGGTGTAATGTGTAAGGTGTATGAAAAGATAATTTGTTTATAATTGTTTTTTCTTAAATATTAATCTAGCTAGAATAATTAAGACTTCAAAACCGTGTAGCACATACTTTTTGCCTCTTATCGTCACAGCACTAGGAAGTTAATATTTAGAGGGAAATTAATAATTGATTTACTACTATTGGAATAAAGTCAGTAACTCAACCAGAACCTTACTGTAGAACCAAAATGCATGTTACTGATACTGGTTTATATAATCATTTTTCTGTAATGAGCTATAAACTATAGGAAATTACTGGGAAAAAAAGCAACAAAAACCCACCAGTCTTTCTTACTTCTCATGAAAAATAAAACTCTTGAAGGAATTTGAAAGGACTAAAACTCAGTTAAAATGAAAAATTATGCATGCATAATTTTCAGTTTAGTTTTCATTATTACAACGAATACTGAGATTTCATTTAAGATTTATACATACATCGTAGGCAGTCAGTTCAGTTTTGTATCAAACACATTCTCCAAGTAAACTTTCCAACCAGCATCACCAAGCAGCCTGAAGAAAAGTGTTTTCAACATCTAGATAGGCTTTTCAGCAGTTCTATTCCTTTACAACTCACAAGGAAACACTTCACTTCCAAGCTGTTTACTGGAAAGATTAGCACGTTCTCTCTGAATGCTAGTTAGTCTGAGGAGAGATTAAAGTACCCTTTTTTCCTTGCTTTAATTCCAACAGAACTGAAGCAGGATACTGTAATATTCAGTATCCAATACCCAATCCCACAATATAGCTGGACACTAACATAAGTAAAACAGCTCAAAAATTTAGACTGGAGGATACATAATAAGCTCTGGAACTTTACTAGAGCTTTTTTTCCTTTGGCATTGAGGAATCTCACTGAGATTGCATGTACTTTACAACAGCCAAATGGGATTCTGGGACAGCCTTGCCACTAGGATGTTGGATACATATACAGTCTCAGATAATTTCATTCTATTTTTTAGATTTCAGGATACTTACATTAAAGCCGGAAAAGTCAATTTCAACATGCATTTCATCAAAGTCACCTCCTTTGGGTGCAATCTGATTTAACAGATGGTAGTATGCTCTGGAATCCTGCAACAGAAGCATAATATTAAGAAATTGAGCAAATACTCACTTTTCATCGCTATTTGCTGCTGTTATAGTCTGATTCAAAAGCAATCTAAGTCAGAAATATGCCACTCCAATTACAGTCAATATGGATTTTGAGCCTTTTTATTATAGCATTCACATAGAACCTGTTAAGCCAGATAAAAGAACGGGAATGTCAGCTAATTGTTCTGAATTGTGCTAGATACATTAATGCTGCTGGGTGCGCGTTATTTTATTCATTCACGCTTATTTTTAAACCAACAGTTTCTTAGGCTTTTCTTTCTGAATGGACTAAGTAAAAAGAATTAAAAATAAGATCAAGTGGCTCTTTCAAGATTAATCCAGTGACATATTCAGTTTTTAGTACGCTTCTCTTTTTTCCCTACAAAGAAACTAGAAAATAACCTAGTAGTTTTGAAAGTATTTAATACTTTTCTTACATAGCATATGACATCTCTAATCTCTAAGCAGTTTTCATACAAAACCCTAGTTTGCTTTAATATTAGCTTTCTCAGTGACATCAAAAAAGCTACTAACTAGCAATTAATCTTATTTTTTCTTCTTTAGAAAAGGTTTCCTACCACCACAGGGAATCTGGCTCCTTTTCTTTTTGTTTTAAAATATTTTTTTTCCCTGTTTCTTGAAGTGGAGTTACTAACATACTCTGCATACCTCATGCAGAATGACTGAAAATGAGCATGAGGAACCAGCACGTCTTTCAGTACCCTTGGGTCATTAAACTAGAACATCAGCTAAACAGTGATTGAAGGGGGCTGCTCAATCCTTGGATCAAAGAATAGAAGCTACCTCAGAAACCTCTCTGAATAATTGTTCTTTCCATAAATTCCTTCCTATTCTTCTGTAAAATGCTAGGTACAAAATGCAATAAACATTAGCAAATATAAACCAAGAGAGGCTTTTAAGTCATATTCTTCTTTCTTAAAAGAACAAAAGAAAGAAATTACAGGTTTCTGCAAATCCAGGAGCAGAGAAAGATGGCCAAGTAAAAAGGCAACTAATTGGGTAGTACAAATTGTCCTAAGTAGATCTAATAAAAAATTTAGAATATTGGAACTGCCCTGAATATGGCCCTGTTGGAAATGATCACTTTGCACTGTGGTGTGAAAATATTCAGTACAAGCAACTGAACAGAATATGAGATCGAAACATTCACTGTTGAAAAAATATAGGATTAACATACGCATAGAAAAAGCAGCTGATTAATATTCTAAATACTCCTGATCTGGCTCATCTGTTTTCTATGCATGGCATGCTTTAGTACCACTATATTCAGTTATCAGTGATAACAGCATACCCGAATGTCTTGACTGAAGTTACTGATTTTCTGCCACCCTGCATTGGTCAGATGGTAGTTCACCCATCGTAACAAGAGCTCTTCTGGGGAAAGCTTCATTAACTGATCTAGTTCTTCCCCTTCATTTAGCAAAGCGATGAGAGCTGAAAAAAAGTTTGAAAGAAATCATCGCCATCATGGTTTCAAAGCAGTTAATTTTAGAACTCCACGAACTGCCAGAGCTGGCATTACTCTTACCTTCATTTCTAGAGATCTCAATATCAGCAAAAAGACCAACTTTAATTATCTGCCACAAGAGACCTAATACCAAGTGTGGTTTTCCTTCTTGCAAATCTTGTGATCCAATATTGACCACTGTACAGCCAATTGCAGATGCTGAGTTCAGAGCCAGGTTTAAGTTTTCCTATTTGGAATAGCAACATTTTATACATTTATGAGGATGTGAATCTTAGTAGATTTGTCCATATTAAAACAAAGTTTTCTAAAAGTTTCTGAAGCTACAAATAGTAATGATTAGTTCAATGGTAAGCATTATACAGCAAGAGATTTTTCATGGACTGATGTCTCATCAACAGATAATTGAAAACATTATTCACACTGCTTAACATGTACCCACTGAAAAATTGTGGATCATCTTCCACTGCTTCGATCACAAATCAAAGCCTAATTTATAGTGCAAAAGAATCACATATACAAATTAGAAAATACTGTTCAAAACACGAGGCACTTCATACTGTGGAGAAATGTGTTAATATGGAATTTTGATATTAAGAGGATATTATATTTTGATTTTAATATTAAGAGATTGTTGTCATCACAGTCATCTTTTTGGCTCTTACATAGCCTGACATTTATTCAAGCATCTCAAACAGTACTAAAAAAAAAATCACAGCAATTCCACATGTTGATACTAAAGGTAAAGTAAATGATTGAGACAGACGAAAAATTCCAAGCAGAAGAAGACACAGCTGTCTTATTACATTTTTTTTTCCCTTTCCAGTACCATACTTGATACACTACATGTGCTTATTCTGTCTCTGTAGATCACCTTTGCTGACACATCTTCCTCAATTAAGTAGAGATTAGAAGACTCAAGCGGAAGATTTACTTACAGAAATAGTGAAAGGAGTGAGCTTCTTCTTATTAATAGCCCTTTCATCAATTGTATCTGGTTGTGAAAAGTTAATCATTTTGCTAAGAAAGAAAAGTCAGTTTATTTATTTTTTCACTTCACAGATAATATTTCATTATTGCTTATAAAATATTTATAGCTTGTTTCAAATGTTAATGTCTGACAAGATTAAAAATAAGACAACCTCAATCTCTAAATCTTTTCTCCTTAAATAATTGTACATTCATACAGAAAACTCCCACATAATACCTACTTAAAGAAATTTGAGCATTTTATACTAAGTAACAGACCAAGTCCCTGTTGTCAAATAAAGACAGTGAGAGATTGTAACTGTAAACTATTCAGAGTTAAACAGTCTTCAGAGAAAATATTTGTACTAAGTAATTCTTCAGGACTGCATTCCTCCAGTATTCTGTATCCATGAATGATCTAATGCCTTGTTACAATTGTGCTAAGAACTATTACTCACTAAATACAAAATCACAGCAGAGTAGAGTTAAAAGATATGCTATGAACTCCTTGCAACAGATTTAACTCAGATTTCTATTCCTCCCATCCTACAATTTAGTACATCTAGTAACTTAATACTTCAAGTTGCAAAGACTTCTAATTATATCATCTAATTAATAGGTGAACTGTGTAACTATCTCCCTTATAAACAGCCTGTACATATCTGGCATTTATGATTATTGATCCAAAGAGGAAAAAAACTTCTATAACATATGCACAGAGAAACATAAAAATGTAGAAAAACAAAATTTCTATACGCAAACAGATTTTTCTCCATCCTACACACTGGACAAAATATTTATTAGTCAAGTCCTGATGTCAAAGCTTGCCAGGGATTTTTCAATTCACATCACTGGGATCAGCACTTAACCTTTGAGAAGAGTTTTTTCTCTTTCATGCAGCCCCACACTCACCAAAGAAGAATGCCATCTGCAAGGGATTTAAAAAGACTAGCATCTGATGGGTTCATGGGAAGAATGTGCTTACAGTCTGGGTCATCTTGTAGAGCTTTATTTATCCAGTTAACAAAAGCAACCTTTTCTTCCTCTGAAAAGAAAAACGTCATTGAAACAAATTATTTTCGCTTCCATGAACAAGTACCACTGAACACCAGATTTAGATTAAAGAGCTTCATCTGCAGTAAAGCTCCCTAGCTTCATAGGAACCAGTCATGGAAAGGGAAATGGCCATAACACACTTATCTTTGCCTTACTGCACCCTCTGAACAACTGGTGAATTTCTAAAGGAAACCAAGAAAATTCAGCAGGTCGTCTTCATCAGAGCTCCCCTCTAGCAGATCAGCCCCTAAACTGTACTGATGCACGCAGTTATTCCTCCCCACGTGCAAGACCCTACACTTGCTATTGTTGAACCTCATCACATACCTCAGACATGAAATTCTAGTTCACAGTTCATCTTATCATAACCTAGACAGCTCATGAGCTAGGTCAGATGAACTGCACTCTAGATGAGTCAGTTTCTCTCCATTAAAACTGAAAAGGAGTCTAAATTTGTTACCTGAATAAGAATGCTGCGTCCCCTCAGTAGATATTGCTGATGTTCCTCCAAGTGCTGTAATACCCAGCTTTTTGTTTATTGATTTTCGGTAAGATTTGCTAACATCTTTACTTTTCAATTCCTGAATTAACTGGAATAAGAAAGAAAGAGCATTTTGTGATTGATAATTCATGATTTAATACTTAAGTAACTGTTTGAAATTAAGTCCTCAAGAATCAGTAGAGGACCTGCCTACTTTCGTTATTCACAGTAAATCCTGAAAACACATTTTCAACTAGAGCATATTTCTTCTACTTGCTTCACTATAAGCTTTGTAGTAAAAAAGTTACTACATCACATGTAAGTACACATGCCCTTAAGCAAGTGGACTGATTTTTTCCAAGGGCCTACAACATAAACCACATAAACCATCAGATATACTGATTCATCCTGAATTTGTGCTGTAGAGATCTGACAGTGTAGTTTAGGTAACAGATATAACTCTACGTTACAGATACAGTTCAAAACTTGGATGCAAATAATTGTACCTCGCCTATGAACCAGTGCAAATTAGAATCTTGTAAGGAAACAATAATAACTGATTAAATAAGCAACCTGCTGCAACTAGCAGCAGTACTATAAATACAGAACAAAAACTAGCCATCACTTCACACACACACAAACCAACAGCTTCAAAAGTTTTTGGTTCCTATTAAGGACATAGACTGCGACTTACATCAGAAAAAAAACCCTAAGCACTTCAAATATGATCACTGTAATTTTGTTCACAAAACCTTGTCCTGATCACCATAAGGAGCCATTGAGATGGCTAGTATAAACATTAGTGTATCACAAAATACATCATATAAACATGTAGTATAAACATTAGTGTATCACAAAATAGATCTCAAAGGCTGGTATCTAATGAACAACTCTATTACCAGGGCAACAGTTGACCAAGAGTTTCTTAAATCTGTAGTCCAGCCCCTAATTTTTAAGGAAATTGAAACTGACATTAAGAAAATAGATTCTGGATGGTACAGGGACTCCCACATATCAGACAGGCAAAGTAACATCTGACATAGCACTATGATTACAGGATGCACTATAGAAAGAACCAGTGGTTGGGTATTAAAGGAGCTGATGGTAGAGCAGCATAACATTATCTTTGTATTTCAACCTAAACATTATATTTGTTATGATATTAATACCAGTTCTCTTAAAGGGCACTTTCTGCAAAGTTGGAGAGAGCTACTGAAAGAGACTTTCCTGTATCCAGCTCACACATCCCTTAACACACTGTAGTTGCATATCACATGTACATTTTTTAAGCACACCATGCACATTAAAGAGCATCACATTCTATTCTTTAGAAAGTCGCTCAATAATTAGTTCACATTCGTTTTCTAAAGTCCAAACAATTGAACTAAAGAAAGTCCAAAAGGAACGTCTTACAGAGACAAATTCTTCAAAGTTTATTTTCCCATCTTTGTTGCTATCTGTTACTGCAAAAATCTTTTCTATGATCTCCCGGACTTTGTAACCAGGCAAAGGTAGGCTTGCTTCTTTAAACAGGTCCTGAAGCTCATAGTCACTGACATATCCACTGTTGTCAATATCTGCAAAGTGAAAACAAAAGCTGGTTTTATGCTTATGTAAAAGATCTAGTAGAATAACTGTTGAAAAGAAATAAAGCTGTAGGAAAAGAATATTTCTTCCTGAGACCTCATCACGTACATACATAAGCATGAAGGAATACTTGTGGATTATACACAATCAGATGAGAGATGTGACATCTTGCTCTGTATTTTCTCAGGAACTATCTTACAATCCAAAAACACAGATATGACAAAATAGCAAATATGTAAATAGCAACATTTAAGCTTTTTTTAAGACTAGCAAAGTTCTCAAGAAAAACTTAAAGTGAAAGAAAGATCAATTACTATATTCTGAAAGTATTATTCTACCTGCAATTAGCAAATTCAGATCTGATGCAAACGTTTGTTAAAACATACTCACAAAAACTCTACATGACTCTATACTTTGTTTCTTATCCTAATACCTGATAGAGACTTTCTGTCTTGAAAACTTTTGATGTGATAAGGCTTAATTGTGAAGAATAAATCCAGGATGATCTGTATTTATTTATTAAAGGTGACCTTGCTTAATCTATTGACCAACTTTGTTGGGAGAAATCTGTGCTGCTTCCTACGCTTACAATGAGCTCCCAAAATCACAGCAATAACATCCACGTATGGACAGGATCAGAATGCTTTTTTCAGCAAGACGTTGTACAGCTCCACAATTGTATAAAAAAGGGAATGGCCATATCACTTAAAAACACAGTGTAATTTGTATTACTCACAACCAAAGAGGAGAAATATTAAAAGTTCTCTGATCTTAGGCCAATCTGAGTACAGAAAGCTGTTGAATTCTTAATACAATAAAGCACCATTTAAAAGACCTAAAATATTCTTGTCCAATTGCATAAATAAACATATTTTAAGTTTTGTTGTTGTTATTGTTTTTTTAAACGCATGTATGTGTAAACTCTGCTTTTACAGGTACATGTTTAAGTATGTCTATTAAAATAATCCTACCAGTAGTTCAAGGTCTACTCAATGGAAAGTACCTTTCCAAGCAGCAAAGCTATTGTCCATTGACTACAAAGTTCAGTGAAGTATAAGAAATCATAACCAGCTTAACTAGTGCTGGACATAACGTCCATTTTCATGCTTAACAATTTTCAGTCTCATCAACACACTGAATTTCTCAAAAATGTGAATTAATAGCATGTCCCCAAATGATCAAAGTAACTGAAGGGAGTGTCACAAGTAACATGAGTCAGAAATGGATTGAAGGTAAACTGGCCACTTTTCTAATAAATCTGTGCTTCCACCTTTGTTTTTTTGGGTTCACTAGTAAATATGCCTCTCATTTTTTTCTAATATCAGAACTCAGCTAGTAATACCAGAGTGAATATATATCACATTAAAGAAGGACAAGCAGAGATCTACGCTTAGACCGCATAGCCATAATTAGCCACAGCTGTTATTCACTAATTTCAGTGCAATCCAAACTAACTAAACTGCTTCTGCATTGCTTCATAAGAAAGTCACATTTCAGTGCTAACAAAAGGTTAAAAAAAGATAATAACCACCACATTTTTTATTTTGGATACAACCCACAGTTCACAAACCACTGAACAGTGAAGCTTTGTGTGCATGTACTAATCCATCCACTGCCTGTCTTACCCATCAGGCACATAACAACACACACAGTAACAAGTGTGGTCTAAAGAGCAGAGGACACACTCCCATCTCACTCAGATTACTGGCCACGTTAGTTCTTTGACTTCATCTTTCACTGAGGATAAGTTTGCATGGTAACAAGCAGAGACATAAATACATTCACTTTCTTTTAGCTTACCAATGCTGCTACAAGCAATACATTCACAAAGATACTGAAATGAAAAGATGAAAGAAAAGCTACATTTATTATGTTTTACAGAAAGCATATATGAGGGTAAGGAAAGAAATGTTTTTTAGCAAGTAGAATGCAGATGGTGTGAAACAAGCTGTCCAACATCCCCAGTGAGCAGCTACCTACCCAAACAGCTGCCTCTATACTGACATATGTACACAAAAGTCTTTCTTTGGTCTATCCTTCCAGCTCCTGGAGGCTATAGCTATCCTGAGCTACAGAATATATCAGGATGATTATTGTTTATGACAAATTCATGACTTATCTTCAAAGGACACATTTCACTCCTGTAGCATTTCTAGATATTTTTGCCCTCAAAAACAGTGTCAATCTGTTCACAGTTTTATTATTTGTCATGAGTAAAAGTCACTGCTTCTTGTTTTAAACTTCCTCGTGCTTTACTGGATACCACCTGACACCTGCATTTACAGAAACAGAATAATACCCATTTTATCCTTTCCATACTACTCACAAAGTTACACATTTCTAACACACAGCTTGCTAGTAGTCTCTTTATTGAACTGCAGAGATCTAATACCAAAGACTTTTTGGCTTAAGCTGTTTTACAGTTTTTAATCAAATGATTTCCATGCCTTAACCGTACAATAAACTTTTCACTTGTTTAAAGTAGAATTATTTTCTCTCCAAGTACATTTTGGAGGTATTGACAATGATTTCAGCTGCTGCTAAGACAACTATTGTTTTATTTATTTATTTATGTTAACTTAAAAGATCAAATCACTTCCAAACTAGAAGAGAAATTACTATTTGAAAGAATGCAAGGCAAGCAGAAACCGAGAGTCAGTTATCCACATCAATAATAAGGATAAGAATATTTAACAGTTTTAATCAAAAATTTTCTTCAGATTTAACAAGTTCCAATAACTGAATTTTGAGACCTAAAATGCTGCAAATAAAATAGCAGAAACATTGCAACTGTTCATGAAAAGTTAAATTATGTGATTTAATTGCTGAAATTCAAAGATGTAAACAAATATACAGTTTCAATGAAAAAAAGTTTTAAAATAAGCATTTCTATTTTCTTAGTCATTACTGGCAACAGAAAAAAACAGAAAAAAAACAGTGCTATCAAAAACTGATCCATAAAGATTTCTTCTGCAAAAGCATACACGGCTCTGCAGTGTTACCGGCAACCTTATGATTTTCTTAGTCAAAACACACCTATCTTATTGAATGCTTCTCTTAGTTCTTCAAGTTCTTCACGAGAGATAGTAGTTACGTTGTTCTCCATCTTCTAACAGCAACAAGTGCTGTCCACAGTTGCTTCTACCTAACAAAAATGGACAGAAAATACTACATATTAGTCCCAAATACATACAAACATAAAGGACTCAAATTTTCAGGATGAGGCACCAGACCTAAATGGCAGCTCCAGGTCTGACACACATTTAACACCCAGGAATTCTCTCTGTAATAGCAACTGAGGATTTACAGTAGCAACACCAACTTTCATACTTTGGATGACTTCATTCAAACAGAATAAGTATTAACCAACAATTAATTCCCAATATTTGAGCATGCTTCCAACATGAAAACCATCATCTCACATTTTAAAAAAAAGCTTTTAGAGAAATTAATTTTTAAGTACAATGCAGTATCATTGCTCATTAGTGGTTAGCATTAAGATCTAGTCCTGCAAAGTACTAAGCATTTGCACAGTAATCCTCAGTGGGACACATTCAAGTTGATGCCTAGCAGCAGTAAGAAGGGGTGCATCCTTCCACAACTGCTACAGAAGTTACCACCTCCAGACAAGCCCGTGACTTTGTAATACCCTCAAAGGGAGTAAAGGACCTTAACTTAGCTCAGTGACAGCACTCTCAATATGAAGCTACTCTCTCCACCCAACTCCATAAAAAATGCAAATCCAAACTCTAAACACTTGCCCAAGGGCTGATAACACCCTATGACAAATACTTGTTTCCTCTTACCTATATTCTCTACAACAGAGTGATTCAGCGTTTGGTTAACCAGTACAAGCCTGAACAGAAGGTGCACCAAATTATCTTAATGTGCGAGGTTATAACTGCATTAGTCTTTTTCCACTATGAATGCATACAATTAATCTTACTGTGTCACTCATCTTAGCACGGCAGAGCAGTGCATGGCACTGGGCTGGTGCACAGCATGCTACAGATGGTGCTGTAACTCCGACTTCACGGGAGCTTTGTCTTTGCTTTTATTTTATAAACAATCACTGACAACAACATTAATACCCTTGTCAAAGCTGCGCAGTTGCACACTTCCTCTCCTCTGGTGTATAAGACCAGAACAATGGAATCAGAATTTGTTTGGAGTAAGAGACGGCTATCATCAGTCTGATCTTTTGTTTGAAAATAATTCCTTCTCCATTCTAGCTGCATCAGTTCTCTTTCAATCCTTCACCACCTGGCAGTAAGAAGCAGTCCTGCTGGAGCGGTCGCAGAGCAGCAGCACACAGGAGAGGTGGTGGTGGGGCACAGGCAGCTGAGATGCACTGGTGGGCCTGGATTCCGATGGGTTTCCTGGAGCTCTACTGAACACTGTGGACGGACGCTTACAGTGCTGCTGAGGTGCATTACACCTACTCTACTGGGAAATCAATTTCAACACAAAATAAATTTCTGTGGTCTGACAAATAAGTGTAATATTGCATTACTTCAACAGCCACTGAACTGTCCCCTGATTTCCAAATCATGATCTTAGGAGTTCACGTTTTAAAGTTCACGCTCATTTTCTTCAAAAAGAAAATGGCTTGGAAGTTGAGATTCTCATGTAACAACTGAAGGACTTGATGTTAAGGAAAACAAGTTTCAAGAGGTTGAAGAAAGCTTTAAACATAGCAGCTGCATTACCAGACCACTCAAGCAAATAACTTAAGAAAACATTTGTCACAACAGTGAGTGACTGTCTCAAAGTACAAAAGTGGAACATTCATTTGGGCCCTATCTGCAGCATAGGCATTTCTTTATCTCCACTTACACTGCTGTATAAGAGAACAAGACAGTCAAGTACCACCCAACTGATTTCACCTCAGCTAAAGTTTCTGCCTTTTTTTTTGCCTTTTTTTTTTTTTAAGTAGACCCACACTAGTTTAGTTTTCCTCTATGATGCTAAATAAAAAAAGTTCTTAAACATGTGCTATTTTAACTAAATCCTGTCTGCTTCACCTATGTTAATATTTTGTCATTGCTGAGTCTGCTCCTGTGAGTCACACAGGATATGGCCTTGAGTGGGTGGCGAGTTAAGTCTTTTTCCTTCATGTCACTCCATCTTATTTAAGTACTTGATTTAAAATCCCACTCATCCATTTTGCTCAGCTTACTGGCAGCACACACCAGTCGTTGTACTAAAGCAACAAACAAATGAACACTTTGGACACGCTGTTTTTGGAAATGCAAATATCTTAAACAGAAATCTGATGTGGCAATTAAGAATGAAGAAACAAAGAATGAATTGGAAAAAAATGCAAACATTGAAATCTAAATTACTAAAGAAACATAAAGGGCTGAAGCTGCAGGGACACAGAAGGCAGTACTTTGACATGCAAAAACAAGATGTCTAAGTAAAATATTTAGCCACCTAGATGCAAAAGACAACATTTCTGTCATACCGTTCACGTTTTAAATTGCTTATTTTTACTGCAAGTCAAAATTTATCAAACAGTTTTTCAAAAAATGCAATACAGTTTATTTCTCTCTTCTCCTATCATGATTACTAACTTAGATTTCCCATCACACTCCATTTCAGAAAACAGCAATCTTGGATTTCAAAGATACTGGTTGTTTCAGCAACATCAATACTACAAAGAAGCAGATAAATAAAACTAATACCTCAGCTCTAAAGAGACAGTCTTGAATACCCTATTACATAATTACCATGTAAATTAGTTGGTCAGTTAAATGACAGAAGTGCTGCAATTACTGTTCTGGCATCCAGAAGAGACATAGTTTGAGAAAGCAAAAGCAGTGCTCAGAATTTTTAGATATATCAGATGATTTCAGTGCTGAACCAGGAAGCTACTGAACCTGTGCTAACAAATCCCTTGCACACATGTATCACCAGCCAGGCAATTCTGACAAGGCAACATCAAGTCTACAAAAGTACACATCTACTGGAACTATGGCCGCCTGTTAATAAAATATATCCACTTACAGATAACATTTATCTGTACCCTGACAGCGTTCATATGACATTAAAACTCTCTGTAGCCTTTGCTTACATTAAATCATCTCTTGCTGTTCCAGAACATGGTAGGTACAAGTCCTGTTTTCTTGGGGGAAAGGATCCTTGATGTTCTTCTAAGCCTTAGCCAACATCCCTCTGTCCCTAGCCTACCTTCTACTCCTCCTGGAAGGCTTTCTGAAAACAATACAATGGAGTCTAGAAACATTCCACATCCAACACTAATGCCAACTACTACTGGTATCACCACCGTATTCCCTTTGTGCATGGAGGAGCATTTGCAGCTGTGCAAAAGCCAGGGATAATGTGAGCAGCCCAAACTGCAATTCCCTTCTTTTTCTTTCCTATTGCCTAAGTTATCAGAAAAAAAAAAAGTGACCAGCTGGTATGAAATCAGACTCAATGATTTCCTTCATCCCTGCAGGCAATTGGCAATTTCTTCTCCACCTCTTCATTTCAGATTCTATTTGCCCCATTTTCATGCTGCAGCTGCTTCCATAATCACAACAGACATTACAAAAGCTGACTCAAGAGCTTATTTTCTTTTGTTACTGTTCTTTTTGTCTGGTATTAAAAACATATTTCCTCTGTCCCTGGTGCAAATACTATTCTCTTTCTGCATCATCCTTAGGTTTGTAGTTTCTAATAGTAGCCAAGCTACTGTAGTTACCAAATACAGGCTGTGCAGAAGAATTACTGCTTTTATAACAATACATGCCAATAACCAATTATCATCTCAATTACAAAGTACTCAAATTCCTCTTTTCTCATCAGGCTTTGACTCAAGATGATATACAGTTTAATGCAAGGTTTAGTTTATCTAGGATTCCTAAAACCAACTTTTAAGCTCTTGTCTGATTAAGTTAGAAGTTTTGTCCTGCTTCAGTGAGAAACAAAGGTATCAGGCAACAAAAAGGAACTTTATAATGAGGATATGCATCAGATACTCTTATCAGTATGCAAAGAAAATTGTATATTGCCAGGGAGGAAAATAATTGAAAATATATTGGAACTAAGGAGAAGATTCGTGTACATAGGAAGCATTAGAATTAACTGCCATTGATAGACAGAATTTCAGCTTTATATGAACATATGAATACATCTGCACACATCTCTATTGTCTTTTCAATAATTTAAAACTCCTATCCAACCTTTTTTCACATCTTACACTAAAAGATCTTTTAACTTACACAAAGATTATTCTTGACCTTCAAATATAAAGCTGATTATGGGCCAACTAAATTAAACATTTAACAGTGTGAAAGGGCATTTTAGGTGTTTCAGTAGAAGCCCATGAAACATTTTAGTGTGGTCTTTTAATCTTGATGAGAAAACGAACAGTCAATTGGTAATACTCAGTGATTTCATTACTTTTATTTGATAGAGTTTAGATCTGTGTAGGATATAGAAAGATAGTTTGTCTTGTATCAGAGGAGTTACAGGAGAAAGATGTGAATTATGCACAGTGCTATCTAAAGTGAAAGATGACTTAATTGTCCTCTTGGGTAGAATGAGGGAATTTAATACACCTGCAGAACAATGGGCTATCAGCACTGGGCCTTAGAAAGAATATATATATCCACTTGTGTGCAGCAGAGAATCCTTGTATAACTTCAAAAAAGGAGACAACAGAAAGAAAAGTGATTGGTTCTGTAAACATAAACATAAGTAGATGTGCATACATGTAAAAAAAAGAACTGCTGAAGCACGATACTAATTTTTCAAAGAAAAGAAGAAGCAGGGTATCATTTATTGGTACAGTCATTAACAGAGTAACGTGAACTAAAAAGTGCTTTTTTGAACTTCTGTTTTGATATCTCAAAAATAAACTATACAAACAAAATAGTTCTTTAAATGTCATACAGTCAGAGTGAACATTCATTACATCAAATGGTCTGAGGATGTGTCTTTTCTGCCTGAGTTTATAAATAACACTAGATTGGACATTGGTCATCAGAAGCATTTAGTAATTACTCTAAGTTTATGTGAATTAAATTAATACAGAAATAAATAAAAAATAATTTCACTTAGCAGAATAATTTTGTGAGACTTAAATCAGGATGAAGAACAGTTTATTACAAAGCAGGTATGTTTAGTTTAGAGTGCTACCTTTTCAACCAAACAGAACACCTCTGGCTTCCTTTGGCTGCTGAGTGCACAGAACAGCCATGCAAATTCATCCATGCTATCACTTTCACCCTGTTTCCTTCACATACATCATTCAACACGATCTCAGCCTGCCTGGGCTCTGTATTGCAGCATTCAACAATGATAAAAAAACATCAATGCAAAACTTAACTATACCAGAAGGACCACCTCTGAAAAATTGTTTCAGAACTACTGCTATTGCACGCTGAGCTCACAGAAATATTTTTCCTGAAATGTTCTGGAAACCTTTGGGTGTTTGCAGCTACAAGAACAGTTTGGGCTGAATTTGCCCAAACAGATTGTCTCAGGCCATGAGTGACCTGCTTTGGCTTTTTTCCTACAAGTCTGAAAGGTTTCATCTGCACTCAGCAAAAAACTGGAAGCATTTTATCCCCTCTGTGTTCTGGAACAGGGGCTTGAGACATGCCTACTTCACACCCACAGGCCAACCAACATCTGCTCATTCAACATTAACCCAGATGCACTCTGATACACAGAACTCCTTAAAATTCCTGCTTCAGCGTGTTGTGTCAAGGTTTCCTTGAGGCTGTACTCCTCCATTTCACCTGCAGTAAGCATGCTGCAGCACAGAACAGAGGGCGCTAAGCAGAAATGCCCTCTGCCACTGCTCTGCACACCTGCCTCTCTAGCTTCAAAGGCTCCACGCTGGGCAGGGAGGCAATCCTCAGCCTGTGCAGTCCCACAACAGCCCAGACTAACACTCTGCTTTTCCTTGCATCAACTGCTTAACTACAGCAAATTGTGCTTTTAACGAGCACATCACCCTCAACAGCAAAACTAAACTCTGTGAAACTGGGTACTGAAATAATACAGACCAACACCTCTGACCCCACAGAGCTGTGTGCACATTAACAAGGATTTTCTGATGCTAACAGTAATTGCTAACAGTATTTCTTCATGTTTATAAAATACAATCATTGAGAACATGCTAGTTTCTGTTAGAGTACAAATAGCACAGAACAGTAAGGAAGCTGAATCTGTGTATCTGCAATGGAGTTCATCCTGAGCTCCCTACCATCTCTAGGTCATGAAAAAATATAGATGTGCACAGTTTTGCTTCTAAGCAAACAAGGAGTTTTTGTTTGGTACTTGAAAATAATGAGTGTGTCAGTATTGACAGGAAATTTTAAAAAAAAGATTCTCCATAGGTCCTTTGAAAAGAGACAATAGTTCTGTTTTTCAGAATACAGGAATAGATTGTCTTCCAAAACAAGACATCCTCTCACCTGAAGCAAAATCACAGTTTTGAGAAGATACAGGAACTATACTTCACATTTTATTTTATCAAAGCTTCCAGATTCGGAATTCTCAGCTGTTGTATGAAATATAAATACATCAGCTTTTTCAATAAATTAGAATGGAGAGAATCAGAGTACAGTATCTAACAAAATACTCAACAGCTGTGTCATAATAAACAACAAATGAAGGGACATCAAAATAAATTCCACAAGAATCTCTGACATGGTTAAACTGAAAGAACTCTGATCCAAAGTAAAGGTTGGACACAGTGACTCTGCTGAAGTGGCATCCGAGATTTATTACACATAACCTTTGTCTTGGTGAAAGTTCATTAACTTTGGCACGCACACAGTATCCAGGTTTTGCCAGGACAAGAACACGTACAGAAGGAAAATGAAAGCACTGGGGGAATTTGAGTGCACTCAAACCATAAATCTCAGTTACCTTTTTTGTTATCTAAGCTTCTCTCATGCTCAGTTCCAAATATTTTTACAAATTTGCTTAATTCCTCAACAACATAAATATTTGATTAGGAAACAATTACAGAAGACATAAGGACTTCATATTTCACATAAACACAGCAACTAGTATCCACTACTAAGATACTGCTTTCACTAAGAATATTTTAGGTCTTGTAAAATAAGCTCATGTTCCCCAGAAAATGAAATGAAATAAACAAGAATTGCTAGAATTTGCAGAAGAAAAGCATCTATTTTGCCCTTTTAAGACATTTGATTCTTCAATTCCCAGACAGAAAGTATGGACACTGAGAGGTATGCAAGGTTAAGTGTCTTCATGGCTTTACCAGATACAAAAATGTGCCTCTGGTGTACAGCTTCAAGCTCTGAAACACCCTATCTGAGCCTCACAGTTGGTCTAAAGATCAGTTACTGCTACACGCGCTTAGGGAATGTCTTCCAGAGGATCACAGTGCACCCGATCAGGTATCACCCACAACAGAGGTACCAGAGTTACTAAGGAGAAGTTGTTCAGGCTTGGGAATACCAGCAACTACAACTGCTATCAGCTGAATTTGCCGATTTTCAGAACCTCTGACAATCACACCATAAATAAATCACAAACTACGGGAAAAAAAAAAAAAGATGTGTTTAGGCTACTTATTTCTACTGATCTTCTTCTTTCCCCCACAAGAGAAAAGGAATCAGTTCTTATTTACTGCTGCTATTGATGTGCCATTGTTAGTGAAAACACAGATCTATCTCAAGGCTTCAGTTATACATAGTTCATTATATACATAGAAAAACCAGAGACATTCAATATTGCATTTTAAAATAGATACTAGGATTTTCAGATAAGACACTCTTGCACCCATTAATAAAATCTGCATGCCACAACTACAAAAAGGGACAGGGAAGAATGGGCAAAAATTGCATCTAGAAAACTGGGACTAGGGAAATCTCTTGGCAAATAGGAGCTCATGTAAAAGAGCACCCTCTTGTTAAGGACTCACTAGAAAACAACCAATTCCGTCCACTGTAACTCAAAATAACATTCGCAGAAGTGGAGCTTTTTTAAAATACAAATTAAACATTTAAAGGCACTGTTTATAAAGCCAAAAACTTGTTCCTCTATTTTACAGGTGGCAACGGCTGTATTTAAAGTAATCCATGACTGCAGAGCTAGCTTCAATTAGCAGGACAGTAACAGTTTGCAAGTGGGTCAAAGAAGATTAAGGTGACTTGATGGAAGAAACTGCCTCACTATCAACACCATCATTAAGCTGTTTACAAAGCATAACTACAGTCATGTTTATACTGGTTCAGGGAAGCAGTAGACTGATTCCTGAACAGAAAACGTGTACGTCTCTTACAAGAAGTTCAATCAATGTAATATATCATTGCAGTTCATATAACTTTCGCTGTTATCTCCTGTGATATCATCCACCACACAGATAGATCATTGGATTGTCTCCAAAAACTACTTTATTATAGTGAAACCTATGTTCCATGCTGACTACTCACCTGGATTGCAGCACAAAGACATGCCAGGCTCCCTTACTGCAGGCCCCAGTCACTACACCTCTCCATCACCTCCTGCACCCTGTCTTACCTCACTTGCCTCATCCCTGTACTCACTGTCTTCCACCATGTGAAGATCTCTGCATACACAGCACTCCTCAAAGTACCCACCCACTAATCCACCAGGCAAATGCACATCTCCTGAAGGACAGAATTGGCAAAGATCACACTTTCTAATTAGGAGAATAACAAAATGACACAGCATGTGGTAAGAACGTCCGAGCAATCCTCTGCTAACCACAGAGAACAGGGGCTGTGCTGAGAACTCAGAAAGTACATCCAACAGAAGGGAGAAAAAAAAAAAAGTGGCAGTAATTAACAGAGAGGCAAAAGTGACACTTGGAGAGGGAAGCTGGTACCTCAAGTGGTACCACCGAGAGCAAGAAAACATGGTGGGCTGAACTAGCAACACAGTCCCACAGCACAGGGTGCAAATCCACACGCTGCCCAGCATGGAGACTTTGTCAAGATGCAACAAAGTAGCACAGCAGCTTTTCCATGCAAATGCATGTTAGATGCAAAGTACTTATCATCAACATAGAGAAAATTTGGCAAAGAAATAGGGTACAGTTTATGAGTAAGTCCATTTGATTACCATTCACAGCTATGATAAACAGATATACTTTTTAAAAATCCAAATTTGATTTAACTGCTACATTTCCCTGAAGCAAACCTCACTGAAATATAAATGGAAAGGCTATGCTAACAAAGCAAGATAATTCAGGCACTCCATCCTGAAGGCATTCTTTCGTGCCTAGGCTGATATTACGTATCAAGTTTACAACAGCAAGAGGAAGAGAGTTAAAACACACCAGTTAGCGATATTTAATCTCTTCTTTTCTGGCTAGGTTTACACACATACAGCTTTCGCTAACATGGGACTAAAATTATCAATAAAAACAGCAGTATTTTAGAGAAAATTCCTGCATAAATACTCGGCAGTACACAACTTGTCTAGGAAACAAAAGCTGAAATTCTTACTGAAACAACTGTATCAGTAAGACCTTTGCCTATGCAGGCAGCCAAACCTGTGTTCAGAACTCACCATGTATTGTCAGGAGGCTCATTCCATGGAAATATGTGGAGTACTGAAAAGCTCCGTCAAAATATGAGAACTGATAACACTGTGGAAGTTACTGACTCAGTCTTGTGTCTCCCTTTGAATTACAATTAAAGTATTATCCTTCTGAAAGGGATAGTACTACTATAGACAAATCAGTTGCGACTTCAGCGCAATGTCCAGCATTTATAGTGAGGAAGGTAATCAGTAACATTAAAATGTAACAATTAGCAGTTTTTCTGTTCTAGGTACCAGTGTCTAGCACAGCAATTGTCACCCTCAGTTTCACAGGCAAATTCCTTTTACTAATATTACGCTCCAGTTTCCCACACCTCCATGCCTCAGTTTGTCAGAGTTTGCTGGGTTTTGCATTCCAATAGCTACAATCAATATGTACTCACCTTCAGCTGTTTAATCTTGTAATATTTCACGATGTCTCTTACAAGGCTGCCAGTGTTCCCAAGCCTCTGCTTCTTCAAGACTAGGTGCTGTTTAAGAGGTGAAATAAAAGATATTCATTGTAATATAGCAATTTCTTCTTCTCCCACTAATCATAACTTAAAGCAACACATCTTTTTCTCAGGTCAGCTGGAACATTATAGATCATTTTTTTCTTCTCTGAGTGTTAAAATAACATTGAGTTAGCACCTAACTTATAAGGCAAAATTATGAACAAATCTACCAATGAACAAACAGCCCAAGAGGCAGAAGGAGAAATGCAGCTGCAGCACCCTATAGAAAACCACCGCCTTTATCTCTGAGTATATGTGCCCTGCCAGGCTCTGCAGCAGAGCCCTTCAGCTGCTACAAATACCAGAAACCCAGAAGAGAGATGCTGGTTAACTCTTACTAATGAACTTAGTCTTAAGGTCACCCCAGAAGTTAATCATGTGAAGATCATTAACAGTAACAACAAATGCATATTCATTTTCTTCAGCAATTCCATCTCCATCCCAGTATGTTTTAGATGCCAGTTAATTGCAGTCACTAAACAGCACCAAACTGTTCTGTGTTTCTAGAGCATTTTAAGTTTTCATTAATTGTCAGAGGGCAGAACAGCTCTCTATTACCTGCTAATCCCTTGTTCAACTCTACATGGTTCAAAAGATTATTAGAAGATTAGACTGATCAGCTACTATACCACAACCATGCCAGGATTTTCTGTCATGGAAAATTCATGGGTTATTTTTGCTTTTCTTTCTTCATTGGCCAAGCTGGAGAAAAAAGGAGGGTCTCCCTCAGAAAATGGCAAAAGCAACTAGCAGGCATTTAAAGCCTCCCAATTGCTGCAGACACCATGGACGTGTAAGTGCTGCCCATCTGTGAGCTCACATCTTACAGAGCTGTGCTGCCGAAGTACAGGGGATAAAAAGAGCAAAGCAATAAATGGGAGTGACCAGAACTGAACAGAGTTTTGTCTTAGCTTCTAAACTAGAAGAGAATCCAAAGCACACAAAGTTTGTTCACGTTTACTTTTGTTCTTAATTAGACCAGAAGAAAATGTACAATGGGCATTTTAAATCACGTTTGGAAGAAAAAAAGAAAGAGATTTCTCTGTGAAGCATGTGTGACTAAGTTGTTCAGAACCAAAGCCATAGGATCATATGGTTAGGAGAGATCTGATTTAAGAACAAAAATTTATTTCTGATACTCAGGCAAGAACTTCTCTTCCTTGGGCTTAGACAAATTCTCCAATTGTTTTTAATAGTTTGGACTGGCAATAAGCAAACACTCCCAAGCACCTATCTCTAACCCAAGTTGAATAAACTTAACTGCAAGATACATCTGTATTCCAAAACAATTGCTTGAAATTTTTTAAAAGGTACCTATCCACTTTGGAGGATGAAAAGTGCTTTTCCAACCTGGCCAGTTTTGCTAGGATGGGTATTTGAGAAAGGAAAAGGTTGGTAGGACACCGCTTTTCCTCTGAGCTCTCCTCTAACCTTATTTCCAGGGCTTTCCTCTTGGTATTTGGTTCATATTTCTGTAATACAAAAGAAAGTTTGTCCCTGACTTGCAAGTTCCATAGGGTATCATGTAGAAGCCTACATTAACCCAAGGCTGGCAAGGTAACAGGCTCCATGGGAATCTGACAGAACAAGAAACGTTCTAACACCTTCTCCATCCTAGTTTAATGTAAGACACAGATAACAGACAGATAAAAGCCTTTGCAAACCTTTAAGCATGTACCATTTACCTCGTACAGCAGAATACAAAATTAACACCCGGCCTATGTATTCATAATTAGGCTGTTAGGCATTTTAAATTACCATCCAGCAGTAACAACTGAATGCTGCACCGTTTTCCAAAACTGCCAGAAAACGGTTCAGTCTTTTCAAACCATGACTGATGCTTTCCAAGTAAAATATTTAATATTTCTTTTATTGCAACACTTTTGTTAGCACATGGAAAGCACATTTCCACACCTTCAGAAATGAAAATAGTAGCTAAAAACTTAATTGTGATCAGCTCTCAGATACATTGTCTCGTGACCAATCAGTTCTTTTACAGTGGCAAAACACATCTCTAGGATAAAGCTTATATATATTTTTATCCATATTTTAGCTAAATAAGCTAAATAAACATTCAGGATTTTAAATTAGCTGCAAGTCTGCACTGAGCAACTTCTCCTCCCCTTGACCCTCACAAAAGCTGTACAAGCCTATCCTGTTGTTCACTGACACACTGCACAGCATGAGCTCGTCATAATAACTCATTTTTTTTAAGCTTCCCCAACTTAATACTCCAACATTAAATGGCAATCTATCCTCAAATCCTATTTTTAAATTGCTAAACACAGCACAGAAATATTTATTGTTATTACTTGTCTTTCACATACTGAGGGAGAAGCCTTCCTGCTCTCCCACCACTCCATCCTGTAGCTGAGGAGTCCAGCTGGAAGCCTCCCAGTACCGTTCTCAGTAACACCTGACCAAGCATTTCCAGGGGAGCACAGACTATAGCAGCACCCAACTGCTCATGCAACATATGCTTAGTTTGTTGAGAAAGGATTAGTTGATTTGGATTAATCCTCCTGAGTTTAAGTGCCTTGATCTTAATTAATTTACTTAGTAAATACAAGACAACTAAAAAAATACACTGAGCAGAAATGCTGTTACTGATCCACCAGTACTATTTGGTGATAAAAGGAGTAAGAGCGTGACACACATGCAAAAAGATGAATGCAGTTTTCCCGTTCACATCAAATCTTGTTTAGCCCAAAATCTGCTTCCTTCTGAGAACAAGATTGACTATCAATAATTTTTAACAGTACATTCTGAAACGTATGAAGGATTATTAACAAAATGAGAAGATGAATATATTTTCAGCAAACAAAATTGGATTATACTGGATCCAGCACTTTCTTTTTTGCTACCATCTATTGCTATTAACAACATATCTCTAAGGGAACCCCATAAGTGGGTTGATAATCTCTTTTCTACCAAAAGCACGCACATACAAGCACACAATTGGCTTTATGCATTATTTATTTTCTGAAGCTGAGCAATACCAGCCTCATTGACGAGCTGCTGTGAGGTACTGCCTTAATTCTCCTCAGAAACCTCTAATATTAGCAGTAATCAAGCACACATGTCCAAAACCATCCAGAAATTCATCTACTAATCTACTTTTAGAAGAAATGAAACAAATAATAAGGTACGTAATGAGGTCCTAAGTGACATTTAGTATGAATCAAAGCTGAAGTCATGTAATTATCCACTTTATCACAAATGCAATCCACTGGATAACAGAGAAGTCACCCTTGCCATTTAATTTTGCATCCATTCTTTAAATGCATAGCTGCGGTGATGATTAAGTACTCCTTAATAAGTGATAGGACATGACTGCAATGCAGAACTGGTTTTACCAGTAACCTAGAACCCTCAATCCCTATTCAACTTGGTCTGACTAACCATAGTTTGTTGGATTTCTTGTTAATACCCTTTGCATACCACACTGCAATCATCAGTCAACTGTTCATTCATTGAATATCATGGACTAACTTCAGCCTTAACATGGCATCCTACACAGAACGCCTTCAAAAGTAATTTTTAGATGAGAGGTACTGCTTAGCTATAGCAGCTGGAGTCACTTAGCTAAGTATTGTTTCTAGCACTACATTTACCATCAATTATTTCCTTATTGTCAGCACAGCACTTTAGAGCCTTCTGCAGTAATAATCCTGTTTGCTAGGATCAGATCCTTTTACTCACCATACTCTGCTCCACATTTGTTCAATCCATTTATGTAGGCCTAGTGATTTTTTAGTTTCCTTGGGAAAATTATCACAGAAATGAAGCATTCCACACATCCTGGTCTATGCTACAAAAATATTTTAGTTAACTGCAGTAAAACAGGAGGCAACTAAACATTACACATTTTAAAATGTACATGAAGCATTGAATGTAAGGGTAACTGGTACAACCGTTTTGGTTTAGATGTTTCCATATTACATGCTGCCAAATTCTTGTCCATTCTGTTGACCCAATCGCAACAGAGCAGCAAAAGTTCTAAGTAGGACATTATTCAGCAAGGAACATAAGCTTCTCCAAAAGGAACAGTGTTCCAAGATACATAGGCTAGTTATTTGACTTTAAAAATAATAAAGACAGTAAAGTAAAGAAGGGCGACTCCTTTTCCTCCCTCTTCCATTTTGTTGGTTTCTGTACTAAGTTATGGAAAAACATTTGCTGAAAGTTGACAAAAGCCCTCCACAGCACTGCTGAATATCAGTGTTCTCACATAAATTTATTTCAAATTACATTTTAAATTACAGCATTGCAGTTTCCTCCTAGCATGACTAATACAGATTTTTGCACAATATTAAAGTGCTTTTAAGCATCACTATAGCTACGTATTTAAAGAATTTAGCTTGCAAAGACAATTAAACTACGGAAAAAAGATTTCCCAAGAAATTATTACAGCAGTTACATTCTCTCATTCTGGGTTTTGTTGTTGTTTTTTTAAAATGGTATTTAATATAATGCAAATTTTGCCCTCCAGAAGTGAATTCCATGCATCTTGCTTTCATTCAACAATTACCAGATCCTAAAGTCTCAATGTTCTAACACTGGTACAGGAATAAACACATTCCCATGAGTTTCCTCACAGTTGCGAGCTTTTAGTAGTGGTAGTGGTTGCATACAATGGAAAAGCTCAGTCACTGCTGCTTTGTTATATGACGGATTACCAAAGAATATATAATCTAACATATTCTCTCCAAATTACACCAGTGTTTAATTTTGCTGTGCTAACAGTCTTAAGTACATAAGGACATTTATCCACACCACAGAAAATGCTTGCAGGAGTAGGATCTGTCCAGCCTAGTCCTTAGCAGCATTTGCTATTGCAATCTTTTTTAAAATAAAAGTTGTCACATCAATATTGAGGCCTTCTAACCTGTGCCCCTTCACTCTAGACAAGTTGATTGTTCAGCACAGGCACATATTAAAAGCAGAGCTTTTCAGAATACTCATTTTTATAGTGTGCAGAAACAAGGCAATATGTTCAAAGGTCAGCCATCCACTCTGACAACCACCTCCATGACTATATATGGAAATCTGTCTTCAAGTAATCATACAGTCAGGCGCAATTACAGCAGCCACATATGTGATAAGCCATAAGCACACCTTGATATTGCACGAAACCACTCAGCCCAGCTCAAGAGGAGATCAGTGCACAGCTTGCCACATTTCCTTTGACCACCTGGCTGCACAGCCTTGGTAGTGGTCGAGTTTCACAATTCACATAGGCAGCATTAAACATGTGTAGGTGTTTAAAAGTCTTTATATAATCACTTATATCTGCCTGCAAGAGACGGTTGAGATTTAACTGCAGTCCCTATAACAGAAACATCTTGTACATCCACAGAGATGAGCCCCAATATGAATTGTAAATCTACATCAGAATCTGGTTAACAGAGGGAAAGAAAGTGCAGTGAACATGATTCTGTGCTTTGGGATCAGCTGCTCCAAGGCAAAGTCAGCATCACTTGGTGTCTTAAACTAAGAGGCTGCAGTGACCTACAGAGGTACCTGATAAATTGAAAACAAAAGCCAAAAAGAAGCCTGGGCGTGGAAGTACCATGCAACTAACAAGTGACTGGGCAGTCCAAGGGTGAGGGGAAGTCAGCCGGGCACGAAGCCTGCCAGTGTCACATACACTGGTTCAATACTTAACTCTGCCTTCCTGCATGGATTCCCTGAGTTCTGCAAGCTGTGAGCTCAGCACACCTAAGGCTCATTTCACCAACATGAATGCTACATTGGAAGAGAAGGCACAGAATGGTCTAAAAAGCACACTGTTTTCAATAGTAGCGAGCCATTCTGCTGCTGGAAAACAAAGAAAAAAAAAACACTTTCCACTTCTCCTGAAAGCAAAGACAACGTAAGCACCATAAAATAATGGGATAAGGAAGATGAATTAAGAGTTTATTGAGCTACTCACTGTGTGCTCCAGCAAAGCGAGGAGAAAGACTGAGTGTTTGGAGGGTTGAAGATTACTAGGTTATGCTAATACCCAGCAGAGTATCTCATTGAATGCACCCAGAAGACTTCTTACATCTTTACAGCACAATACAGTCTGTCCTATAAGACCCACCAGTGTCCACAATAAGGACAATAAGGAGAAGCTTGGCAATATTTGTCAGAAAGCAGCCAATGAAGCTTTGCAACTAGGAATAAGCAAAAGCTCCCAGACTCACTCCAGTGAGGTGAGAAACAGATATTTCTCTTTAGGGAATTGTTGAGTACTTACTGCAACTAGGAAGAAAGAAGTTTGAATTACCACTTTGGTAAACGCTTGAAGAAACTGCACCATGAATTTATACAGCACTCTTCCTGTGACAAATAGAAATGCTGTCACAATATCTTTATTAGCGAGATCTCACTGACAACTCGGAACACTTAAAGACAGACTTCCAGCCTTTTCATTAAGCACCACATGCACCCAAATTATGCTTTATAAACAAAGAAATGTCACTATATAATTCAATAAGCATATCACATTATTTCTTTTGATTTAAATCTGAAGAAGTGTACCCAGCTCAGGTTCCTCTACAAACCAAAAAAGGCACCTTGCTATCTTTCCTAAGTTTATCAGCTATGATACCACTAGGATTTAATTCAGCAAATTAAGAAGCACTGCAGTTCACACCTTTCTTCATGTCACTGCTGTTTCAAACTTGGAAGTTGCTATTCAGAAGGCTGTTTTCAGAGTTTCAGCACAAAGGTTTTCTTATTTAAACTTGGTAGAAAACTCTTGGTTCTGAATAAAACCAGCAATAAAACCCAGACATGCTCAGTTCCCCTGCGCCATCGCAGCTCCTCTTACCAGAGCACACACAGCTGTGGAGCATTTGCTTCCTGGCTAGCAACTGCTCCCAGAAGGCTCTCAGAACCTTATGAAGAAAAAATATTAGTTGGAAATATTTGTTGGAAAACAAAGATAAAACTCAAATACGTTCCATGAAGTTTCTTAAAGCATTCCAAAAAGGTCCATCTTGTGTTAGCCAGCTTAGAAACATCACCAGAAGAGCTTTATGAAATAGCCTACATACGTTTTTCAAGTTAAGAACTACTGTTTATTAAAGAAAAAGTTGATTAGCAATAGGTTCCCTAAAGACACCCATCAGTAAGGAATCATAACCATAACACACACACACAATTTCCCAAACCCTTTCACACCCAAGACTCTGCTACATCCCAGTGCAAGCAGGCAGCAGAACCAGAACCCACTGAGAGGGTTTTATTTCAGCCCCGAAGGGCAAAGCCGGCACCCACACGAAGGAGGAGGACAGCCCGCAGAGAAGGACGGGGCTCCTCCCGAGCCCACTGGAGGCTGCCCTCCTCGCAGCCGCACACACGACTCACGGAGCGCCGGGGGCCCGCAGCCCCGAGACACCGAACCGCTCTCAAAGAACCGCGCACGGTAACAACTCTGGGAATAAAGAACAACAGCCTCTTACGCGCACTCCCCACCGCTGCCGTCAGGAGCGGTGAGCACCGAGTCCCGCGCCGCCAGACGCTCCCGCCCCGCCGCTCACCTGCAGCCGCCACCTCCCTCAGCGCGGCCACCTGCTGCCCGCGGGGCGGGCGGGAGGCCAATGGCGGGGCGGAGGGGCGGGGCCGCTGCCGGGCAGCTCCCGCCTGAGGGGATGCGGGGCGTGGGGTCGGCGCCGCGTCGCGGCGGTGTGGCGCGCGGCAGAGATCCGGGCGCTTGCGGGTAGCGGAGCCGCGGGCAGCCTGGGCGGGCTCTGGGGGCGGCGGGGTGCAGCCTAGGGACGAGGCGGTTACGCGCGGCAGAGCCGCGGGGTGGCGCGGAAGAGCACCGCGCGTTTGACGGAGGCGGTTTGGGCCCTGCCGGCCGCCGTCCCGCCGTTCCCACCGTTCCCGCCGTTCCCGCCTCGGCGGCGCGGTTCAAAGCCGGAGCCATGGCCGAGCAGGGCCTGGAGATGGCCTCCATGATCCCG